>NW_024704748.1:22459875-22649875 GCF_018977255.1 Callorhinchus milii | reverse complement strand
TGAACGAAAACTTATCAGCCAATGACTCCACACCTGCAAAAATAAGTATTTCACACTTTTGAAGCAGATAATGAGCCACTTGAGCCCCGTAAAAATGTGAAAAGTCCGTGAATACAGCTGCAGAGAACGGAATTCAAAGGGAAAATGTCTAAGCAGAAAATTCGCAATAGACAATTCTCAGACAAGGCCCATAGAGTCCTGGTGGACAGGACAATGGAGCAGTGGTGTAGCATTTTTGCTGGGGGTAATGTTTTCCCCCCTCTCTACCCTGCTCCCTGCCCCACAATAAACCTTTGCCAAGATTGGAATTATGTGACAAGGAACATCAATGGAGAAGATAGTAAAAAGTGTGGGTGTAGCTGTACAACCTAAAGAACAGCATCAATGTAAAGGAGAAACATTACTGTCCAGTAGAACAACAGGATTGTCAGATATAGTTAAAGCTGCAAACGATACACTCTAAAAAGCTGTAGCGGTAAAGAAAGGCTAGCAATAATATACAGAGCAAATTAATAAACATTGAAATAGAAAGGTAAAGAATGTAAATAATTCACAATTTTATATTTGTTATAGGACTTTTCACATCAGGAGGAAGTCTCAAAGCGCTTCACAGGATTTTGTAGGCAAGTAAAGCAGCCAATTTGCAACTGTAAAGCAACTTCCAATGAACATGAAATAAGTGGAGAATGAAGAATGTTATGAGATGATTGTTCATGAGCTAAACCACCATGTGTAAATCATCCCTACTTCAACATTCAGGAACACAATTGTTGCACAGGGGAGGTCACCGCCATATCTGAAGTAACGTACACCATGCATGGCGAAGGCTGACTCGTTCGAGAATGAAAGCTTGAAAGGTGTGAGAAACTTGAAGTAGAGGAACAAATAAATGATAAGTACAATATTATGTGTAGGATGCAAACTGCATTATATGATACAAAATATACCGTTGCATACTGATTGTGCACAAACATGTAATGCTGCAGTTGTGTCAAGGGAGTTTAGCAGTTCAGTGAAGTATCCAGATGGATATGTGTGCATTTGTACTGATAATGCACCATCTGCTCTTTTCACAAAACAAGGAGAATGCAATGGAGTGCCTGCCACAGCAGAACAGCGCCATTCACAGAGCACTGACTCTCAGCCTCTCCACACTCAAAGAGAGCTTCAGTAGAGACTCCAAAATGCAAGATTTTTAACGGGATTTCTTAATAAGGTATCCGAGTCAGACAAATAGGAATTCCTTCCGGTGACCGGAAGCACGGTAAACTAACCAGTGGGAATGCCGCTCTGAAGTGATCAACTTCCAGGACAGATTATCAGCTGGATTTCTAAAAGAATTTCATTTGAAATAATAATAATAATATTCTTTCCATTTGATGTTTTCGCAGCAGGAGGATGTCTCAAAGTGCTTTACAGGATTTACTGTAAAATGTAGTAACCGTCTATTTTGTAGGCTAACGCAGCAGCCAATTTATGCCCAGCAATGTCCCACAATAGAATAGAGTCCCATAAAATAGATGCCACAGATTGTGGGAGATTTCAATATCGCTGAGGAAGTGCAAGTGGTGATGTGGGTGATCAGGGTCAGCTGAGTCAGTGCAGAGCCAGTAACCTGCACGGGAATGCAAACCTCAGTGGATTTGCTTCTAAACAAAGAGGCTCAGTACAGCGAGGAAATGTTGTGGAGTCACTTGCTCTTGTTCAGATGACATTGAAAGGTGTTTGGAGGGGCGGGGGAGGTCATGTGGAGGAGACCAAAACTCAACTCAGATGTGCTCTGCCACCTACCAAATGGAGCACCGGTTGTTTGTATTGCATTCTACACTGAGGACATGGCAATAACCATTCACAGTGGAAAGCTGATTTACACAGATCACAGGCAGAGTAGCAGCATCCCTAATGTCAGAGGTAGTTCTGTCTTATTGTGTTGTCCTGGACAAGCAATGTAGGAACCACCTCTGAGAGCACTAACCCCAACAGGTGCAGCACCAGAAACCTTGCTGCTGATATATGTCCATCAGGGATAGCCATAGATACAGGTAGCTTCTTTATCCATTTCATGCTTGGAATTCACGGTTCTACAAAACCAACAAACCCTGGAGCACATCACATTAAAGAAGCGCACAACTAGCTCTGCACAAGAATGCTATACTGTTGCAGAGCTCACCGAAATAACTGGGCAATGAGATCTTGTGCTAACCACCTGCCTGCAATGGCTTGCCTACAGCTTGGAGGCTATCGAGGTGCATGTAGTTGTTGTCAGGCAATCCAGGGCTTCATTGAAATGGAACAATGCAACCCAAATAATACCTGTGATATCCCCTATAGTGCCTGGAATGTCCCATTGGTATAGTTGTCATCAGTAGTGAGCTTTATCTTTGACCGTGCCTTCAGCTCCCCTCTCGACTCTCTTCCTCCTCCTCGCTCCCTCCCTTCCCTCCCCTCACCCTGACCATTTCCCCCCTCCTCTCTCCCTCCCTTCCCTCCCCTCACCCTGACCATTTCCCCCAATGCTCGGGTCATGACCCAACTGTGCAGCGCCTTGGGACGTCCTCCTGACGTGAAAGGCGCTCTATAAATGGAATCTTGTTGTTGTTGTTGTTGTTGTTGTTATCGCTACTGGCAGTTCAGTTTTCCTGTGTTGCAAAAATATACATAACTGAATGAAGCAACTATAAAATATACAAAATTGTATATTATATATAGTTGATTCACTTTACAGTATATTCTGTGAAGCGCTTTGAGACATCTCGAAGATGTGATGAGGCACTACATCAAATTCAAGGATTATTATTATTTGGTTGCTGATAACTTTCTGGTGACCTAATGAAAAGACAAGAAGATCTATGTTCTGGCCTGGGAGGTTTGTGCACCATTCTGAATTATTTGTGAAGAGCCAACGAATAGATTTCTGAAATTAATCTGAAAAAAAATATTTAATCTGTAGACGTCAGCATAGCTTCTGTCATGCATGATAATTTTTTTTATCATGTCAGCACCTAACCATTTTATTTCAATCTTCACTTTACAATAAGATAAAGTCTGAGGTATCAGAGGGTGGCTGACTGGTCTGATGTATCTGTGGTGGTTAGCTGTGAGTAAGCATTATTGTTATTTTTATTAAGTTTTTGTTCATAGATTTCAGTGGCAGTCTGGGTTTTATTAATACTTTTGTTTTCCTTTTAAATCGTGTGACAGCAATGATGGTCTGATACGCACCTTTGCTTTGCTCTAATAGTTCAATCGAAAGCTGCCCCCCTCATTTTTCACCTTCTTCATTACCATGCTTGTGTTTGACTGTTAAATAAATGAACATGATACATGTGCAAATTATATTTAACAATAGTAAACTAGCACTTGTGTTAACCAAATGTTGTATAATTCTCTGTAAAGACTACACTGGCTTGTGTTAATATTTGAATTTCTTACATTCCTTTTTCACATTAACTTCAAACCTTTACTGCGAGGTCTACAACTTAATAAAAACTGATTTGAATGTGGATTTGACTCTGAAATTGGCAGATTGTTTGTTATTCTGTGAGGTGATGGGTGTAGGGAACCTGAGAAGAGGTACCTTGGAGTAGCATATTTACAATATCAGCAGTCAGGTTTTGACAAGTCACAGTGGAATTTAAGCTAAGGTGGAATGACTCTGCCTCAGTATTTCTATCAATAGAGGTGAACTCGCAACCATCTTGTTCCCTAAAGTTTCTGTTTTTTGAAACTCCAGAAAAAAAAGCTTATCAAAGGGATCATGAAGGTCATGGCTCATATACAGGGCTTCTCTTAGTAAGTGGATGAAATGCCCAGTGTTTGGAAGCTGAAGAAGTATTGCAGGGAAGAGGGAAAAGAGAAGATAAGATTGCCTTGTCCTTAACATCCTGCCTTTGGCCGGATATGAGTGTCTCACATCTGTCTGCCACAGAGGACTGACCATCTGCACAGTATTTCAGATGGCGCTGGAGTAACAGTTCTGTTCACCTCAGAAGTTCCCCAGACTTGCTACCTCTCCATGGGCGACAGTCATTTTGTATCATATTTTATTATAGCAAACTTTACACTGCTTACTGGATTCTTTTCTAATCCAATTGGATTAACCCAAAAACCTTCAACTGTTGAGATATCAACGGAACATCCTTAGCCTATGGTTTCCTTTGAATTTGAATCCATTTTCTGTTCAGTAGCTGTTGAGTTGCATCATTTGAAATAAATTAAGAGATCAGTTTAATTGCATCAAGTGTCCTAGTGCAAACGGATCACACAATCAGCCCCCACACCTTTATTTAATGGAAAGAGCTATTGCAGATGAAAATAAAACCAATCTGCAGACACCTTCAATCGCAAATGGAATCCCTCTTTTGCTGTTCTCTATAATCTAAAGGAACAAACCTTTCATCACTAACCAATAAGCATCTTTAATTTTCCTCTGAACTCCACTTTAATAATCGACATTTTCCTTTCCGTTAGCAATACATCAAGCCAGATTTACCATTACTTTTACTATTTAACATCATCCTTTATACAATGTTAACAATATACAGTGAATCGTAATTTAAGTGCAGGAGATGGTACACATTAAATATTATTATGTGAATGATTAATGGTAAAGTGAAGGTATGCAACATAGTTATTTATCTTGCTAAATCAATTAAATTTTATATTCCCATCTCTTTCCAATTCATAAGCAAATCAAGTTGAAAGCTGCTGACTCTTCAGCATTTTGAAAGGTGAGGTCGCTAAGCTATCTAAAACTACCACTAGGGCCAATCACTGCTGCATTTGAAAGAGGATGAAATTGACAATAAAGCTAATTACTGACTTTGTCCATCTACAAAACAATCACCTAGTCATTACACTTCACAGCAAAATCCTGTGAAGTGGTTAGAAATTCCTCCTAACATCAAATGCAAGGATTATTTTTAATATCAATATAAAAATGTCCAAGCAAAATTGAGGATTATTTACCTTTTTCTCCTGTCAACATTCTGATTAAAATCTTTTGATCACTTTTTCCAGATTCTTTTCAAATTTTGCAACCACAATTTGACCAAAAAAAACGTTTTAAGAACTTTGTTAAGAACCACAGGACATGGCCTGCGATTCAAGTGGGGGTAAATTCAGAACAAATCTACATAAACACTATTTCAATGAGAATAGTGAACCTGTGGAACAGGCTCCCTGGGGAAACGGTTGAGGCAGGAAACGTTGATTCTTTCAAACACAGATTAGATATTTTTCTATTAGGAAATAACATGATGGGATATGGTACATAGGTAGTTCAGGACATATGTGCATGCGTCTGCCAGGAAGGTGGAAGGCGAACTAGATGGACTTGTTTTTTTTAGTCTAACATTTCATATGTTACAGTAATGATATAGTCTGATGTAGCGGAGAAAATAATTTATGAATTAGTAGCAAAGGGCAGTAGGGAGGAGAACGTACCTAGGAGGTCTGTAGGAGCGAACTGTTAGTGAGAATAAATATACTTTGTGAATGAGTCTGTTTATTCTGTTTGTGTCTGTGTATTTTTTTCTCTCCCTCACATCCTGTCTCTGTCTCCCTCTCTCTGTCCCCCTCTGTATTCCTTATCCTGTACTTTTTAGATTGATAGAGATAATAGCGGTAGATCTTAATGCATGATAATGGTTTGAAAGCTGGGTGTTGGACAGGTCAGTTTGTGTAAATTGCCGTTTCTGTGAGTTTCGAGGCCTGGCAATGGTCACAGTGGAAATGTGTAATAACTAATTTTGCAACTGAAACTAAGTTTGGGATTGGCCAGTTTTTGATTGATAGCAGTTTCTCTGGGATTTCTAACAACATGCACAGGCTAGAATTTTTACTAATAGCTTTAATTTGTTCCAAAATAGGTGATGGTTATACAGTTTATCCATTTTCACCTAACCTTTGTCCGTCGAAAGCAGCAGAAATCTGAAGAGTCAGTGTGGCCAATATGAAAGTTATGGAGAGAGAGAGATTATACATTGATTTCCTTCTTCAACACACGTCGGTAATCCTGAAGTGTTTGCGTTGACAATGAAAATATTGATGTATAGCGCTGCCATATAAATCGCCTGCATGTCAGATTTTCATTCCAGGAGGTAGAATGTCATAAACATATTCCAGCTGAAGAACATTCCAACAATTATTGAAAACATCACTGCCTAATTACAACAAAATAGCAATGCCATAACTCTTAACTCTCTTCCATTTAATGGCAGAGCAGCTTGTGCAGTATTTCATAGTGATGACGGAGCCATCCTCAACATTTGAAGCGATGCTTTAATCAAGTTAATTATTGTTTCACGAAATGGCAATCAAGTTTGAAAAAAAGGCTTACTGCGGGATTTTAATAATTATCAAATTTTAAATTAATGGCCTCACATTATTTGGAGAAGGTTAGAATGCCACAAATCATTAGGCGGCGCTCTCGTTACGAAGCGGAGGATAATACACAGAAAGCAGTAAAATCTGCCTTTTATTTAACTGGTGAGAAAGACCACAGAATTCATCTGGGAGCTTGACATAATCGAGTTATCCAGATCTTTCTCAGAAGTGAAATAGAACGCAGACTTTTATAAATATATTTTATTTAACTGCAATATCTCCTCTGTTCCATATCCCAACTTTCACCTTTCCCGGCTTCATGTGTTCTCTTGCAGCCAGGAATGTCGGGTGGTCTGAGCCTCAGGCTCCTCCAGGGGTTCTTTCCATGCTGTTCCCTATTAGCAGAAATGAGGTGGAGCAGGTCTCCTTCTGCACTGAGTGGCTTGACAGACCTTGCAAAACAAGTCCATAGAAGGCAACTAAGTCTGATTGTCATTTGAGGCTAGGATTTGAACTTGGCCTTTTGAATGGGAATCCAATGTTAAAGCTACCATTCTATAATACATCGCACATGTTCTTAGTGATAAATAAAGTAATAAACTTCCATCTCTCCCTAGACATCATGAGTTTTGCATGAACACTTGCATTTCCATTGTTTTAGCATGAACCTCACTGGTCAAAAATCCAGCTTACAGAGAAAACAGGTTTTTTTTTATATATAAAGAGTTTGTTCGAAGCCTCTTTTTGCCACATATGCCCAGAGCTGGGAGAGGGAGCAGGTAACCTGCTTCTCCCATAAAGGTCCCTCTGAGCCAGGTGCTAAGAGGCAAGTGATAGCAGCCCTGTGATAATTCCCACCTTACCTTTCCATCCCCCTCCCCACCATTGTGAGGAGCTTGGCCTTCACTCAATATTTGCCCACAGCAGAACTTGGCAGATGGAAGCTAGGTCTTTTTCTGGTATGGTGCAGCATCTATACACACCTGTTTACCTAGCAGTAGGTAGGAAAACGGTTGTTAGTCGATTGGCAGATCGCTTTTACGTGGGTAATAATTCTTTCAAAAAAATTAATAATAATAATAAATTGGTCACTTCAATCCACGACTGTTTGTGGACACTGCTGTGTACAATTGGCTGCCACGTTTCGCCCACAAAATATACAGTCAATTCACTTTAGAGTATATTCTATGAAGCACTTTGAGATGTCTCAAAGACGTGCTAAGACGCTATATCAAATGCAAGGATTATTATTATTAATGCACTTTTTTTTGGAATAATATGTTCACTTCATACAGGATTCACAATTTGTCCTCCACAGTGCAATAACTTATTTTTATTATTTTTATAGCTGTCTAACTCTCTTTGTTAAATAATAATATTGTATGATCTTTTTGTTCATCTTAGTAGTTTTATTTTGTGATAAAAATGTGAATCCTGATATATCTTCGACGTATTATAGAATCCACTGATATGCAACTAATTGCAGATATCAAGAGGTATGTGAATTTACTAACAGAGGCAACATGATGAGAAGTAACAGTACAGTATATGGAAAATATGGGAGTAACAGCAGACTGCATAAAACACAAGTGGGGTATTCAATAATAATAAACCTTGTATTTGATACAGCACCTTTATCACATTGTCGAGACATCTCAAAGCGCTTCACAGGATTATACAGAAATGAGTGATATCCTTCAGTTTAACATCTCATCCAAAGAAATGGTACCACCAGCAATGCAGCACACATCCAATACTACATTAGACAGTCAGACAGGTTTATGAAAATTGATCCTTTCATAAATCAAGAAACATTCAATCTAGAAAACATAAAAACACACTATCGATTGAACACGGACTTATCTAGACTCGTACGAATGTTCGGGTGGCCCCTTATTGGCAGCCCAGTGGGCCATATCTGGCCTGCGGGCCACACACACACACAGGTTGGTTACTGGCCTAGACTATGCAGCTGAAGTCTGATGTAGGACTTGATCCCACAACCTCCTGATTCAGAGTCGAGAATGCTACTAACTGAGCCAGACTGATGCCTCTATCGTTTGTGTAGTGGATGTCATCATCTGAGTCAAGCCTGGTTTCATATATAAAAATCCAGATGTGACTGTGATCCTGTCAAAATGCTATGATGTAGGGTGTCTTGTCTTTTTTAAATTTGTTTTCTCACTCTCTTATTTTCTCCCCTTTTCACCAACTAATGTTAGCACAGAGATCCGCAGGCACCGACTGTTCTCTGATATCCTGACAGTGTCCATTCTTTATGGACTATTTGGTGATGGGAGAAATCACAATCGAGTTGAATCCATTCGTTACCTGATATTGATGTGCATATTTTCCAAAAGACTAGGAGAGGAAACAGTTTTTTTCCCTATTCCTATCCAAGAGCATTGAGCCCATTTGTTACATCCCATGGTTTCCCCAATCAGCAATCATTGACCTCAGTAGAATTCAGATTTTGAACTTGAAATCTTCCAGTTCTACATGTTCATTTTCTCACTTGGCAATGGCTATACCAATTGAACCATCACGAGAATAGACAGCTAATTACGGTTAGTGATATTTCTGCAGATGTTCCCCATCTTACTCAATATCTTACGCCACCTCAACGTGTGATCCCACGATCAGCTTCTAGGTTTTTTGTGAAAATATTAAAACTAAAGAACAGAAAACAGTGAATGAACCGAATAAAAATGAAACGTGCAGTGTAAATAATTTATACCAATATACCAGCAGGGGTCACTCAAACAATAACTTCCTATCATGACCTTTCCCCTGCCCCTTTCCAATATTTTCCATGCCCATTTTGTATTTAAATAACTTTTTCTTGAACTCATAGGTACAAAATTGAATATCTAATGAAATGCTACATAATTCCTTATTTTGAAGACTAGAGAAACTGCAACAAAAAACTGCAACGGAATAAAAATATTGTTGTTTTTTCAAAATCCATTGCATAACAAAAATATCTATGTGTTCAATACATAAATATAGAATCCCAGTTGTATATTGCATTTCAGTAACATTTTGAAACAAATTAACCACAACTTAATGTTCACCTATCCTCATTATTTATTTGATCAACATATTGTAAATATAATGGACACTTAACATCAATAATTGGAAACGTAAAAGAAAAGAGTGTTTATGTGGATGATTTACAATGATTTCATGCTGTTTGAGATATTTCGCTTTGTGATACACCCAAGTCAAAATATCATTTCATGTATTATTAATACATCACAAAAATGCTGAAAATCATGATTATGCATGGAAAAGAGAACTTATTGAATAAAAAGAGCAGGTCAAGAGTTCTGCATAAAAAGCTTAATGCTTGCCAGCTTAAAAATCATTTATCAACCTCAATAGCATTTAACAGTGATTTTACCATTAAATGAAGAAAGTATGATGAATCACATGCAAACAATTATTGTTTATCATATTTTAGGATCCCGAGCTTCTGAAGTCAGTGAAATAAAAGCTATGTTACTCTGATTCAAAATACAAGATTGAATAAGGTGTCTGAATAAAGATGTGTATTATGACTTTCTTTAATATTTAAGCCAGACATTCATTGATTTGTTTCTTCTTTTCAGCAGACCTTGACAACATGATAAAATAAATCATAAAAATAAAATATAGTGGTAACATCGTTTATGGACTTCATATAGTCATCAATCTCTGGCCATGAGTGAATTACCAGTGCAGCCAAAGATCTATGTTTCCTGGGTTCCAACATCATACTATCAAGAGGTTTTTTTTTCCATAGCTACTTCCAATGCTAGTGACTGATAAGTATCATTATTGTTTTGTGAGAGCCTATTTTATAGGATCTCAGGAAGTGTTGGCATATGTTTCCAAAGAACAGGTTTCATCAACCTTCTTTCAGGTTAAAGTCAACATGTACGCACATATAAGGAATATAATGAGATTCCCCAGCTGTGGAGTGCTAAAGTCAGTGGCATGCCATTGCAATATGTGGGAGGCCTTCTGCTGTATTTTTGTGCGAGTCTGAATTAAAATTAACCCTGTGCGTTTCACATATGTTCAAAACATCATGTAGATATTCAACAATCTACCTGAATGTGAAACGTCAAAGAACGGCAACTGAATCTGACAAAAAGCAGCTAGAAACACCTATATTTAAGTCATCTAATCATCACATTTGACACGGGTGCCTAGTAAACACCCTGGGAGCTCAATATGCTATGGTACTTTAAAGATCACTGGTATAGTTTTCTCTGCAAAAAGTATCTATAACAGTACATGGCATTTAACAACAGAGAATTTCAGTAATGTTATATAATGCTATTGAGTGTTTGCAGCACAACGTTGATTGTAAATTTGACTTCAATGTGCAATCAAGGCCATCTAAATGCTTAGGTTTTTCATTTAGCATTAAAATGCCACAAATGTAGTCAGGGTTAAAGATCAGTGATGCAAAACACAGCATACAGTCAAGGCAGAGAGTAAGTAGACAGATTAAGTAGCGTAAAGGGTTGCCAGTGTGACTTGATGAAGACCTTTCCTCAAACTCGCATTAAGTTAGCAGTGCAATGCTTTGCAATCAATTTGATTCTGATCTCTTAACTCCTGGAATTTCCCTGAGTATTTGATACACCTTTTATTGGAATAGGTGTGATTCAATCACTGCTCCTTCAGGAATTTATGTTTGTTTGGAATAAGCAATTGGATATCATTTGCAGTGAGTCATCAATATCGACTCCTGAATTACATATACGGAATTTTGTCGGTGACTGGAAATGTGTCACACTAACCTACAAGATCTCTTCAGTCGTATTCTGAGTCTATTAATATAATGGCTCTCATGCCTCTGTGTGTTCAAGCCCCATATTGGGATTTGAGCTAAGATCTATGCTAATACTCCTGTGCAGTACCAGGGAACACTGTCAGAGGTGCTGTATTTTGGGTGAGATGTTAAACCAAGGACCCTGCTGCCTGTTCAGGCATAAATTATAAACATCATTAAAGACACCTTGGGACATCCTCCCGAAATGAAAGTCGCTATCATGTCGGGAGAAATAATTCCTTAAAAAAAATTGGTTACTCAATGCATGACTGTTTGGGGGGCTCTGCTATGTACAATTGGCTGTTGCATTTTGCCCACAAAATATAGTCAATTCATTTTACAGTATAGCGCTCTGTGAAGCACTTTGAGATGTCTATGTGAAATACAAGGATTATTATTGTAACACAAATATAATTTTGTTTTGTATTGTATCATATGAATAGTTTAAAAATAGAAGTGGTGTCTATTGAAATATAAGAATAAATAAGGAATATAATATCCATTATTAAAGTCTGACCACAAATCCAAATGGCCAATTTGAAAGTGTTCACTTACACAAGATTCTTGAAATGAGAACATGAAATGGCTGCTGCTCAGATAGAATCCAGTCAGGTCGTCAGTCTGTAGCAAATTGTCGGAGGCTCCCAACCATCTTTTGTTTTGTGACAGGTTTAACTAAATGTTCATTCTCACAGGATATAAACAGTTGAGTGAAATTCTTGATATGATTTATACCGGTTGTATTGCAACAGATATCACCTTTCAGAACCAAAATAATAGCACCTATGTTCCATTTCAGATTGATACAGAACAAGAAATATGGTGCAATTATCCCTTGAACCTGAAGAAATTCAAATACCACTCTGAGCATGAATTTTGGATGTGACCTAAGTACTGTCCCCTTCTCGTGCCAAATTAAGCACAGATGTTTAGTAACCAAGATGTGCAGTTCATTCATCCAAGTAGTTGACACGCGATTCACCTAAATGCCATTTTTCCCTGTCAGGAATTGCATGAAGACATTGGTTCAAAGGGAGAATGCGTAAGCTTGGGAAAAATAGGTTTATATCCTTAGTTTGAGCATTGTTTTGGGAAGTGATTTGCAATCTATTCTGTGAAGCGCTTTGAGACGTCTCTAAGACGTGATGAGGCACTACATCCAATGCAAAGATTATTATTATATTTACCTTGAACATTTCTTTCCAGGTTTTTGCTTCTTTGTTCAGATTTGTGAATTCCATGAAGCATTTCAAATTTTTTTGGGGGAGGAAGGATGACATAATGGAAATAGAATGTCTCTGTGCTCCATATAGTACTGGACTATATTAAAACCTACTGTATCTTAATAGTACATCAGTTTGCAGAATTTTCACGGTCAATAGCCCATTGCCCCAAAAAGTGAGAAAGCGAACAATTAAATTGAAAAGTATCTTTTGTGATGTCCTCCATCATATGTACATCGGCTGGATTTTTATATCAGTCTTCCCCTATTTTCTTGATTTCCTCAATAAGAGATCTTGCTTGATATCACTTGGAAAGCCTTTTGCATGTTTCACAGTTTATGCATCTAGTGATAGACAATATTTCTTCAGTGAAGTTTTAGGTGCTAATGTCATTACAATCCTTCAAGGTACATTCTAGATACTACTGCAACAATGCACAAATTTGAACTCCAATATACAGGCATCATAGATAGACCAACCAAGGTGCTCCTGAACATGTAAGATACTGGAGGGACTAATTGCAATCATTATGCAATCCTTCCTCCCCTCCCCATGTTAGTTTCAGTGGTGAACTATTAGCTGTTGTAAGCATATCAGTTACAGGAAAGGCCTCCCTATATTTGACCCAGATGTTGGTATAAATACTGTATTGAGCTCATATTCAAAACATTAAAAAAAAGATTTTTTGAGCTCATGGAGCAAAACCCAATGTGGAACGTTCTCAGAGAATTGTCTTTTGTTCACACATTATAATTGCTATCAAAGAAGAAGGCCTCAGAGGAATGCTATACACCATATACTGTTCAGGAAGAGGAAGTTCTGTATTCTGGGTAACACAAGGGCAGGCACTGCTTTCTCACAGGTTTTCCAAACTCACTCATAAGAGTGTGAAGATGGGTAAGATTTTTAATATTCTAGTCACAAGCAAACATCTGTTATGCTTAATTGATAGGTAGACACACAATTTAAAAATGTATCTCAAAGTGAGCAAACCAATACAATTGAACATTTGCTATATGTATTAATCATCCTTATTGCAACAAGCAGAAGTCAATGCTGCATACATGGTCACTCACTCATCAACTCATTCTCGGAGGAAAAAAGTAAAGTTTCTTCTATGGAGATGCCAATGATTCCCACCCACCCCCCACTATCATCCTTTTCTTTCCAAACTGTAAATGTTATTACATTTTTACATGTCACAAGATCACACGGTTGGTTTGGATGAAGTATGTACACAAGAGAGTTTGGTGGTTGAAACTGGGAGATGAAACACTAACTTTAGGATTCTGATGTGCATACCAGCTGCCACTAATTCAATGAAGAAAACTAACCAGGGATCTCAAACTAAACATGCAGTGGATTGCTGATCGATTAGTACCCACTAACTGAGCAATCTCAAAAATTCTAAATGTACCCTTAGGCTTCTCTTCTTATTGATTAGAAGCACACACCACTAACTGGGAATTAAATAATTCCTAGCCCTTTCTTTATCGACTACAAGTGACGGTTGACTTTGAAAGTAGCCAGGGAGTTCAAAAACTTTGCTTATTGATTAGATGCAAAGAACCGTTAACTAAGAAAAACTAACTGGGAAATATTAAATTTTCCAATAAACTATTTATTGATCACAAGTTGCTGCAATTTAATAGATTGAATAGGATGTGTAAGATAACAATGGATACAGAACAATGCCTAAATGGGATAGATTAAATAAGAAGCAGTCTAATTTCAAGGTAATTTTGACTGCATGCTGTTTGCACAATGGAGTTTCCACAATTAATCCTTGCTCAATCATTGCTGGTTCAACATGAAGTCAAGGTGCTGTGTAATGTCAAACATATTGGTTCTGTTGCTTTAAGAGTGAGCAATAATAATATCATCCAGTAGGTAGTAGTTTCTGTGTCGATAAAAACATAATATTTCCCACAACTCTACACTTCAAACATAGTTTCCACTCCTCCAAAGGAAACATTCCCTTTTCCCTTTGACAACACGTAAAACATTATACACTACAAAGGATTGCCCCTGTATTCTGCCATATTCAATGTTTAATTATAAAATAATAATAATCCTTACTGTTGATACAGCACCTTATCTCGTTGTCAAGATAACTCGTTGTGGAGTCCTGTAGCTCAGTGGTTAGAGCACTCGCTTTGTAAGCGAGAGACCCGAGTTCAATTCCAGACAGGGCGAAACCTTGGGCAAATTTCCTTACTCCACACGCCTAATAATAATCCCTCCAAAACCCAAAACAATAATAAAATTGGTCATTTTCAATCTACGACTGTTTGTGGGACATTGCTGTGCGCAATTGGCTGCCGCGTTCACCCACAAATATACAGTCAATTCACTTTACAGTGTGTTCTGTGAAGCGCTTTGGGACGTCCTTCCGACGTGAAAAGCGCCATGTCAAATGCAAGGATTATATTATTATTATTAAGACGTCTCAAAGCGCTTCACAATATATTCTGTAAAGTGAATTGACTGTGGGATTTATAGGCAAAACATTCAGTTAACACTAGTTAAATTTTCACTACTTGAAAACTCCCCAGCAGTATCAAACAGCAAGTCTTAAGCCCCTTCCCATGTTCCCAAGCAGATACTTAGCCATTTTATTTTGAAGGAATTAATCAATGCAATTGATTCAGCATCAATTGCTTTTGTTGGGGCTCTGTCCAACATAACCAGTACCTTGTGGGGAAACAAATTCTTCTAATCTCCAGTCTTGCTCACACCTGTTTAGCTTCAAGTCTTTGCTCATGAGTTTTGACATGACAAACTAATACAATTGAGACTAAAACTAAAGTAGAACAAAGCATGAACAAAAAGTCACATTGTTCAGCTATTCGTAACTATAGCAATGAGGAATGGATCTTAAGATGTTAGTGGTTTAATTACTAAGAGCATATTACAAAAAACGAAAGACAGAAAGCATTGTGAATCCAAGACCATTCACCAAACTGTGGTTAAATCCAAGCAAGAAACTACTTCTGGAAAAGGTACATTGACTGTCATTTGGGAAAAACATTAATAACTGTGACTCTTACCCACTGGGACTGGCAATTCCAAAGCATTACTATAGATGACTATGCTTTTATAGTAGTTCAGTGAGCAGCACCCACTAAATCAAGAAACCTGATTTGTACTAGTCTCATTTTGCATCACAATGGGGCCATTACAATACTAACACCAGACATTATAAAGCATTCCATGAAAGCTCTTGTGCCACTGGGTCACCCAAAGGCTTTCAAGGGACCAAGAATGAGCAGAACCCAATTTGTTTTGCATCACCGCAACAGGGAATAGCCAACCGTTCCTGTGACCATCTCCTCCAGGTAGAGTTAAGCTCAGGGCTGAAACATAATTCAAACTACTTCACCTCTGTTTATTTTCTAGCTAACAGCATGAAAGGAACCACAGGCTGAAAAGCTAAAGAGACCTGCAGCTGTATTGAATACAGGGGGTTGAGGGGGAAGGCAGAAAACGATACTGCCCATTGTTTTATGAATTTCTAGTTTTCTTACAAATTGCTGCTGCAATATCACTGTTTATCCTTACTTTCCATGGCATTTTCCAGCCATCCTGAGATCTATCTCAGATAATTTTTAAAAGCTCTAATTTTCCATGTTGGTGATTGCAATTTGCACAACTTTCCAATGATCTACAATTCCTGGTGAATTGGGTCCAAATGAAGAAAACGCATCTCATTTACAGTCAAGTTATGAAACATGCACTTAAATCAAGATTTTTCCTAATGATGCAGGCATTTAGAACCTTTGTTTGGAAATAACACCATAATTGACCTCCAGACAAGTACGATTTGTGTTTGCGTTGTTTTTATTTTGGAAAATGGTTCTGAAACTCTAAAAGAAATACATACTTCAACCTCTGATGGCTGGCTACTCCCTAAAGCTATGAATGGAGAATATAGTGAAGACTGGTAAAATTACAGCACTGTGAACAGACCCACAGGAGGCTGGAAAGATACAGACCCAGTGGAAGTTAATAACTGCTGTAGGCTTTAATGTGCCATTAGAACACCCATGTAGTTAATTAATTGTAGGTAAAAATCACTTGTTACTCAATCAATATTTTTAGTTAAACCTTTTTAATGTACATCGCTCCACCATTTTAGTCATTATCTACCATGTTGTTGACACACTAGTGCAAGCACACAGGTTTGGGGAGATGTTTGTCATTACTTACTTAGTCCCATAGGAATTTATACCCAGTGGATGACAGAACATGGTAGAAATGACATTGTAAACAAAGCCATAATAAATTCAATGATTATTTGTCTATAAAAATCTAAATCAACAGCTTATGTAGTTGATTAATTGAATAACTGGGGCACCAAAAGAAAATCAGTCAATCGTGCTGGTAAAGTGTTTTTATTTATGCAGATTTAGTGCATCTTAGTAACTACATCTTGATAAAGAAGCATTCCTTCTCAGCTGGATATCAGTCAGAAATCACAGTGTCTTGGTGGGAAATTAATTCATTTCAGAGGACTATCAGCGGGGCTCAATCAGAAAGTGGTCAGCAAAAGCTTGTGTAGATGCCCATAATTACTGATATGGAAGAAAGCCCTTGAACATAAGCAATGTCACAGGGAAATATGTTCAGCAATAGTTTTGAGTTTAAAGCAATTGCATTGGGCTTGATACTGAGCAATGTAACACGAGCCTACTGATGGCAAACAGCCGAAACATCTCTAGATTGTTTACAGCGAATAAGTAGTCAGTAGTCGACTGTTCCATTGCTATCAATATTTAAAAATAATAATCCTTGCATTTGATATAATACTCACTCACATCATTGAAATGTCTGAAAGTGCTTCACAGGATTTAGCATAGAGAGTAGTGACTGTGTATCAGAAGGTGAACTTTACAGAACTTTGCACCTGATACAGAAAAACACATAGATAAATGACAATTACCAGGCCAACCAGAACTGAAGGGTTTCAGATGACTTAAAAAGAAGAGACTAAAATGTGTTTTACATAAACTATTTGAATTTGAAGGGTGTGCTACAGCCTTTAACATGCTCTCGCCTCTGTGGTATTTTATATAATAGATTAAAATATTAGTATTTCCAGCAGCAGGAAAAAGACCAGATCTCTGAACAGGATAGTAATGCAATGACATGAGTAAAGAATATTATGTAAATACTGTAACCTTAAACAAATTTGCCATAAACCACTCAATGTGCTTCATATTTATAGCGTCACAAGGCTACTATTCTAGAGGATGTGAAGTACAGTAATTAATTATTCCAGACTGATTAAACTACATCAAACCATGTCACATGCTATAATGCTGGATTATTTGTAAAATGTAACTTTAGTGGCAAGTGAATTTAAAACAAGTACTCCAAAAGCCCTTTAGCAGTCACTTGGAAAGAGAAAAAGTGCTAAGCCTGCAGTAAGTATTCACAATATATATGAATGAATGCATGGAATGACATCTGCATGATTAATATTATTTTATCTGAGGGCTCAAAATGCAAATAGGCAAATGGAGTAGAATTAAATTCCTCCCCGTGCTTTTATTTTTTCTTGGAATGAGTAGATTTCACACAAAAAAAAATTAGATCTAAGATCATAAACCTAGGGTTTTAGTATATCTGCAACATAATATATTGTACAAACTAGTGCGTGGAAGGTGAACATGGAGAGGTGTGTAGAATAGTCATAATAATAATAATTAATAATCCTTGCATCCATAGTGTCCTTCACATCGGGAAGATGTCTCAAACTGCTTAGCAGATTCACTATAAAACATGGTGACTGGTATTTGTAGGTGAATGGAATAATAATCAGCAACAATTTTTCCCAAGTTATTGACTCCCAAAGTTACAACTGACTGTACTGGTTGTAGCTGTTTGCCCTCCTGCACATCTTACGGCTAACCTGAAGAGGAAGAGCTGCATTCCATCAATGTGTTGATGGTATGCAACCCCTGCAGGAAAATAATTTATGGCGGTGTAGGGTTCCCAAGAGATGTACAGGATTCCTTCATTCTTAAGAAATCAAATGTCACACTGCTCTTTCAAAAGAGAAAGAAGGTGGATGCCTGGATCCTGGGAGGTACGGACAAGCTGTCTGATGGCTCTAGTGCACAATCTCACACCCAAGCAGACTACAGGTACAACCAAGCATGTGTTCAAACCAGGGTCCACATTCCAGAGAACTTTGGGGATAATAAAGCAATATTTCCAATGTGGGCAAAGGGATAGGTTCAAGTTCACTGTGATCTCCAGTAAGTCGTTTTTTCCAGTGTGCTATGCAACTGAGTACTGTTATTTTCATATGGACATATTTAGCCATGGTACTGCTATTTGCTCATGATTGACACTTTATTCTAGACATTACTAAATAATGACTGGCTGTGTGATGCATTGAAATGTACTGTGTTTTATTCAGTTGTGCCATGCTGATACTGTTCATATTTATTGTGTTTGCCTCATGTGAACTTCTCACTGCCAGCTATTATGTGGTAGATTCAACAACATATACCAACAATGCAAATTATATGGCACAGATTAAAAAATATACTTTGTCTACGTTTTTACCACGTTGGTCACCTCAGCTGAAACCAGAAAATGTGTTTTTCCCTTTAAAGTTTTACCCTAACCATTTCTGCTATTTTATTTTGCATAAATGTTAGACAATTGGGTTTACTATGCAACAATCAGTATAAATAAATAACTTTTTCATTACACAAGTTTTAATGAGATGTCACAAAGTTAGCAATGCAATGAACAAGAACAAGAATGATATGGCACCCTTCACATAGGATAGCAACTCCGAGATGAAATCAGTAGAAAGTCCAGCTGGAAAAGAACCAACAGAGAGAATGAAGCATTCACTTCAGTTAGGTGTGAGATCAGATGAAGATTTCCTATGTCTAAGATCTAAGGTGTGAACCACAAATATATGTCAAGGGAAGCTTGATACAACTATCGATGGTGTCCTAACCATTGATCTAAAAGGCTCCAGCAATGGTTAATGTAAACATCTTTGTGTATATCTACCAGGTCAATGATTGAAATGCCACAGTATCTATTTGTACTCGGAGGGGAAAACAAAACTGGAACTTCGTAGAGCAGAGGATGAAATGCTTCTACTATGTCAAGGGTTTTGGTTACATCATGTGCCAATCATGTCTCCTATAGAAAACATCTTGCCTTTTGTGCATGATATTAGATTTTATTACAGTTTAATATTTAAAATCTTAAACATTGCTTAAAGTAGATACATTTCCAAAGTATTGGACAATGAGGTAGCAAACCAGCATAATTTATTGTTATTGGATTTAGACTCCACATTACAGGTGCCATAAAATGACAATAAACACAACAGGCAAAGCCTTATATCATCCTCATCACATTGACAAAAGGAAATACTCTTCAGTATGCTGTCAATTTCCCTGTGTTCTTTTCCCCAATGCTATTAAAAGTTACTAAACCAAACATCACTGAAACAATGTAGGGCCCAAGATTCTTTTCTCCCCCAATGTTGAAAATAGCACAGTCAAAGGATTCACCCATGTTCACAGTTCCCATCAATGTTGCTCTCTTCTAAAATGGACATTGAAATATTTAGTGACAAGGAAGGAAAAGGCTAATTTAGCTTGTTAAGGCTTTAATAAAGGCCATTAAGAAGGAACTCTTTTTAGCATTGCACAGGCTGAGAGGGCACTTCAAAAAGTGTATAATTAACACCAGGTTTGACCAAGCGCAAGTGAGTTTAATTCACTTTACAATATATTCTGTGAAGCGCTTTGAGACGTCTCGAAGACGTGATAAGGCTTTATATCAAATGCAAGGTTTATTATTATTTTTTATTATTCCACTTATGTTAATTATTTACATAAATGTCCTTTTTCCCCCAATGCAACCTTGCACTTTACATTATTCCAGTTGTTAAACAATACAGCTTCTTATGCTTCCAACTTCAACTCTTCCTTACCATTGGTGATAATTGTCACAACACATACTACAAATTCCACCTCCCCAACCCCAGTATTTCTTCCACAGTTTCCTTGTCAGGCCTATACCGGGAGGTAACTTCCTTGAAAAAGGAATAAAAGTCCTGAAAGATCAAAAGGATAGAAGAGTGAGTAGAATGATTACAGCAGAGAGACGGAAATTCAAACCAGAAATTCATTCCTGAC
Organism: Callorhinchus milii; assembly: GCF_018977255.1. Taxonomy (NCBI): domain Eukaryota; kingdom Metazoa; phylum Chordata; class Chondrichthyes; order Chimaeriformes; family Callorhinchidae; genus Callorhinchus; species Callorhinchus milii. The sequence continues at coordinate 22,629,320 of NW_024704748.1, read as the reverse complement.
ACTATCACGAGATCCTGTCCACAGTGAAACTATATCCCCCCCAGCATCCATTGAACAGAAGTGAAGGCAACTTCATAAAGCATCTCTTTTGTTAAAGTAAAGCTGTAAACAGCGCACTTTTTTTTGGTATGATTTGCAAAAAACAGATTGCCACACAGCAACATGATCCACTTGAAGCTTCACATTGGGCATGAAGTTGGGTGTTAGCAGAGGCCGTATTAGGAGACAGATAGAGATCTAAAAGAATAAAAATAATGTTCAGCCTTTTTCCTACTTTCTCCCTTACATCTGAGCATCAACTAATCAAATTGGTGTGTCACTGGTGTAATTTTATACAGCTTAAATAACTCCCAGTTTTTAAACTTTCAACAGATATTCTGACATTTATACTCCATTGCTAAACACACACATCTATCATTTTTTGTTCTCACATTTAATAATCTGCAGAATAAATTTATCAATTCTAAATAATGACATACAAAATGCAAACAAGCAGAGGATTAGATTTTCGAAAGATGTTCATCCTCAGGCCGGCACTTTTCATAACTGATTCTATCTTTGTTTTTCTATTTCATTAAATCGGTTATGTCACAATTTCTCAGCTATCATATTACATTACTTCAAGAGGAATATAATCTTGCTCAGAAAATTAAACCAATATAAGTCAAAATCTCCGATCACAAAGCCTTTCATTGAAATCTGCATTATAAACTTTTACAGTTGTCTTTTGCTTAAAGGTGCACAACTGGAGTCCTGTGTACAGTTTTGGGCACCATACCTTGGACGTTTAAAAAAATCTAAGTGCTCCAAGACGGCGTCCGGCATGAAGGGCGCTATATAAATGCAAGTTATTATTGCTATTGTGGTACTTGGGTTGGAGGCCACTCAGCACAGATTCAGCAGATTGAAGGGACCCAGTCATGAAGACAAAACAGAGCTATACTCTCTTAAACAGAAGAAGTCGAGGGGTGATCTTATTGAGGTGTTTAACAACAACAAGATTACATTTGTATAGCGCCTTTCATGTTGGGAGGACGTCCCAAGGCGCTGAACAGTGTACAGCATTTCGGACCCGAACAGGGGTCAGGGGAGAGAGGGGAGGGGAAGGGGGGTGGCCGATGGCATGGTTGAAGATAGTTAAGGGAACCGACAGAGTGAATAAAGCAAGGCTTTTTCCTTTGATTTCAGAATTCAGAACAAAGGCCAAATCAAAAATTTGAGTGAGACCCTTCTAGTAGTGAAATCAGAAGAATTTCTTTATTCTAAGTGTCTTGTAGGATTGTGGAATGCACTTGCTCAAAGCATTGTTAATGCGGAATCAGTGGGAATATTAAAAAGTCTGTAGATAAATACTTGGCTAATAGGATTCATACCATGTGAAGTTAGGATGATTTTGAAAATAATTAAGCGTCAGGATCTGAAATTTTCACAGAAACTTCCAGGTATACAGCCAATGATTTGAGATAATATTATAACTGGTGGTTGTATAGGTTGTACAGGGAAGCAATGTGTACAGTTTTGCTCTGTTTGCCATGAAAGAGGGAGCCTAACACCAGTAACCAGCCAAGAGAGAAGATTGAAAGACTTGCCATCAAACATTATAGGTGTTGGAAACTAATTATATAACTGGAGCAATTAGCTGAGAGAAGATAGTGGAGGAGGTTAAATTACCCTCAGTTAGTGCAGCCATTAAGTCAGGATGTTTCTGCGAGCTTGTCATTTTCAGCTCCAGATTTTAACCTAGCACTTTGCACTGTTGCACAAAGCAATTCTTGCAAGTCTGCTGCATTGACTATGTCACCAATGCTCATTGTTAATCAAAAGTAATTTTGCAAAAACAGTGCAGAAAAAGTATTTTAATCATAAATCATTGTATTATGGTGCTCAGACACTTTCTTTGCAGTTTAGTGTTATAAGTATTTTTTAAATATTTTCACAATTTTTTTTCATCCTCAGCTTTCTGTATTTATGTTTTCCTTTAGATAGAGGGGACAGAACAGTCCAGTTCACAGCACAGGTACATTCAAAGGCACTCTTTGCAGAGTTGCCAGGGGCTACTCATGAACAATTTGCGCAGAGATGACCAGCTGAGATTGTCAAGATTAGTCTCAAAGAGAAGCACGAGTGTGAATATCACATCAAAATGGGATTTGATCACAGGTTTCTACATTGGGGATTCAGACCCTAGTGTTCCAGTTTGCCATAATTTGTATTTTGATAAGCATGGCAAATGGATGATGCAGTGAATTGATAAACTGTTCTTTCACCTCCAGAATTTAATTCAGATGGATGAAGATCTCTCTCCCTCTCTCTCTGTGTCATCTGTAAGATCAAAATACTTTCGGAAGTTTCAATCCAATTCCTAATGGGTATGGTTTATTAAGTAGTGAGACTGTCTCATTTAATGCTGCTGCTTTGTATGTTTGATATTACATTATTCTGCTCTGTATCATCAATATAAAATCACCTCTTTATGAAGCTGACATATCGAATTAATCCAGAACATTAACCATTGGTGGGAGGGGGAAAAGGAGTTCAAATATGCAGATTGTATAAACCATGGGTAAAGGGATTTACACAGATGGCTTAAATTAAAAGGAATACAGTTGACGAGGTGAAATATCTCACAAACCCATGTTCAGAAAACACAGATAGAGTCAAACCTGTTCAAGCTATCACCTTCATCAGTAAGTGTTAACAGGAAGTCCTTTGACGTGAAAGGCGCTACACAAATGTAATTTTGTATTGTATTATAACCATCCTGGAAAAGCCCAGACAGCCCAGTTTGCACACCAACAAACCCTTACTCAGAGGCTACCTTTATATAAAGGCCACTTTGACCCAATCCCCTGAGCTGTTGTTAAAGGCAGGTTTGACCGTATGTGCATTGATAGAAGCCAAGACTTTAGTGCTGCCAAATTAAGGCAGGTTGAGGTACTGATTGAATTTAAAGGCTAAAATCACAGTTTACCAGAAGAAGAAGGGTAAGGTTCCTGCTATCTTCCTGCCATCTTGGATTACCCCTTAGAGTTAGCCTGAAGAGTTATCAATAGCTGAACAGAAATTATTCCATTCCCCAGTGACATGAATCCCATTGATAAAACAGGCAGGTGGGTCAATCACTAACAGTGTCCTGGAATAAATTAGATCAATTAGATCACTGAATCCATCACATCCGTCTCTAATGTATGTATCCTGAGACACATACATCAGAGACGAGTTGATCCAGTTGTGATTAAGCTATTGGAAAAGCCAGACAACTGTCATTTAACAGGTCCATTTTTATTTTTCCCCCATAAAAATATTTTGTTTCAGATTCCTTGAGGCAACAGAAGTTGACAAATGTAAAGGGCAATTTCAGGACAGACACTGGGAAGTATTTTTTTACACACAAAGGGTAATTAACCAATGGAATAGGTCATCAGGAAGGTGTATGAGGCCACGATGCTGGTCTCATTTAAACAGCTTAATGCTGTGGTGGGAAGGTTGGAATTCTGGAAGGATAGGATAAAATAAGCCAAAGGGCCTTTTTCTGAACTTCTCTTGTGAAATTAAAAAAAACCTAAAGGATACATAACCTCAGCATTTACTGTCCTCCTTCGTCAAGTCTATTACTATCCGGGAATTACAGTTAAATAGAAAAATCACTTTGTGACTGAAGCTTTATTTTGGCAATGTTGCTAAATTCAATCGGTAGAGTAATGCAACATCATGGCCAAATTTAGAATTGCTTAGATTTGGACTTCTTAACTTTTCTCCTAAATAACAGAACTCATGGATACCTCTCAATTCTAGATCCACAAGTACTTCACAAAGACATGGTCAAATGAATTTCTTTATCAATCTTTTTCCCTTTCTAGTCGAGGTGAAATTGCTCCAGGTGAGCCTTCACTTACTTTTGGCCACTCTGAGGAAAGCCAGCCATGTGGATCAAGCACCTACTCTTTTCAGCTCCTTCCTGCTGATTAGCTAACTTCCTAATGATTATATGTCTCACCTTACGATAGATTTTCCACACCTAGATTTCTCTCCAGTGCACTTCTCAGCACGAAACCAAAAAGGAACAATAGCTGCACTGATATATAACTGTATCTTTTGGATCCCGAAACATTTGCAGAATTCCCCTGGAGACTCTGTCTCCAGGTTTTAAAATTGTATGTCCCATTTACTCAAGGCCTCCTGACCCACATCAGTCATATACTTCTACTCAACCCTCAATTGTCACAGAATTCTGAAAAATGCAATCTGCTTCGGCATGTTTTCTCCCAGATTGGCCTATAAAGCCAAACTATCAGCAGTTATGCCCTTCAGTTACCCTTGGCATCTATGGACGGTACTATCTGTTCTTTTTGTGACCTATCTGAGGCGTTGAAAATTCTTAGTGCTTCAAAATTTGGTGCTTCCATATTTTGGATCTGGATAATGTGTCAATATTTAATGTGAAAATATTGATTAATATTGTGTTGCTGCAATGCATGGTTTCTGCTATTAGCTGATTCTAGCACGTGTTCCCAGTACACTGGCAACGTTAGTTGGCATTAATCGAGAACAACAATATGAAACACAAGTGAGTAAACTTTGCATCAGAGTCCAAAAATATTAACATTCCCAATGTTTTTAAACTCAGCATTATTTTCATCTCCTTATTTCTACCTTATCATTGACAACCCAAGATGTTCATGATGTGCATCTCTAAACTTTAGGCATTTATTACTTGGGTCCACTATCCTGTTTAATTTAATGTAAGAACCATAGCTCCAAAGCTGTGAAAACTCTTCTATGACCTACTATTTTGTCCGAGACCTTAGTGACACAGTCTTTTCTATCCCTTTCAGCAAAGAGAGATACACTGACAAGTCATCCATTATAAGGTTGATTTTTAAACTACCTTTATATTCATTCTGCACAAGTATGCTTCTTGTGCTAATACCAATTGCCTGCAGATTTAATCTGTATTGACATCAGCCAATATTTATCAAACTTTAGGAAATGACCTGCCTGTCAAAGACCTACCATGTAAATAGCAGATTTTCTGCTATGGTTTGTTTAGCTGCAGAACTTCTGATAAGTCTCAGTGGTATCTTTCCAGTACCAAGTCTAACCATATAATTGTAAATCTTGAATACCATTTTGGTTTATCTCAGCAACCCAAAATAATATGTGTATCAAACAGGAACAACAAATTGCATTTATATTGCGACTTTCACGCAGGATACCATCTTGGAGTGCTGCAAGATGGATGGATGTTCAAATCCAGCTTCAGAAAACATTGAGCCATTGCACTTGCACTAATGCTGATGATATATTGTATCCCATAACAGCAAAGCTAGGTAACTGGAGGTGTAGCTATGACTTCAGGCAGTTTGGAAAAAGGAGAGGTTGGAACTCCTTACATTGGATTCCTGAAAACAACTTGCTACTTATGATACCGTCTGGAGTTGACGTGCAAACCAAGCTTAAAATGTACTGTATACGATTAATAATAATGAAAGGAGTACATTTCCTTCTTGCATAATAAGAACCATGACCTTGTTTTTGTTCCAGGACATTTTCTTGCAGGTAAACAATTAATTTTAGTAGATATTCGGTCGCTTTATCTTTTAGGTATAGCGAATTGACAATGTTGGTCTCTAATTATAATTGCTCATCATCAAAGTTGCTACACGGAAGACTGACAAGATTTCAGTTCACCAATGTCAAATTTTCCTACTACATTAAATTCAACATGTCCATTTGAGCACAGTAGAATAAATTAAGACTAGTGCTGGGATAAAGGTTGGCAAGTTCTATTTTTACTCTCAAAACAAATATAAAACAGCGCTAGAAACATTTCCGGTGTTAAAGAAGGTTTACTCATCAACAGTACAATTGACAGCATTCTCTCCTTAAAGATAGGACCTGGAGTATCAATGGCAAAGTAAAATACACAACCAGAAAAATCAGGGTTTTGAGGCTGGAATGATGAAATATTCTGTTAAGTGCATTTGTGAAGCTGTTCCTCCAATTCCTTTACTCTTCAGTATTTCTATCCGGTTTGGGAGATTCCTAGCTACCATTCAGCTTCTCTCACTAACAGCCCTGCCACCAGGTACATACAATAGGCTAATCCTGCAACTCCATGCTATAGCACAATGAGAAACAATTTACTTCCCCAGCTGCTTTTATTTTGCTTTAATGTGTTCTGTGCTGCATATATCCTCTTGGAAGCAAACCAGAGCAAGTCTGTGTTTATAATGCTGCCATATGAAGTTTATAATGCTGGCATGTGAATCAAAGTATTGTTCAATACTCAAGTGTTGCTCAATCCACCTCCTCCAGGTATTGATAGGAGAAAGGCTTCTGCACAATTCAATCCCAATTGACTCACTCCCAATTTATACACGTTTTTCAATAAATTGGTATGGTAAAGCAGAAATTATCTGGAATAACCTGGAGTCAATGGTTTTCTTAGTTCCCTGCATCCCTGAGTTCAGAGCAGCAATTTAGTTCTACAGATCTAGGGTCAAAAAGATAACCCTAGTTAACCTAATAATTGGTCATGGGTAGCTAGGGGAGCTGAATTTCCATTTACAAATGTACTGGAAAACTCTATTTGCAAACAGATTTTTGGTTACTTCATTATTTCGCATTTATACACTAAACCAAGTTTTTAACACTCTTGTTCAAGTTTATAAACAAACAGACAGGTAGATTACATTAGGATTTAATTTGAAATCTTGTAAACAGCCCCAAAATAGAGAGCTCTTTTCAAACATACACTATTTCTCAGCTTTCTTTTTACAAACAATCAAATAATATCGCCATTATTGTTTTTAATAACAATGGCAATATTATTTTAATAATTGGTATCTGTTATAAGATGCATCTTGGACTTTGTTTATTGCATAATAGATTTCAGTTCACAAACTGTTCTCTCAGCAGCTATGATGCCAATTAAAAAGCTATCTTTAATATTGAAGTATTTTGAGAATAGTTAACTTTTTTTATTTTACCGCATGGTACACAGTAATAAAGAAAAAGTTTAAAACCTGACAAGATGAATACATCTTGTATGAATATGTAACAAAAACAGAAGTCGCTGGGAACACTCATCAAGTCAGGAAGTATCTATGGAGAAAGGAAAGTGAGTCAACATTTCGGGTCCACGACCCTTCGTCAGAACCTGTTCAGAATCAGAATACTGCATCTGCAGTATTTAGCTTTTTTTTAATATGTTCCTGTTACCTCTATCTACTGTTTTTCTTCCTGTGATATCATGCCTGTTTTTTTTCTCTATTTTCCTGCTAGATTTGTAAGAGCCTATGTTGGGAACTGAGAGTAAAAATACACCTCCTAACATATGTAGACAAGCAACTTACTCACCCTTTGCAATTTGTACATTTTACTTTGAGTTCAGCATTGGAATTTTGCTCTTTATGAATTATCTGCTTCCATTTAGTAGGTCAAATGCTATTTTCCCTGGCCACTGAGCAATGATGGGAATGGGACACAAAGGGCCAATTTCTATAATGTAGTTCTAATCTGAATTCCATTTAGTTACTGGTCACCATATAGTGGATGGGGAGAGTTGGAACTGCAGGCATTTGAGAATTGAGTTTATTTATTGTGGGGATAAAATCCCACACCATGATACAGACTGAATTTGTGAATGCAAAAATAAATTTTTTTTAGAATACAAATGTTCTGGAAAAGAGTCATAATTTGGTGTTTCTTTTTCCCTTAACATTAATTTATCATTCCTGAAAGCTTAGTATTTTTGTGGCTAAAATAGTTGTGCATAATACCATTATGGATCTTTACTTGCAAATATTTTTTGACTGAAGTTGAAAATGTTCACGAGAGAGTTGCATGCAGCCAGAAATAAAATATATGGTCCACGCAAAAATGAACGCGATGTTTGCTGAATAGATGGCTTCAATATAGCAGAGCCAAAACTCAATCGAAGTAAGATGAAAGGTTGTTCTGAACAGTTTGGAACAGCAGCTCTTATTAAAAGTAAAATATAGCTCTCCCAATTACTGAGTAAAGACAAATATGAATATAATAATCCTTGCATTTGTTATAGTACCTTATCATGTCTTCGAGACGTCTCAAAGTGCTTCATAGAACATACTGTAAAGTTACAAAATGTAAAGTACTGCAGATGCTGGAAATCTGAAACAAAAACAGGAGTTGCTGGGAACACTCAGCAGGTCAGGCAGCATCTATGGAAAGGAAAGTGAGTCAACGTTTTGGGTCCATGACCCTTCATCAGTTCTGGCCCAAATCGTTGACTCACTTTCCTTTCTCCATAGATGCTGCCTGACCTGCTGATGCTCCCAGCGACTTCTGTTTTTGATAGTGTAAAGTGAATTGACTGTATATTTTGTGGACAAAACTCTGTATCCAATTGCACACAGCAGTGTCCCACAAACAGTCGTGGAGTGATCAAATTATTATTTATTTCCTTTTTTTTGAAGGGATTATTACCCCGGGAAAAATGATCCGTCAATCAACTAACAACTGGTAAATTACTGCTAGGTAAACAGAGGCATGTGGAAGAAAGGAAATTTGCCTAACATTTCGCCCTTCCTGGGAATCAAACCCAGGTCCTCTCGCTTGCGAAACAAGTGCTCTAACCAATACACTAAAGGATTCCATGGGGAATAAATATAAATAACATAATATACAGTTTACAGGACTCTACAGGAAAAATATATACAAATTGCAAAGGTTGAACATGTTGCTTGTGTGGGTGTATATACTGTGTCCTAATTGCATGTTTCAAGCCCCACATCAGGCCATAGACAAAGCTGGTCCTTCAGTACTTCAGTGCAGTATTATGCATTGCTGCATTGTCAGAGATGCTGTCCTCAGATTTAACCAAAGGGGCTGAGGTGGACATTAAAGATTCAGTGAAACTATTTGAAAAGAGAAGGGAGTTTCTCCTGGTGTCCTCACTAACAGTCCTCCAGATTAATTGGTCATTCACAAAATGACTGCCACATTTGCCTAGAAAAAAACATTTACTGCATTTGACAATAATTATTACATACAATATTTTGAGACATACAAGTTGCAATAAAAAAAACTTTTTAATTGGTTGTTACTATTTTGTTAATGCTTATAGCCAGCAGTTAGGAATGCTGTTTATAATTGGATAATATTTATAATATTGTGAGGATTCCTTTAAAATCCTTAGTAAACAGGCTTTACACCTGTTTTTCATGAATGTTGGCCCCAAGTGATCATGAGTTATATTTGATTAGTGTTTTCTCATGATAATGCCATGTAGAGTGGATATTGGTTTGAACAAAATGAGACAACCATATATAGAGTCATGCATTTCAGGTGGCAGTAATTTTGCTGCATAATATGCTGGGAAGCTCAGGCAATACAGTAAATTTGGGTTTTGCTAAGGCCAGGGGAAAAAAAACTGTTTTGCAAACAGTATAGGTTTGGGAAATAACCTTAAAGAAAAACAGCTGATGGAAAGTATTAATGGTATGCCAGTTGCTTCTCAAACCAGTGACAATTGGACACTTTATTTGAGTTAGTTGCCCTCTTTTAATCGGAAATTTCCTTAAAGTCTGTGGGAAAAATTGATTCAAAATATCTTTGCGATGAGAACTGAGCAACAGGCAAAGATCAATGCATATAAAGCAGTCTCCATCCAAGAAAATTTGGGGGGTAGCTAGGGGAAGAGTGGCTAATTTAAGGCTTATCAATTATCTGACCTGAAATATTTAGTCTACTGTCATTGATGCAAGTTGGAAAAGCTGTCATTTTGATAAAAAATTAAATTCATGAAACCTTAAATGTTCGAATTCAAAGAAGCAATTTGTTATTCTTATACTATTATTGACATTGTATTTACAGTGAAGAAGAATATCCTTGATATCATTCAGTATATGTAAATGTAAAATACATTTGTTTTTACACCTTTCCCCCACGATAACAATAAAGGAATCCCTTTATCAAAACATTAGAAGTAACTAAAGACCACTTGTCTGTAATAAATCCCAAACTTCTGAAACTATAATGGGCAGTTCTTCATTTTTATTCTGTTAACATTTTATTTCCTAAATAAAAATCACAAGCGTTTTGATGGACAGTAATAATAATAATCCTTGCATTTAATAATAGCATCTTTGAGATGTCTCAAAACGCTTCACAGAATGTACTGTAAAGTGAATTGACAGTATATTTTGCAGGCGAAACAGATTAGGGTTGCTCTTCAAGGTTAACTTGGATTGCTTTAAGTTAGCAACATTGAAATGGCACAGAAAGGTTGCAATGATTACTTTGGAGATTTTTACTGAGCACCAAATATGATCACCACGCATTCCCTGAGTCTCATGCTAAGCCTGTGAACAATGGCTCTCATTTGGCCTGGCTGCAATGCAGACTCAACTGATTCACCTGGGGAACCATACCACTTCTTAGTCTCTTGATCCCTTGTACCCAACAAACAATTTATCTCAGCTGACAAACCTTCAAGAAACAAAAGCGTTATATACTAAACTTCCACTAGGCACTTTCTAATCAGTGTGCACTAATGCGTGCTTCGAAGTTAGTGTTTAAAAATGCAGTTTATTTAATGTCTTAAAATAACAGTGTGATTAGGAATACAAAGTATGGTACAAGGCATTGTGCAAAGGAGAACTTTGTTTTCAAGTTGAGTTTCATTTCTGAAATCTAAATCTGAGAGAAAATTCCATGCTTTCAATACAACTTTCAAATTGGGAGGACATCTCAAAGTGCTTCACATGATTTACTGCAAAGTGTGGTACCTGTGTATTTTGTAGATGAATGTGACAGCTAATTTGCACACAGTAATGGTCCATAAATAACAAATGAAAAAATTATTTGCTCTTCAGTTTTAACATAAGGAGAACATTTAGTAAAACATTTTAAAATGTATAGTATAATCCAAATGAGCCTGTCATTTGAAATAGCAATGGAGTATGTTCAAACTGTCTCCTCTCTTCCTTCCTCCTTTACTTATTTCCATGACTTATAAAATACACAGTCAATCCACTTTTACCAGTTCTCTAATGCCTTACTTAAATGATCGTTCTTTGTGTGTGTGTGTGAGGCTTGACAGTGAGTGGCATCGGGTTAGTTGCCTAGGGAGGGCCCCAGGTTCAAGCCTGATCCCTGTTTATGCAAGCACTTTCCAACAGGAGTGGGAATCCTAACTTACTTTCTTCATCCTCCTCCTCAGTCCAGAGATACCGAAGCCAATTGTAGCACAGTTGCCTCAGCTAACTTCCGCCAATGTAACTACAGGGGTATGGGGAAAGGACAGGTAAATGGAACTGAAAGGAATACTCTTTAAAAGAGCCAGCACACACATGATGGGCTGAATGGACTTCTGCCTGCAAATTTCTATGATTCTATGATAACACAGGCTGGGAATTATACCCGTGTCTATCTAATCTACATGGGTCCGTGCTATCTCAGTTGGTGCCTTTAGCAACTCGGCATTGGGGAATTCAAAAAATAGTCTTTTAAATCACATTTAACCACATTCAACATCATGTTGCTACGGTTACACCTCTGGTGATACTCCCTTCAAAATGCAGCAAGCCAAATTAATGCTATGGTTACGAAATATTTCAGATGTTATCAACTGAAATAAAAAAACAATCCCCAAAGATTCCACGCTACACAATATTAATATTTTAGAATAAAAGTCACCTAAGCATTTGAGGACTAGACCAGCTCTGTTTTTACAAAAACATTGTGTTGTTTAGTTTAGTCTACAAATAATATCAATTAACAAATGTTTTATAAATCTGCTTGTCTATTTGAATCTCCTCAAGAGCAGTCATTACTAGAGATAAAAAAAGGTATTCACTTGGACTTGATGGATAAATGTATTATGTGGTGTAATATTGAGCGCTAAAGACCAGGAAAGACCTAGTCATGATCCCTCTTCTCTGCTGGGTTTGCTGACCTGAGCACTGGGAGCACAATCATGGGCTCTGAGCTAGGTGGGAAACAAAACACAGCCAGGATTTCTGCCAATGATCTCTATTCAGTGACCCTTGCAGAAAAGTGCATATGTATGGGGCTTGGCTTTGATACCCCTCATGATCAAATAGCCAACTGGCACACACTGCCTGGAATTGCACATCACTGGGGTGAGGTACTGGTTAGCAGCTGGAACTTGCGTAACCACACCCTTGCGTAATTTGCCATCATCAGAGCGGAAAGAGAGAACAAACATGAGCAAAAATGCTAGAGACTAATTTTTCCAGATGCCATGAAAATCACTGTACATTATTTGGACAATGGAACAAACCCATTCACCGTGGACACAGTTAAATTGAATGAGCAGTTCTCGCAAGTAAATTCACTTCTTGTAACCAAACAGAGCATTTAGCTAAGGAAAAATATATTATTCTGGAAGGGAAGTATTTCAATGTAAGTCTTCTTTTCCTCCAACCACCCCCTCCACCCGACCCATTCTGAAAACCAAATGTAAAAAAAAAATGTCAAAGTCTGGGCAGCAGATATTCCTAATTGTCAGCATCAAATACTGCCTGCAGGATACCTAGCATTTTGCGCTTTTCAGCCAGAAAAGCCCTGTTCGGGTGACATATGTGCCAGGTTCTTCTTTGGCCGGTTGCCGTTACAATGAGTGGGGATTGGCAACCTTCCTGGTTCTGGATGCTGATCCCGACACGGTTACATTATAAAGTTAATACCCGCTGGCCACGAGCCCTGGCTGGTACTGAACCTTTTAATGGCATTCGAGCGCCAGAATTCACATCAAGGACGAGGAAGGACAGTGATCAGCAATCACAGTAACAGTAGCCAGCCAAAGACAAACCCATTGGATAGTTAACCGAGCACATCTTTCTTGGCTGGAAGACTTGAAATAGCAGGTCTCCAGCAGCCTGTGTTTTGATGGGTACAAATGGGACAATCTCCTCTCAGGGATAAACCATTTTAAACATTTTTTTTACACACTCTCTCAAAGGAATACTTAATATTAAAGTGCTCACCACCCCACCCACACCAGTGACATTCCACTTTAACTCGACCCTGTGGAATACCCTGGAATCTATATTGTTAACAAATAACTACTGCGAACAGCACTGTAAGGAATTTGATAATTAACGAATGCCATGTTCAATCCATCTAAATTCTGGTGCATCTACTCCACCTGTGGTACCACAGAGGCATGGTGTGGCAGAAGGCTTTGCTCCTTTTAGGGTTCCATTCAAACCATTGAAACAACTCGTATGTGCAGCATTCAAACAATTTTTATATTATCCATAAAATAAAATAATTGTTTGAAATTTCCCTTTTTATTTTTGAACATGTGGGAACAAGCTAACCCATGTACGAGGTAAGATATACTCCAGTAAAATTGAACGTAATGCTTTCTCCCCAAAACACTCTTCCTGCTATGAGATGGTGATGAGACATATCTATCATCATAGCCAATGGAAAGCCAGCTTCCTTAACATGTGTATATCAGCCTGGCTAAGTGTTAGCACATTTGTCTCGGAGTCAGAAGTTTGTGGGTTCAAATCCCATGGTAGGACTTGAATTCATATAATCTAAGATAACACTCCAGTACAGTACTGGGGGTGTGTTGCATTGTCAGGAAGTGTCCTTCAGATGAGACGTAAAACTGCCTGTCCCATCTGCCTGTTCAGGTAGACTAATTAAAGTTTCCATGGCATTATTCGATAAGAAAAGAGAGTTTCTCCCAATATTCTGGCCAATAATCCCCCAAATAAAATTGATTATTTGTTTCTTGTTTGTTTGTGGAACATTGCTGTGCACAATTACGCTGCCACATTTGCCTAGAAATACACAGTCACTCCATTTTACAGTAAGTCCTGTTAAGCTTTGAGATGTCCACTTGATGTGAAATCCACTAGATCGAATGCAAGGATTATTGTTACTATTTATTTATTATTACAATCTCAGGGTTCTCTGATTGGATGAACCACTTGCGAATTGCAGGGGAAGAAGGGAGTGTTTGACATTTTATACACTCTCAGTTTAGTTCCACTTTTACAAAGCTTATTAATCTTTGTACTGTGTTTTAAGTATACTTTAATACAGCTACCGGCTCATGTAAAATCCATCCTTTAGCATGTTTTGTAGGTCAAATATCATGCCACCTAATATTTGTCACTCTGTATGAACACATATTAACCAGCTTCCTTTGTCTGGTTCATTTCAAAAGCTACTGCTTAGAGGTAGCGTCATTTACTATTACAATATCCAGAATGAAAAAAATCCTTGAGGAAATTGTCTCATTGACTGCAGTCAATTAAAAATAATATATTGGGAATTTATGACCAACCTTCCATTCCATCAAAGCACTGTAATAACCTAGGCATGCAGCTACAATTAAAAGAGTGAAAACCTGTTTATAAAGCATGTCAAATGTGGCCTCTTTGCTTGTTTTCCCAGTCATGCATGTCAACATTCTCTTTCTAACACCTTTCTCCCCAATCTCACCTGCCCTGGTGCAAGAGCTCTGCATAATTACTGACTGGTTCCTCCACATGTCCTGGAGGGATTCTTCAGAAGGTAAAAGTACCAATAACAGGCACGTTTTCTACATGAGTTATCCTTACACTCCTGCAGTGCCTAACCCTGCTTCTGACTCAGTCAGCATCTTCCACTGAGCCTCGGGGCTAAGCTGAAAAAAATACTGCATCCAATTTACACACAAACATAACTGCATGTTCACAACCGCAAGATAATCACTAAACAAAAGCAGAATGCCATTTTTAATGTGATTTCTGAACAGACACAATGACCCTGTGTTTTCACAAGGAAAGATGTCTCATTCCAAGACTATTAACACTGGGATCTAAAAAAAACACTTAGCAATTTCCTTTCTTGTTTACTACAGAACCTGATATTTCAACTTTCATGTCACACCTAAACATATTGCTTTGAGATATTTAAGCGCAGAGAGTTGCTTTCCATTCCCCTGTTCAGATGTGAGAGTCCGCTTGCTCTCCGAGGATTATACCTGAGCCACGCTCTGCAAAGAAAGCCATTTCACGGTGCCAGGTAATCGCAGATCACATGACGTGGAGAGTGGCAGAGACCGAGAACTTTGCAGAGCACAGCAGAGCGGGTGAAAATGAATCAGATATGAAAATGTCTGAAGCAATAAATTAACACTCAGCATGGGGGTGATAGCTTAATCCTGTCTGGTCCAAACACTACCTGACACCCATTATTGTAATAGGAGGTACCACACTGAATTGATACAGAGAGTGAAAATGATCATTCCCAGATGACTTCCAAAACAGTAAAGGTAAAGAGTGTTACTCCCCGGCAGAATGGATTGAGTCAACTATTGCTAGTTATAAAATGAAGCTACTAGAAGTTGTCAGACAAAGATGCAATTTATTTGAGCAGCTTTGCATTCTCAATCACGGTTATTTCTGTGTACTCCAAGACCCACTTTTAAAAAAAATGGCTGCATTCATTCTCCCTCCAACACTCCTCAACTACCCTCACCACCCCCACCTCCCACACCCTCATCATACAACTAGCTAGCTGCAATACAAAGTTTAAGTTAATGAAGTACAGGTAACAGAAATGAGGACATTCAATGTAGAAAACATATTCGACTTGTACAGACAACAAAATATTGCAGCATGCTGCATACTGTGGGATTGTTCAAAATTTTGCCTGCACTTTGTTTACTATATATGCCAATAGTGTAATATTAAACAAAAACAGTGTGTCCTGTGCCAGAATGATTGATTACAAGACTGTGGCAAGGTCACCTCCTAGGAACCAGCTCAGTGCAGTAAGGGTTGTCTGACTCATACAGTTAACACTATATCCGCATTGTATGAATGTCACCAGGAATCCAGTGATTTATTGCTTGGAAGGCTGTGTTCAATTTTTTCTGCCTGACCAAATTGCACATTTTCTGAAAAAAGAAGCAAAAATATTTCAACACATAGATTACCCTGAGCCCTCATTTTCCCCCCAGGTTCATATCTTTTCAAAGATACTGATCATCAAAACTCTCATTTTTATTTGATTTGCTTCTTTTTTTCTCTCTGGCTGTTTGTGTTTTGGTGAAAACGGTTTCAGGACTGGGAAAGGAGGTTTAATTAGAATCTGGTAACATCTGTGCGATTGACTACAGAAAACAATGGTTGCATATGGTTCTCTCTTAATTTCAAGAAGGTTCTTATTGGTAAAAAAAAATGGTATGAGCCTCAGGGAGAAAAAAGATTCTAGCCCCAACAGAAAGGAAATTTCATCCCTGGAACAAACTCTTCCTACCAGGAAAAATTGCAGTGAAAATCCCTTTCAAATATGCTAGCTCACACAGACAAGACGAATATACTAGATACCCCCATTTACTTTTAGCTGACTTTAATGACAAAAGCAATTTTTAAGCTGTATTTCCCTATCTCATAACAAACATAACTTGATGGCAGAAATCATCTTACACAAATAATGTATTCTTACTATGAAGAAATTACATTTGATCAAGGCAATCCCTCTGAAGCCAGTATACTTGAAAGCAGCTCTAATGAGTAATAACTCTAGTGACTATTTGGTTTGTTAGTCAATGTCAGATAAAACAGGATTTTGAAAAAATCTCTTAAATATTTCAGCAATACCTTGCAGCTGTCTTTTAAAATTATTAATTGAATATTTATTCACTTTCCATTTGCTTAAAAATGCTTAGAATTCCACGAGGTTACATCATGTAACATTTAAATTGCATGAGAACCCATCATTTAGGTCTCAAATCCCAACGGATTGACATTTATGCCAGGCATATGTCTGAAACTGAACCCCTTGTACAACATTAATGCACTAGAAATGACCACAAAAGTAGCAGGAAACTGAAGTGGTGATTAGTTCCCCTATATTAGTGGCTGTCATTGTACAGCATCAACACTTCATAAACACTGCACCCCCATTTTCAACTATTGTCAGGTTTAAACAGACCTTTACTCCAATTCATTATTTCATTAATTCCCTGATTCCGCCCCCCCAACCCCCCACCCCCCCACACACATTTTTAAGATGCATTACTGAATTTTATACAGCAAGACCTTAAATTGGGAAGAAGAATTTACATTTCTACCAGTCTTTAATTAGTTTTGTGTCTGCAGTTCAAGGCAGAATGAGAAACACGAGCAAAGCTCTGAATGAACTTGCAATAATATTGTTTTACATTTTTCACAATAAAAGCAGTTTAAAGGAGGATATGTCACAGTTTCCTGCAGAATATCACGTTACTCCCGTGAGTGCAAATAAATTTGAACTTATACAATTACCCAAAATGGAAATGCCAGGGATTACAGAACAGAAAATAAGGACCTATACTGTTTATTTGTTTTTATTTAAATCAAAATAATGTATTTTAAAATGAATAGTTGTGCATAAATACATATTTCCTGTGGTAAGATTAGATCAACTTGGTAAGCACTGGTTTACTTGCTCAGGAAAAATACATTTTAGTGAGATGAATGTTCATTGTATTGAGTTTTACCTTTAAGATTTGCTGCCTGACATATTCATAAACTGAAAAGTGCTTATTGATTAAATATCCTCTATGAACATGAAACAGTATCATCTCTCAGGTTCTTCTGCAAATGAGTTATGAGATCTTCCTTACTAGTGAATTAATGTCCTAATTAACTGTTGCCCATGTAATGTTCTTTCCATTGTATTCAGTGGCTATTTTGTCTTTAAAAGTTAGGAGACAATGGTAGTTTCAAGAGCTTTACCAACTAGTTTAGTGTGATATAACTGGGGAAAATTGCACAATATTAATTTTTGTAGCATCAGAACAATGTGAACATATGTTGCCCAGATAGAATAAAATGCTAGGTCATATTGTATCAGAGCTAACGGTCCCACACACTATTCAGTCATCTACTGGGACAGCCTTCTTTGTTTACTATTATTTTGGAAATTGCATATGCAAAAAAAAATGGTCTAGATTTGAAACAAACTTTTTTTTAAAGACAAACCAGGACATTAAGAACCCAAATTATTTTGTTGTTATAAAGGTGTTTGAGAAAATGAAACCAGATGTGATGAGATGTGAGAAACAGTGTTAGATGCTATTCTGCCTTCTGACTTTTCCAAATAATATTCTTGATTGTCAGAAAATATAGTGAGTACAATGTAGAGCTACAATATTGCCAAAATCAGGAAACAAAAACAGCACCTTGCATCTATATAGTAACTTTCACGTAGGATGGTATCTTGGAATGCAGGAAGTTCAAAATGCCCAGTTTCGATAATCATTGCCAATGTTATACATTATAATAATAATCCTAGCATTTGATATAGCGCCTTATCACATCGTCGAGACATCTCAAAGTGCTTCACAGGATATACTGTAGTGGAGTGATTGTGTATTTTGTGGGCAAAAATAAGTACTATAATTATACATACTTATAATAAATATTATTATTATTCTTTATTATAGATATGCTTATCAGGTTTAGAAACAAGAACAATGAATCTATGCAACTGCTAGAAACCATTTTGAAGTATTTCAAGAATTGATTGCCAAATAAAGTTTGACAAAGAGCTCACAGATTTTAGTTCACAGTTTCAGCTGGGATTCTATTTAATCTGACCAGTTTGCTTTGGTTCTTTGATTGACTAATCGTATAGGCAAATTCTAATGCTTAATAAAAAACTGAATTTAAACACAGCAATGCTACACAGATTTATCGTACAATACAGTGCATAAGAAACACGTATGAGAAATATACATCCCACCTGCAATTGTATTTATAATTGTCTGTGATAGTATAATAGCTCTTATAATTAACTTTATTTTTTGATAATTGGCCTAAAAATGTGGATCATCAAAACAGATCTGATGCACAACATTGGTTTAGATGACAATAAGGTTCAACACGAGCTTCTCAAAAATAGGACTATAAAGTACATTGTGTCTTTTAAGTACTGAATAACTATCTCATGATTTCTAATTTAACACCTTTGTTGGAAACAAGAAAATGACCTGCCACACTACGCAAGGTTAAAATAAATACTATAAAGTAACGGATTAGCAAACACTTTGAATATTTAATTGAATATGTCACTACAAACATCCAGTGACTAATGTAAATGCTGTGTATTGAAATTGTGCAAAATCTGTCTACACACATAGATAGTAATGATGCACTGGCACAATATTCTCTTACGCTAGCTTCTTAAATAACAACAACAACAACTTGCATTTATATAGTGCTCTTCATGCTGGACGGCATCTCGGAGTGCTTATAAAGATATTCATTCTTTTAAGGGGAACTAGTCAACAACATCAATAACAACAGTAAATTTACATTTATATAGTCAGGAGGATGTCCCACCTACCCTCACTGGAATATAGTCATTTTCTATGCTTCTCTCTTATAAAGTTACTGGACTTTAGGTTGTGCCTTACAGGTCATGTGCTTTACAGGTTGTGTCATCTCCATTATGCATACATTTTACTATGTGTCTATGTATTGTCTTCCAAGAACTGCGAATATAAAGAGGTTAGCATGTATAAGGCACCCAGTTCACTCTAGCAGAAAAACATTTCTAATCAGATACTCTGTGTCCAGTGCATATTTTGACTGTCATTCAAAAACCCTCCATGGATGAATTCTGGCAACACTTGATCAAAGGGTTTTACTGAGTGCCTTGAGGTAGAGGACAGATTCATCCAGGGCACAAAACATTAGGATGAAGACCCAACGCATCAGCTAACCCTGTTTCTTGGGTGTAAAACGACAGTGTGGAAATTGAAGTTCTTTAGAAATGGGATTAAAAAGATAAAATAAAACAAGTATAAAATAAATGTATTAATAGAAGTTGATTTTCTGTAATATTTCCAAAGTTTTGAATTAGTGTATCTGATTATATGAGATGAGCCTGTAGCCCCTAATTCTTTAATAGTAAATTGTGCAAAACCTACCATTGGAATGATAAAATGATATGTTCCACTGGGGCTAGTATTAAAACAATAGTTTCAGATGATCAACTTTCATGCAGGTTAAAGTTAAGAATTAGCACTCTGAGAACAATTATACCGGTAAACCAAAAGAAATGAAACCAACACGACAAAACTTGGCAACATTTGCTATTTTGCCATTCAAAGGGAAATTTATTTGTTTGAAACTTCTAGTGAATGACAGAATCTTGAGGTGAAGCTCAGGTTTGGAATTTATAAATAGGCAATGCACATTTAAATAATGAATTATGAACCTATTGCTTCTACCATCTGAACTCAGCTTACCCGTAAAATAAATAAACAGGGATAAATGTTGCTGCAAATTATAATGAATCCAATGTTTTCATCATTCTGGCATTAATGTAGACCTAATGATACACTGGTATAGGTCCAAGACAATAACAATAAATAAAACAAATCATCTGCAACAAACAATATTGATATCATATGCACATTCCAATAATGCTAATATTAAATATACATTGCCCTTTTAGATAATCAATAAGAGGTTCCCTATTACTACTAACTTCAGATGTTCTTAGTTTTATCATCTTCTATCCAGCTTCTGAATGAATTGGCAATTGCACATCCACCTTTGTAACATAGTTCATATCTTAATCTATCTGCAAAATTTAATACTGTACAAATCATAATTGAAAACATAAATTTGCTATAAAAAATTGCAGCCATTTATAGCTAACTAGAAAAAAACATGGAATTTTATTTTTCAAAAGGCAGGAAATGGGAGAATCTTTCATTTTCTTAAATGGATTACAGTCATAAATTATTAAAAATGTCATGATTCTTTAATTTTCTCACCATCTACTTAAGAGATATTTGGGTAATAGTGACAAATATTATAAAATGTCCGGAAAATAAGTCTCTGCCACTTTCATTAGTAGTGGTAAAGGTGAACGCAGATAAATTAATAGGGCCTTCTTAACGCAAATTACTGTCAGCTTAAAATGTGCAGCAGATTTAACACAAATGTTTCAAATGAATGCAATTCAAAATTTAATCTCAACAACTCAATTAAACAAATTGAATTTTTAAAGAACAAATGGGAATTCATACAAATTAAAACTGCCGACTAGTTTTAAGTTTAGACATTTATGAGTTATAGCCCCAAAACCCCCCATAGCTGCTAGTTTCCTTTATTCGTTGTCTCAGCAGTTAGAGAGGGGGTTGGCAGGCAGCATCACAAAAGGATAAAAATGTCTGCAATCGAAACACAGTTTTTGCCTCACAATAAATCATCTGTCACATCATCACAGCCCTGTAGATAATGAGCAATAAAGTTTCCACACTCAGGGAATGAAGACCTAGACATAAAAACACAAGTAAGCCTGCCATGAGTCGATTGTTTTCTCTACAGGGTTTGCTATTTACTTATCAAATGTGTGCTAAATCTATTGATGGCAACAATAATTTTATAGCCTGTAAAATAGATGGTACACTCCATTTATGGATGTCCCGGTAATGAGAACAATGAGTTAAAGGGACGTTTGTTCAGGCACAGATTAATTCCCTACACAGAGTAATGGAAATCTGCTAGTTTATAGGAACACTTTAGATTGGATATAGAGCTTTATAGGTGCGATTACTAGACAGCAAATGCAATAGTTGGAGTTTCATTTGAAAGCAGTTAAATCAAGTACTGAGGATACTGTGTGAAATGCACATTGTCATATAAGAAATCCAGATGATGTGGTTTTCAGCAAAGAAAAAAGAGGTACACATTAATGTAGAGGTATTATGTCACTTCAAAGGTATTCCTCATACACAGGCACTGAGAGGCAGGAACTATTGTACATTAAGCAAGCCACAAAAGGTAACATCATGTTTTCCTATTATTGTTTTAGGTTAAGCATTGTGTTAGCGAAGGTGTGTTAGATAGTGCGACTTATTGGATTCACAGGTGAATAAGGCTATTTTGGCCTAGAACCATAGACATTTATGGCACAGAAGAATGATCAGCCATCGTGTCTGTGTTGGCTCCCTAAAAAGCAATCTTTTCAGTCCCACTTATTTTCCCTTTCCCCATACCCTTGAGCTATCTTTTTTAAGGTATTTATCTAGTTCCCTCTTGAAAGCCAATATGGATTTGGCCTCAACCACTACTCCTGGCTGGGCATTCTATATTCTAACTACTCTGTGCATGAAAACATTTCTCCTAATCTTCCCATTTGTTCATTTACTAACTATCTTAAATTGATGCCTAGTTACTAACTCACTGATCAGTGGAAATAATTTCTCCCTACTGACTCTGTCAAAACCCCTCAATTTTTTAAAGACCTGAATCACCTCTTCCAGAATGTCTACATCAAAGAGTTCCACAAGGCTATATCTGTTTCCATTAGCACGTTGCATTCCTGTGGTTTTCCACCAGTGGTGCTATGGGTTGGCAGCTGAGGCCAGATGTGTTTGGTGTTCTTTTATTTCTTTTTCCTTGTAGTAAGATACAGTTTCATGGGCACTGACCACCATATGGTACCATGTGCAAACGCCATTATTCATGTGTGAACCTTGTCAGTGAGGGTAACCAAGTTAATTGACCACAGGTGGCATCACAATCAAGTGCTATCCTGCCCTCCTCTGACACGCACATCTTTCTGCAGGAGTCTCTGGATAGTATCTGGTAGTGGGTACACTAGCTCAGTTTTCCTTCCCTAACCCAGGAGCACTAATTCTACTGCTGCCCCGACTGAAATCAGCTAACTCTCCACAGACCGAGGTTTGAACCTATGGCTTTTTGGCCTGTATAACAACAACAAGATTACATTTGTATTGTGCCTTTCACGTTGGGAGGACATCCCAAGGCGCTTGACAGAGAACAGCATTTGATCCGAGCTGGGGTTGGGGGAGTAAGGGAGGGGAGGGGAAGGGGGGTGGCTGATGACATGGTCGAAGAGGAGGGTCTTGAAGCGGGAATTGAAGGAGGCTAAGGAGGGGGCGAGGTGGAGTGACTGGGGGATGGAATTCCAGAGGTTGGGAGCAGAGTGGCTGAAGGCTCTCCCACCAATGGTGGGGTGGGTGGGTCGCGGACGTGGAGTAGGCCAGAGCCAGCTGAGCGGAGGGAACAGGTGGGTTGGTAGGGGATTAGGAGGTAGGGTGGGGCGAGGCTATGGAGGGCTTTGTATGTGAGGACCAGGATCTTGAACTGTATCACCCAATACTGGTTAGTGCTTTTACCCACTATTGAGGGAAATCCTGGGATTCTCAACATGAAAGCCCTTCCTCAGTATTGCCAGGATGGAGAAAATGACATTCAACCTTATGTTCTGCCTCACCTTCTTCTTCCGCATACACAAAGGAGATGGGAATAGAGGGATATAGGGGGTAGAACCAAGGGAGGGGGAAAAAGGATGGGGTGAGGCTCATGTGGAATATAAACACCAGCACAAACTAATTGGACAGAATGGCCTATTTCAGTGCTGTAGGTTCCATGCAGTTCCTGGATGTGTCCTGTGCCAAGATCGCTGTCCTCCTGGTCAGTACCGTGAAGGGGGCTTCCACATCTACAAAGTGTATTTTTCTATTTTCACAGACACAGTTGCATTGCTGGGTGAATTGTGTGTATCAGGGGTCAAGAGGCTCATTTCCTTCTTGTTAAGGTGCTAACTAGTAATCGTCAAAGTTGAGCCTTGATTGAGTAGCACAAATTCCCAAAAGGCGACTATCACACTACTGCTATTTGCAACTCATGTAGTTGGTATGAACAATTCCTACATTATGAATCCTAACATACATGACTCTAAAATTGTCTTCCCGACTACCAAGTTGGACCACAATACATACTTTTATTGATACCTAATTGTTTGGAATAAGGAACCATTTCTCTTGCTGTGGAGGTATTCCTGTTATAAGGTGCCCACAGCAAGGAGAATGAAAAAACAATGCATCAATTATTAATTTGAGACTTCTAGGCTGATTCTGTTCCCACAAATAAGAATACACGATCAATACTATTGATAGGCACTGGGGGAGAATTCAAAGTGAATATTTCTCCTACATGGAGGGAAATAACACAGAGGGTCAGTGGCTCTGGGCTCTCCCCTACTTTTCTTAATGCTACAAACTGGCATTGGCACAGGTAATGAAATCCAACCAAGGTGAAATATATATATAACAGGTTAAAACTATACTTAAATAAACAGTAAAGAGCACCTCTTCATAGTCAAGGTATTCGTCTTTACTTTCTAATAACTATTTGATTTGTTACAAGACAAAAGAGCATAAAGGGTAAGATGAGAAAGAACCATTTGACCCACTAAATTCGCTTGTTCCAGCACAGACCCTGTGTGATCTACCCTTTCATATGTCCTACTTAATTTTATTTAATCTGCTCAATCCCATCAAACAGACAGATTCTCACAAGGCTGCGTTTTGACAAGGTCTATAAATGGTAGATTTTAAAAAAAACATTAGAAAAACTTACTTTAAATTGTGAAAATGTAGAGGAATAATTACTAAAAAAGAAATCCGAATTTGAACAAAAAAAATCAAAGCTTCAAATTATGTAGGAAAAAGATTTGCAATTTTCCATGACATGATGCAAAATCATTTTGCATAAACCCTAACTTGAAGTAATTATTTGAAAATATTTTTGATAAGGTGAACATGTGGCATTTGTACATTTAGACTCAAAGTGCTGAGTGCACAAGCCATCAGAAATAACAGTACCATTAAAACATGCACATATTTCAGCTGATCATTCAAAAATTTAATTAGATAAAATTACTGAGGAAAGTGAGTATGAAACACTCTAATGCATCTGTAAAATCACACAGCATGCAGTGAGTATGAAAAAATATATGAGATGCTTACTCTCACAATAAATTCACCAATTAAGTATTTTGAGTAGTCTTGTTGAAAGGGAATACGCATATCTACCCTTACAGAACAGTGTGATTGTCCTGACAATATTACAGCAATGTACTGCACACAATTTACATACAAAACTACAGATGAACTGATGTAAACCTTGACTAGACTTGTGTTCCACTACAGTGCAAGGTATATTCCACGTACAATAAGCAGATATTTGTGTTGAAATACTTTATTTATAAGCAAATTTAGATGGTTAGTATATGTTTTTTTTTAAAAATTCCCTATTATAAGCTGCGGCTAAAGGGTGATTGTACAAATGTCCTGCAGCGTTCAATCATTCCTTCATTTTAATGTCTATTTTATGATTTTATTGATGAAATACTGCTTACTTTGTGCTCAGAATTCCTTTTAGGCTGGAGGCTGAGGCTAGCTTGACACGGCCAGTCATATATTATAGCTATATATTTTAACTCACTGTAGACCATCCAGGTTGAAATCAGATAGTACCCAGGAAGGTTTACAAATATGGGGGATAAATTTACTTGTATTTATTTATTTAGGCGGTTCATGTCTCCATTTCTTTATTCCCTATTCTTATCAATCAATTTATGCCTAAAAAATGATGCACAGTCAAAACACGCTGGACCAAAC
This sequence comes from Callorhinchus milii, assembly GCF_018977255.1. Taxonomy (NCBI): domain Eukaryota; kingdom Metazoa; phylum Chordata; class Chondrichthyes; order Chimaeriformes; family Callorhinchidae; genus Callorhinchus; species Callorhinchus milii. The sequence continues at coordinate 22,603,867 of NW_024704748.1, read as the reverse complement.
ATGTATCAAAACACTCTTCTGCTTGATAACTGAAGCCACGTCCGCCAACAGAGTCATTCACAAATAGAGTGGAGGCAATACCTTTTGTTTTATGTCAATGTAGATTTATAGTGCAAAAGCTCCTGCGATTGTTCAGTTACTTTCTTTGTATTTTTTCCAACTGAGGAAAGAACCTTGTATAGGTTATCAAAGCTGTTTTCAATAATATCTGTTGGGGGAATAAATAATGGTATTTCCTGAATATAAACGTGTATATATATATATATATATATATATATGTGTGTGTGTGCACATATACGTATAGGGAGAGAGAGGAGTGGTGGGGGTGAAAGAATTGTTCAATGATTCGGATGATTTTGCTGTGCCACTTTTTTCTTTAACAATCCGACGAAACTGGCAAAGAGAAACACATGAACAGAGATCTCCTTTTAAGTTCAAAACTTTCAACTTATTGTTTTTATTTCTAAAACACGATAAGGGTCAAGGGACCAGCCACATATAAGAAGAATAGGTGGTGATTATTTCCTATCACACTCAGCTATGGATAAAAGGGGCTGCATTGTCTCACAAACAAAGATGATGGGGAGTTGCTAACAGTATAGTGGCCGTGGAGTCTGCTGTAATTTTTCTAAACAATCATTTTACAAACTGATCGATAACGTGACTAATTTTAGGGTCAGATATCAAATGAGCCACAATCTTGTTAGACATCCCCATTAAGCTCAGTTGGTAGCACTCCAGCCTGTGATGCAGATGGCTGTGGATCTGCTTGCGTTCCCATGTCAGGACTTCGAACTCACAAAAGGCTGACACTCCAATACAATGCTGGGGAGCACTGTGTTGTTGAACGAGACATTAAAGCAAGGTTCCATCTCTGCCTGTTCAGATGGACATTACATTATTATTATTAACATTATTATTTGAACGTCGTAAGACAACACTCATTTAATTCAAAAATACCGTACTCCTGATAAATCAACCACACTTATTTATCTATTTACATATATGCCTAACTCGCCATTCCTGATAACTCGGCACTAAGTCCTTTTCCCTCGGAGAGTCAAGTTATCAGGAGTTTACTGTATGCCAAATAAAATGTACAATTTTTAAATACTGTATAACATTAAAATAACAGACAAGTGCAAAACCCTGCATGCATGGGCTTTTAAACCTAAATGCTTCAAACGGGGTATTTATTCCCAAGTAAGGCAGGATTGTGTATGTTAGAGGCAGTTAAATCAAAAAGACCTGCATGGAAAATTCAGGTTTATTTTGAGGCCACATCAAACAGGTAGATTGAACCATGTACAGCCTCGGCAGACATCCCTGTGTGTGCACTGCTGCCAAACATAGGCAACAAAATGGACCCCCCATATGAGTTAGGAGGTTTTCCACTTCATCATCAAGAATTGTTCTCCAGAGTCAATACAGAAGGGAACATTTTTAAAACATGTACCATATGTGCCCAAGAAGAGCCTAATTTGTCCATTTTGAAATTCCTATGTATTTTGAAAGGTTAGTTAATTCAAAGTAATTTTTCTACAGGTGAAGCTTTCTTCAAAGTACTCGATGCATCACGGCAGTTCTGTGAGTAATTAGAAATTGTCATGTAAGATAAATGCCACAGTTCATGTAAATAACTATTTACCTAAAGGAAATGTGAATCCACAAGAGTCAGCATACTTTAATGAGGCATGACAATAGAAAAAGTCAATGGTAGAATGCATCTGTTTGAAGCAGACATCGCTGATGGTAAAAATGGGGCAAACAACCATTATTTGTTTTTACTTGTCAGAAATAATGTAGCTTGAAAATCTTCAACAAGCAACGTGTGGTCAGACCATTTGTTACATCTAACTGCCTAATTGTTCTCCTGGCAGAAATAAAAAATTAGAGCACTTATGTCATTTGCCTAAATTCCTAATTAATGTTACAGTATCAGGGAATCTGGAGTTGAGGAAAAAATGTTGGGTGAAAAATGCCTTAGTGAATGTTCACATAATTTGTCTTTGTTAACTTTCTACCATCTTTTCCCCCTCAAAACAGCAGGTGTTCTAATCACTGTAAGTATTCTCTTTTTCAAAAGAAAAAGCTATTGTATATCATTGGTTCTAATCCGAAGGATACACGACTTCTGCCATCCATCTGCTAAAACTCCCCCAACCCAGCTTTGCTAAGTTTAAACACAGAAGGTTACTGAATTTCAAACTATAGGGAAAATATCTTCCTACCGGGGAGCAGTTTGCAGCAAACAGCCTGCAATATGAAAATGTATTTAATGCAATTAATAATTTAAGATCTGAGAGCATGTGCTCGTGGAGAGTTAAATGCTTGTCAGAGTGATAGATGCATGCTTCACCACCAATACATTTCGTCTGAAGAGCAGAGGGATTTTGCAAACTTGTGCTGACCTTGGACTTCAGTACATAAGAGGCATATTGCAAGACAGCCCCATTCCTATTAGAGCAGTGCAGCAGCTCCCAATTTACTGCCCTTATACCAATTAAAATGCTGTAAAAACATTAAAATTAATGCAGTCTTAACTCCTGTAGCAGGCCTACTTTCCCTCTTTCTTAATTAGTGCATAATTATTCAAATTTTGATATCCTGGAAAATTATCACATGGAAATTATTTTAGGAGCTGTAACAATAGCAAAAAAATCCTTTCCCCAAAACTCTATTAACATGTGGAAGTAATTAACAGTTAATTACAGTGGAAATACTATTACTGTTAATGTTTAATGACTTTTGCCATCGACGGGTAAGCAGGAAATTCAGCAGTCTGTACAGCACTGTCCTTCTGCGGAACACACCACAACCAACTTGAAAAGATTAGGCAGTGACTCCATTTAAGATGATTCACACTAGAAGCAATTATGATGCTGTGGCTACATAAGGGTTTAAAAGGTCATTGCTCAGGAAATATCAATGCATGTAAACTAGCATAACATACTCCACTCAGTGAAAGAAAAAAAAACGAGAAAGATCACTTTACTTTGTCTTAATTAACCAGCTCTGCAGTTTCCCCAGCAAAGGGAAAAAAAAGAAAATCTTGAGCAGGTTCACAACACTCTCTCTGTACTGTAATTTACTTTGTTTTAATGTCCCACAGTGAGGTGTTTACTTGCGCTGAAATCCCAAGACTATTATTAGAAAACTATGTTTGTATGAAAATGTCAGATTGCTTCGAGTGACTAGATGCCTTAAATCAACACTGCTTTAAAACTAATGGGTACTAAAAATTCCTTAAAATAATAAAGCTAAAGTCACACTTTCTGATAAATAATAAATATACAAAGTCCTTAACTCATATTTTACGGGTTATGATCTGCCAGTTAGGCTAGGGTTAGCAATTTCTAAAAGCATATTGTTTATAAAGTTTCAATGGGGCAGAAATATGAACTCAGGCTCATTTCATATTTAAGTGAAATATTATCTTTTCACACTGTGATTCACTTAACAGTTTTCTCAAATTGTCTCCTGATCTCCCAACATTCACAGACAAGAAGAGCAAACTGCACTTTGCTTCACAAACGTTCTCTGTGACTGAAAAACAGAATCCACATCCAAAACCAAATTGAGTGTGTATGTCTGCTGTATGATTGTTTCATTTCACAACAATTCTGATTCATGTTTCTTATAAATATTTGATTCAGATTCAAATCGCTGATTTGACTCCTCCGCAGAGTGCCTCAGATTAAACCCCAGCCTTGATTGACATTTGAACTGGGTTAGCCTCTAATATTAAGTTTTGCTGGTTCTCGGCCAGCCCGCTGATTGAGTGCCTCATGATAACCATATGGTCCATCTCATTCCAGGCAAAGTGACAAAGCACAACTCCATGAAAAGTGGTCACAGTGCACATCATTCTTCTTCCCTGGCTGAATGAGTGTGGGAACAACAACAATAATAATAATAATCCTTGCATTTGCAAGAGCAAATTTGATTTAAGGCATTTAGTCATTCGAAAAAATCTGACATTTTCATACAAACATATTTTTTCTAATAATAATCCTGGGATTCGGGTAGTGTCAGCCTGGCTCAGTGCCTCAGAGTCAGAAGGTTTGAATCCCACGTCTGGACTTGGAATCACGTAGTCTAAGACGACACTCCAATGCTGCGTTGGGTGGGGGGGCTGTTTGCATTGTCAGTGGTGCCGTCTTACAGATGAGGCGTTATACTCACGTCTTGTCTTCTTGTTCATGTGGACGTTAAAGATCCCATAGCACTTTTTGAAAAGAGAAGGGACTTTCTCCCGGTGTCCTGGCCAATTATCCCCGAAATAAAAATTGGTCATTTCCTCCACGGCTATTTGTGGGACATTGACATGTGCAATTAGCTGTTGCATTTTGCTCACAAAACACAGTCAATCCACTTTGGAGTATATCCTGTGAAGTGATTTGAGACTTCTCAGTGATGTGATAAGACTCTCTATCAAATGCAAGTTTTATTATTATTATTGATGTAGTTCCTAATATGTCAGGAGGACTGCTCAAAGTATTTCACAGATTCCCTCTAAAGTGTAGTGACTGTGTATTTTGTAGGCAATACTGTGTTTTGTAGAAATACAAGTAAAGGGGATAAAGTCAAGACCAAATTGGACCTTAAGCGCTCATAAAGCAAAATACTGTAAAACCAAAAGCTGCATGACAAACTATTAAATGTTTCTACGAAGGTATCACGTGAACCTTAGTGGATTTAAAGTCTAAAATAGAATATTACTTGGTTATACTACAACAACACAGGATTGTTCTTTTACCAGCAATGCAAGCATCTTTTTGTTGAGTATTCACGTTGCTCCCGAGTGAGGGAAAGGCACCGTAAGGACACACAAAAGCCTGAATCACAAACTCCAAACTTGTGAAATGTGGGTGGGCTGTGTTTTCATTTGAAAACTTTAAAAGTAAAGCAGAACAGATCTATCACACAAGGCGTGCCATTTGTGGGAGAGCAAGGCAACCTCTCTCTGGTCTACTGGTATTAAAAATCCACCTTCTATGGTGTCTGAAGATTCTCAAACTGCACTTGTTTCGTTAATTCCAGTTATCAGTTTACGAATAGCAGATTTGTGGCAAATCAGAAAGTTCAAGCCAGCAAAGTCTGAAAGAAGACTGGTGAGCAAAACTTTTGTTTGGTTTGTAAAATCCTTTCTTTTCCCCTTCTCATTCTTGGAATGTCACTTCCGATGACACAGCCAAAGTCCTGCAAGGTTACGACACTTGGATCAGTGAGGGATTCCTCACTGAACGCTCAGTTTGATGAAGGACAGTTTGTTGGTATGTAACTATGTGGTGGGAGGCCTCAAACGTTAGTTAACCCTAACCCTAAGTTATGCAAATAGAAAATTGGTCCCATTTTAAGGCTGATAATTTATTGCAACAAATTGATCCCAAGAGACTTAAATACAATCCTATCCATTACTTTTCAGGCTTCCAGTTTACTTACTATTACAGACTTTAGTGCAATGGTTACATCTTTGTATAATTGCAGTTGGAGTTCGAAAACTATATGCAGTATAATGTGTTTCTCTTTTCCTTTCAAATGTGAGGGATGTACTGGTTGGTTATGTGATCATTTTAAGCTTTTTTTCCTATTTTTCTACGACAAATTCAATAACACTACGACAAAGCTGCTTCCACACAATGCATACTTACGGTGTTGCTTTCATCCAGGTGATATCACTTCCTCTGCACAAGATGGTCATGTTAATCTGAATGAGATTCCTGTTAACATACTTACACCAACTCGCCCTTCCTTCACCTCATTCAAGGACCGTGCAAGACCATGCTTTTGGCCTTCTTTCCCTTCCCCACCCTCAATTTATCTCCTACTGCCAACTCAGGTGCTAGGCCACAACTTTTGAACACTTTCGGGACATTTTTTTCCCCAATTCAATACAAATCCACATTTTCCAATATAAATGTCGATGTGCATTGTATCTACTGTAACAAGGTTTACTTATCTACATACACCTGGAATACCACCGTAATATTCCAGTTTTTTCTCATCATGGTGGTTACATTTCCTAAGATGAACATATACATTGTACAGTTTGTTCAACATCCATGTAAATGTAGCCCAACTATCGTATTTAACAGGAGGAGAGCGCAAGAGAAATACTGGCAGTTTTATGTGCTTCTGCATATTAACACCACATTCTGCATGCGAGTGCAGATCACAATATTTTAGGAATGCGATTCAATGCAACTCTCTTTTTCTAATTTAAGAGTCAAGTTGTGGTCAGTGTTACACAGTGATTTTTGCGTTGTTTTCCCTTTGTAGTACAAATAATTTAGATTTTTAAAGCATACGAATGTCAGACTATTTTTTTCCCCTCCCTTAAGTCTTAGTAGATTCCACTTTGCGTGGCTGCGCAGATATTTACTTTTGCGTGCGTCAGAATTATTGCTGTAGAAGAGTGAAACAATGCACCGTTAAAGTACGTTTCGATACTGGACCCATTGCACACTACCTATTCTTTTTTTGTATTGCTATATAATCGATTCTGCTAGACTCTGGACTCGGGTGACTTGTGTACCTTCGTATTAATGTGCAATTATACTGCAAAATAGTTATACTGATTTTAAGGGTGGTGGGAGCACAGGGCACTGCACCACTCAAGCAGGGGAAAGCAGGGCTCAGGGCAGTTGCTCAAGATATGCAGTATAACTGTTCCATTAGTCATTTATTTCTTTTGACTTTGGAAAATAAATCACAGCAAATCTGGCTGCTGAATTTCAATAAAAATAATAACCTTTTTGAAGCTAAATGCAAGTTTTTTTGGTGACTACTTGTGTTTCCACTGACTCTCCAACAGGAATGCTGAGCATTTTTTTGCCATTTAATACCAAAAGTCGTTTGATGTAAGCAAGCCCAAAAGCAACATTTTTGAATGTTAAAAGCTATTTGGAAGTGGATGCCAACCTTCCTTTTCTTTTATTTAACATTTCTTTATATATTAATGTGATGTGACAGCAGTATCATATAATTTATTAGTGAGAAAATCCCTCAATAATCTTGAATATCTCAACGTTTTTAACCAGTTATTTTAAGCACCGCCCTTAGAGACCAAGTTCTCTTGCAGTCAATCATTTATTAATTACCCTTTCTAAAACTATGCAATTTGGAATTCTTATCATATGTTTGTACGATCTCCAAAATTACATAAGAAAGAGATTTCAAAGACCATAAATTGTTTTCTGCAGCAAGACACTCCTCTTAAAATATCTTGACTGCAGGGCCAAATATCTGAATGATAGCTCTCTTGGGCATTATTCTGTATATAAAATTATAGTGTCATAATAATGCAGGTTTATTTATGTGCACCTAGAAGTAAGCAATTTCCTGTAAAGTCTGTGGAGTTTTAGATTTTTTTTAAATCAGTGCAGCTGTCATTATTCAGACTATATAAACCCACTCCGTAGGAGTTGAATGAAGTGGCAGTATTGCACTCAGAGCTTTACACTTCCTGTTCCGTCCCATTTCAAGCCATGTAGCACTTTGACAGACAGCTGAAGAAATCTGCATAAAGGAAGAGTAACTGACAGCCAGGGTCAGGCTCTCTCTGTTTAATGACACTGCCAGTTACACATTTTGAATTGTTTAAATATGAGTCTACAGTTTCAACAATCATCATCTCACTGGTTCCACTTTTCATACCCAACAGCCAGGAAACTGACACGTAATTACACACTTACTGATGGTATCGCCAGCGCCGATAATTAAAACTGCCACAAGAGGATTGCTATTGCTATTCTACAGCTGGGATGTTGTCAAGAGGTGGAAACTCCAGCAGCTTTTAACACTATCTTCTTAAAGTTGGGCCACAGGCACCAATGTTGAAGTAATGGAAAGGCCTCAGCACATCATTCACAATGTCTCACACAAATGAAGAAAATCTATTAACAATCCAATAAGTGAAATACAAACACAATGACCTGAGGGTTAAACAGTCTGGGTGGACTAGTACTTGTTTCTGCTCTTCATTGTTCATTTTTCTTTTCACATTTACAGTGTAAGGAAAGTATGCTATCGCCTAATATACCACAAAATGTTGTTGTAATTTGCTAGCACTTTCCTTTTTGCAAATGCAAAATCATTTAGTTTCAAGCTTGCACCATCAAAAAAGTCAAGCGTTTCCATAATTTATACACACAAGTCAATTACAGTCCCAGTGCTATGAATTAAGTAACACTTTGGTGAAAGGCTACTATTTCAGTTTGAGTTATGCTTTGTGAACACTTAAAGTGTGACTTTGAAGCCAATTGACATTCACAATAGATTTTAAAATGGTGTAAGCATTCAAATTAGTTCTTTAAACAGTGATTAGGAAAGCAATTTTTCCCCTCAATTTTTCTAAATATTTAGTCAATGCAGCTAAATGTGAAATTATCACAATAAATAAGTTATGTGAGAATTATTATCTTTAAGTACTCTGAAAAATGTTAATTTGCTAATTACTTGAACTATCCAATTTCTGTACATTTAAGTGTAATAAAGCTTTGAGTAACAATTTCAGTTTATTTAAAAGTAAAACAAAATGTTATATCTTACTTTAAATTAAGTTTGATTTAAAGAGTTTTCTCTGTAACAAGAGCTAGCAATTTGCAAATCTGCACTTCCTCATCCTAATGTTATTATTGTCATGCAACAGAAGTAAAGTTACTGAGTAGATCTATAAATTATAATAATCCTTAAAATTGAATGCTGACTTTAAACAGTGATCGGAAGTAATGTTCCAAAAATAATTTCATATAAATAAAAAACTAAAGGCTTCTTAGATGCAATATCCATGCCACTGTTTACCTACCACTCATTTAATCGTTCTGCTTCCTGATATTTTCGGTGGGGGAGAAAAAGTTAAAATTACAGGATGAGAAGTGACTTGATCACAGACCTCTACCAATCTCATTCTTTACTTGTCTGCTGGGAGCTGCAGAAACACAGCTCAGAAGAGTGTCTAGCCTTCAATTTATTCCTGTGTCCCACGGGGGAAAGTACTTGGCCTCTATTTTGGTACCTTTCCCTGATGGTGTGCCCATGGCTGGAGACTCGCTGTGAAGACTGGCTCATTTGGTAACACTCTTGCCTCCAATTCAGAAGGTTGTCGGTTCAAGCACCACATCAGGACTTTGAGTTTGTAGTACAGGCTGACGTTCCAAAAGCAGTTCTGAGGGAGCACTGTACGAGCGGAGGGGCTGTCAGATGGATATTAAAAGATCCCATTTAAAAATTCAACTGAGTTCCTCCTGTTGCCCTGATCAATAACCTCCCAGTTAAAAATGGGCGTTCACTTCCATGAATGTTTGTGAGGCTTTGTGCAAATTGGCTGCCACATTTGGCTACATATATGCAGTCTTTACATTGTACAGTAAAATCCTGTGAAGTGCTTTGAGATGTTTTGATGGCATGGTAAGATGCTATACCAAATGCAAGGATTAGTATTGTTATCAAACAGTTATGGTTGTAAACTCACAATCCATTCACAGTTTCACACTGAAATTCCTCACTGAAATTCTTCTCTCAAAAAAGCATATTTCACAATAACTATGGAAATAGGTCCATCTCAGTTATTTTTGATAGTTCATTGTAGATAACATTTTGGACGTCTCAACTTGTTCAATTTTTCAGGAGATTAAGTGGGATGGAATGATATAATATGTGTGTAGCTTTCTTTTGGTCTGGAAAATCCAGCTGAAATGAAAACATTAAAATATTTGTTTAAGAAGTTTTGAATTAAAAAGACGTTGTGTTTCCATGGAAATGCAATCACATAAAGTAAAACTTGAAACTATGATTAGAAAGGGTGTAGACACCCTACACTGTAGCCAATTTGGCAATTTTTTCACTGCCAAGTTTATAGTTCGAGATAACTTTATAAAACTGTGAAGTGGCTTGCAACGAAGATCAAAATGAATCAGGATTTGGACTCATTACTGGATTATCAAGTTATTGTGACTACAAACATTAAACATAGCCTGAATCTTTTTGTGATGTTCAATGCAATTTGATTAAATAGAATTAACCTTAACCAGGATGTTGCAGGAATAGAAGTGGAGTGCAAGGAAAAGTTGTTTTTTAAATTTCAAATGAGGTACAATGTTATCAGTATTAACCCCTCCTGAGATACACTGCTTGGAAATAATAATAACAGTAATCCTTACATTTGATATAGCGCTTTTCCCGTCTTCTAGCCGTCTCAAAGTGCTTCACAGAATATACTGTAAAGTGAATTTACTGTATATTTGTGGGCGAAATGCGGCAGCCAATTACGCACAGCAGTGTCCCACAAACAGTACAACAACAACAAGATTCCATAGAGCGCCTTTCACGTCGGGAGGACGTCCCAAGACCCAACGTCCCAGTTGGGTCAGGATCCAAGCAAGGGGGTAGTGGATTGAAGTGACCAATTTTATTATTTTTTTTCTTGAGGGATTATTATCAGGAGTGTGGAGTAAATAAACTTACCCGAGGGTTTCACCCTGCCAGGAATCAAACCCAGGACTCTCACTTGCAAGGCGAGTGCTCTAAGCTACAAGACTCCTGTGACTGTAAATGACTGAGATACTATCCAAACATGATAGTAATCAGTTATCAGCCAGCCCCCAAGATTGCTCAGGTCATTTTAGTAACTATTATGTGCATAAATAAGGGAAAAATGTTCAGACACTATGCTGACAACGATTTGTAGATTCCCAAATCTGCCCTACCTGAGAAATCAGAGCCGACTATTTATTTTCTGCTTTAAAATAAGACTACGTCGGTTCACCAGTTAAGCTTCAGGTTCATTGAACTCTCATGCTTTCCTGTCAGTTTATTGAACAATATTACAAATGTGTACTTTTGTTGTAGTGCCTGAAAATGACTTCAAAGTAGTACACAGATTGAATTATGTTCAAATGTAGTGACTGTTACGAAGAAACAAACACAAACACAGCTAAAGTGAGCAATTCATCTGCCTTTTAGTGAATTTGCGTGAGAAAATTATTGGCCAGAATACAGGGAGAGCTGCCTGCATCTCTTCAAAATAGCTCTATGGGATCTCTAAAATCCACTACAACAGGCAGACAGGATCTTGATTTAACGTCTCATCCAAAGAATAGTACTGCCAACAATGTAGTGCTCCATTTGCAGTGCATTGGAGTGTTAGCTTGAATGAGCAGCTCATGTCATGGTGTGGGGCTCAAACTCAACACGTTCTGACCCAAAGGCCAATAACTCAGCCAAACTAACTCTGAATTGAATCATCTATTATCCTTCTTTCTTCCAGCGATTTGTTAAAATGTAAAATGCCATACTGAAGCTGAGGTAACATAAAGAGGAAAATTATTTTTTTTTAAAAAGTACCACACTCAGGCTAATTTCAAGCTTAATGTGTAGATAATCTGACCTCTCATTCTGGAGTATGATGAAATGCTGATTGCAGAATATGCCAAAAATCCAATAAAGTGCAATAGGTTTTATAGCTGCAGAGCTCATATCAACAATTAACTACAGCTAAACTGTTGCCCGCTCCTTCTAAACTAGCCCCAACTTCCACAATGGAATTCTCACGGTTCGTTGTAACGTGCTAATGGTTAGCGCATTAATGGTTTCCATCCAGAATCGTAATTTATGAACCCTGTTATTGTATTTTACCCTCCCAGAATAACAATGTTGGAATAACATAATCTCTGTCACTATTCTACGCTTTACATTTCGCACCCTATTCCCAAATAACTGCACCATTGCCATCTCATAATGTGAGAGCTTTCAGATGGATCCACCTTCTGTTGCCTGCTGTGCTTTCTGGTCCTTAGCCAGTTTTTCCTTTCACCAGAAGAGCAATAGTGACTGAGTCAGGGTATGTTGGCCTTTGTAAAATTTCCGCTGTGGTAAATTGGATCATTGAAGTACGTTAACTGTATGAAATAGTTATAATAATAATCCTTGCATTTGATATAGCACCTTATCATGACTTCTAGACATCTCAAAGTGCTTCACAGAATATACTGTAAAGTGAAATGACTGTATATTTTGTGGGCGAAAGTTATCATTGAAGATGGCTTCTCTTCGGCTGTAATTCTGTGAAATGGATTTATAGGCCTCGCTTGTGTACATGTGCTGTGGCTAAACTAAGTACACTGCACCACACATGCCATTGGCGCATAGTGGACCTGGAAGAGCACCAATACTGACAACTGAGATGACAGTATTTAGGCAACTAGCTGTGTTCCTGTCAGCCAACCTGTGTTACCTTTATGCCAAGGAGCTGATTAACCAATATTCTGATTTTCAATATTCTGCTCTGCACATCAGCAAAGACCTCAAAATACAGAGTTAAGTATGAGAGAGATGCAGACCAAACTGACTGTGAACATTTTTTGTCAGGCCACCCACAGATTGTGGTGGGAAACCTCCAAACCTTATTATACCAGCTGTATAAACATAGCCACGACATTCACAGTTGTTTCCTTCATCAGGGCCTTAACATTTCTGTCAAGGAACCTAGCCAGGTATTCCCCTTTACTGGCATACCACATCTGGAGACCAGCTTCGAGGAATATGTGTCTAAAGGAAAGGAGATGCTGTTATCAGCCAAACATTACATGTATAATCGGATGCTGCAAGAATTTCTTTGTTGACCAATACAAAGTAACACTAGCCAGTAATTGGATTTCTTTAAAAATATAGATTAAGGAATCCCAATATGTTAACAGGTAAATGCACAGATCAGTGTAGCATTAAGCTATAGAGACCAGAAGGTTACAAGTTTTAGTCCCATCCTATGCAGTCAGTTATCTCATCTTAACCAGTCAGCAAAGGGGGGGAAGCAATTAACTTCAATGTTCTTACATTAGGGAGGGGGGAAAACAGTCAGAAACTTAACTCCTGTTCACTGTCCAGACACCACTGATGGAAGAAGACTGCGTGTGGATGTTGGGTAAGGCCAGGTTCAGGTTCAATTGTGATTTCGCCCACCTCCATTGCCAAACAACCTCCCAACATTAACTGCAAAGGGTCACATATGGATAATGGATACTTGGATGCGGTACTTGAGGCTGACTAGCAATGTTCTTCAGTAGCTGATAAAAGGAGGTAAAACGCCTTCAGGAGAGAAGGACAAGATGGGGATAATTGGAGGGAAAACATTCTCAAAATAAAAAGTAGATTCAAAATAAAAAGCACACAAATCATAGATTCCTATCTACCCATTGGCACTATCTTCCCAACGTACCTTGAAAAAAGGATATCAGTTATCCAGCAGCTCGAACAGAAACTGAATTCACTGCTAGTGAACAATTCTTACATTCAAATTCTCATTTTATCTTAGCTTAGCCAAGTATGTGAATGTCATCAGTTCTTGGCCAGGTTTCAAAGCACTAAAACACCTTGTGGTTGTGAAGTGCTCCATCTCGGAGAAGAAATATTGGCAAAGACCTTTCCTGCCCATAGAAGTGGATCTCCTCCAGTCTATTAATACAGAACTGTATTGGCTGTCATCGAAGACATTTTTGTGAATTACATTTTGCACCCTTCCAGCTAAAGGGCAGAATGAAGGTAGGAAGCCTGAAAGTGTGAAATGTAAAAGACAGTAAAGGGGAAAACCAAGATGAAAGTGAAAAAATTATAATATATTTTTCCATGATCGCCTTTATTTTTGCCGAGCACAACTCAATCTACTGATGATTTATCGATAAGGAATGGGAACCGTAACAACTCAGTATATTTATCTAGATATTTACTGTCAATATATATGCATATTTATGCACACGTCAAGCTCTCAGCCTGGACTGGTGATTTATTATGAGGAGAGTGTCCCAGTGATAGATTGACATGTGTCAGACACCCAGTAACACAACTGACCAAAGATCTATTTGACTCGAACTTGATCAATACACGGAAGCCTTGTAGAGTGGGATAATACTGCACTAATTATTTATGATGAATGAATTGATTCCAACATTATTTTCTTCTGAAAGAGTTGGAACGTAGGCTTTGTCCCAAAACCATCAATAAAACTATTCTTCCGTTTGGTGGTTTAATGCATTTTTCCTGTTTTACAAAGAAAAAACATTGGAATAAGAACTCAACAATTCGACTGGAACAATGCACATTTTCCCTTTAGCTTATAATCATTTTTGCAAATGTTATTCACAAAGCTTGACTTAGCATTAAATATGTTGCTCAGCAACACAATAGTAGTGACATACACTGAAATCCACTGAAATGAATACACTGAAATCCATGCAGATTCTCACTTAAATATTCCAGTGGTAGCACGGCACTTAATAAAATTAAACTTTTGCACTGACGCACAACTAACAATCGAATACTGTAGTGAAATTTTGCTCATGCCTTGTATCTTTGTTACTGTGCATTTTACCTAGACTTAGAGACTCCTAAATGTTCTGGTAGAATTTGACATGGTATTGCATGAATAACACAGACTCCTGATCCTTGTCCACAAAACTGTAAAAGGTGGCAGTCTTCAGGGGGAAAAAAAAGCACTTGAATTCAATTGAAGTATAACCACAAAACTGGGAAAAGCTAAATTGACACAAAATAGCTGGAACTATATAAGATTGGTTATGCAGGGCTGCATATCCAGAACACACTACTTGACAACTCTCTTAAAGTGTAACCTAGCTGGGAGGAGAAGCATTGGAATATTGTGATTAAATTCAGAGGGCAAATTTTAATTTCACACATTTGAAATGCTCTGAATTCCCAGGGACAAAAAATATGGAATTTTTATACTATGAATAAGGTCTTTGAAAAACAATATCTGGGCATTTGACCTAGTCAAAACATGTTTATTACAGTTTAGTGTCACAGTGTGAGAACAGGGTCACACCCATTAACTTGCAAAGAAAGCACAAAACAGATGTGTTATGTGTCTGTGTTTGTAATTACTGTAACAGATCTGCCTAATTGATCCCCATCTGTATTTTAATTATGGTCAGAAACTGAGCATTCATATTTAATGTGAAATGCAATCATTTTAAACTATATGACTAATATACATTATTTTCCCCTAAGTAATGCATTGAGTTCATGGGAGAAGTCTTCAATAAAAGCAGTCGGGTTGCAGTTTGACCTTTTTGCCTTTTGTCAGATATAAAATGTGAAGCTTGCATATCATCAGAAATACGAAGTCGGGTGTAACCTTGCAAAGCCATTCATAAATAGTGTATTTACATCCTTAAGGTATAAAGTTATCTGGATTATAATGAACTGTGCTTTGAAGATGCACTAACACAGTGTCGTGCTTACTAAATAGCAATATCCATTTTTCTGTGAATATCATCCCAGCTAAGACACCAAAAAAATTGAATCTTATTTTGTTGAACTACTCATATTGAGTATGTGGAACAAAAGCATACAATTATGATCTTGAGACAGAATTACTTCCATTTTATATCACCAACTATTATTTTATGAAATTGCCAATGCCTGAATAAAAGCTACTATGAAAAGTTCTGGCAATATTAATGTGGAGAAGTGTTTTGGCAGGCTATGATTAAATCATATATAGAATTTTTAGCTTGCTGAATGCAGCTTTTAGAAGCAAATGCCAAAGTATCCACCTAGTAACTCGTTCTGCCTTGATCCTTTGTAACGTAAACCAAAAAGTAATCATAAATTCCAAAGTGCGGTATAAAAACATCATGTGTTCTTAAGCAGCTGAAACGGCATGATGTAGTTTATTTAAATTCAAGAATGTGTCAGTAGGACTATTCAACTAATATTCAAAAATCACAACAGACCAAGAGAGAGAGAGAGAGAGTTTCAACCATTTTAGGAGCAAGGCAGAAATGAACTGATGTTTCTAATTAGAAATCATCCAAACTGATGAAGAGTGTTAACAAGACATGTGTCATTCTATTCTGTTTTAATTGAACTGAGGATGAGGTCCTGTTGATAAGCTTTATTTATCACATGTGGTGCACATTGCATGTTCACTACCCAGGGAAGCTATGTCAAACTCCAGTGAATTTAAGAATTATATGAAGATACAGCTGTTTTTCATTCCACAAACTGTGCTGTGTGAACGATTCCAATAGTATGTTTTAAAAGGCCCAAATTGAACATTGTACCACTGACACTGTGCTATAAATGTCCTTTTACTCATGTAAAAGACTGTCAATAAGTCGTTCATGCCCTTGGTCCTTATGACTTATGGCTATCATGGACCAGCAACCAGAATGCACTGCCACGTATCACATTGTATGTGTGTTGATGAATACCTTCTCAATCACCAGTTTAGTACAGAATCCAAAGCAGCTAAAGAGAATGATGAGTTGTGATACATTGGAATAGGCAATGTGGGAGCTTGCTAAGCAATAAGGTTACCTCAAAGGGGTCTTGGACTGTAGCTGAGTGGGATGGGGCAGCAGAGTGGTAGGACCTGAACATTATAAAAGTTACCTAATTACCCTATCCCTTTCCCCCTTAGCTCTATTCCCTTGGGAATGGAAAAGCAAGGCATCTAAGCTTGGGCCCAGGTTGTTGAGGTGGACAAAGCAGAGCCAGGTTGGGCCTATAGTGGACTCAGTGACATTAAAGCTGTAATCCCGTGCTATTTCACCAAAGGGTCTAGACCTGGGGCATTGTGACTAGTGAAGGAGAGAGTTGGTAAACTGCGAATTAAAGCGGAGGGTAGAGAGAATGCGGCATCTGACCACAAACCCAGGCACCTGCACACCTCAGGACTGGCTAGAAATATCTGGTTCTTCCAGGGGCACTGGAGGGCTGATCATATCTTCGCTTTGTACTCATAAACCACCTGTTTGTAAACCGTTTCTATCTCTGTGGGTTCAGGAACCGTCTATCTAAAATGAAAGGTGCTATATAAATGTAATTTGTTGGTTGTCGTTGGTCAGGCTACATTTTATTTAATACACTGAATATGAAAGAAAAATGATCTAATACCTTTCCACCAGTCATCTGATTGATATAGTAGCTTATGTCACAAAGACCTATAATTTTGCATTTATCTAACAAAGTCAAGTGCCAGCAATAGACACAAGGAATTCTAGTAAATATTCTGGTCAAACTGGGTATTTTGAGTTTTTTTAATATAATTATGAATTCGAAAATAGTGGATATTCAACCTGCCCTCCACAAAGCCCTTCCCAATCGCAAGGTCACATTTGTAACTTACTCATGCTTTGCTAGCTCACCTTTGTAGGGTCATTAGTACCCTTTAATCGTGTAACTGACTGCTACCCATCAAATCCTCTTACTTGCACTATGATGCTGGTTACCAAACCAAAAGTGGAATCTTTGACGTGACCCAACATGCCCTTCTGAGTACTTCAAGGAAAGTATAACAAAGATAAGAAAAATTAGCTCTGTTGTTGTCAATAGTGACAAGAACATTTGTTCATCAAAAGTGCCTTCTTATTATTGAAAGACATGGTTTCCGTGCTACTAGAGCAAAAGAAAATCATATCATAGTCCGCAAAAGACATACCTATTATTTTTCAGTGATATATTGCTTTCCAGCTGTAGACAAAACAATCTAATAACCACTATTAGATAAAGAATTCTGAATATAAATGTATTGAATTGTAGTAGGAGAAAATGAACATATTGCAGCACTTATGTCAAAATGGGTTAGGCTTTTGTCTCTCTCTTCCTTTAATAAATGCAGATCAAAAGAGTTCTGTTATGTAAAAATAATAAAAATTCTAGCCATATGAAATAACACCACCACTTTGTAACATTCTGAAGGAACGAGTCACAAATGTGCTGTACTGAATACAAATAGCATTAAAAGTGCACAAGCATCCCACGAATGCTTCTAACCGTACATTTATATTCATAGCAGGTTCAAAAAACCGTAGAACAATGCTAGCTATCTATTCACCATAAAGCATTCAGCCATTTACAGTGTCACTTATGACAGCTTTGATAGACGTATGCTATATAAGAAAAAATATCTTATAGTACACAGTTCGTTTAATAAATTGATTAAACTTCCCCTCAGCCAATTGTTTTTGTCTTAACAACATCCTTAAACATCACCTGAAGAAAGAGATTGGGCTTGTTCGTAAAGACTACAGCAAAAAGACAGTTTAATCGAGGGCCTAACATTTGAGTACTGTCAGAATGTTGCCCCAAATGATAAATGATTGTATAATGCAACAGTCTACCGCTAGAGTTGAATTATATTAGCCATCAGTGTTCAAAATCCATTTTAAACTTAATTGTGCTATGATAGCTGTATCCCCCAGTCAGCAGAACAGCAGGTTTATAAAAATCATCTTCTATGATTGTTAAATGCTTTCCTAATGAAGCTGATGATCACAACATTCTGCAGTAAATGCTTCTGTCAGGCTGTCATACTTGCATGATAGTGGCCCCTACAGTGAATAAGTGCTTGTGCGATTTGAGTTTATATCAAAGGCAGGAAACTCAAAAGATCTGCCTGCATGTGTAAGATAATCTCATGAAAAGGAAAGTGTCATATATTAAAATAGGATTATCAACCAGGACTATAATCACAAAGCTCTGCAATTCTATGGTACCACATACATAGGTTCAACCAATCATACAAGGAAATAATTGAGGGCTATAAAACTTAATTCAGAAAAATCAATAAAATATAAAAGCAATCAGATAAGACCTCTTAAGAAATCGATCAACTCTTGTAGAAAATCATAATGTGTTTTCCTAAGAGAAAAGCAGCTAAATGAAGCAGAGAAACCTACATAAAATCCCACAAGTAGCTTTCTCAAGGTTCTGTGTGCTGGGGAAGGAAGAAGAATGAAAAATGTAATTACTCCCTACATTTTCAAAGTCATGTTCACTTCGTGCAAACAACAGCAGTACACGTTATTTCATTAATCTAAAAATAGGTGAGTCTGAACATAGTATATTACTGCTATTTTTAATAATAGTGCAATAATATTTCAATTTCTTAACCTTGTTTAATAGTAACTTTTTTTAGCCAGTGTCTGTTATGTAACTAGTGGCAATTTGCAGATTGATATTACACACAGTATTTATTCCTGCTTCTGAAATGAACCATTTACTGACCAAACTGAATGTTGCTTTGGTATATAGCCAAACAAAAAAAAACAATATCATCATGTACATAAATGGTGAAAGTGCAATAAACATGATAAGTAAGAAGGCATTCAAAGTATCGGATCAATTAAGCAACTGGTAACTGTCTATTGATTACAATTACTGCGTGACACAATGTTGCAATACAACCATTACCATTTGTTGGTTAACTGCCCCATTATGTTTTTCCATTAAACCTAAAAAAAAACAGATTCTGGCTGAATTAATGGTTGTGGTATTTCTGTTTTGCTAAAGGTGCTTTGTTTGAATTTTTAAAAATAATATGAAACTTGAAGTGATATACTTTTAGCATTCCTTTCTATATAATATACAAAAGCAGTTTGTGAAACAGTACATACAAATGAACTATGCATGCTACAGCTAGGTTTCTTTTTTCAACACATGAATGGAAATGTAATTTATTATTTTGTGTTTCCGTTTTATTACCTGATCAAAATAAATAGAAAGGAATATATCTTTTCTACATTTAACTCCACAAAATGTCAGCAAGTTCACTGCCATTTGCGTGTGCTTTCTTAAACCTGCTTGTCATGTATATTTTGGCATTTTAAACTTGTATAAAATAACATTTACCCTGCATCACTGAGTAGACAAACAAAATGATACTGAAGAAACCATAGTCTGCTATTAGACTCAGCCTTTATAGCCGAAGGCCATAATCTGACACAGATTGAGCCCAGTACAGTAGTCAATTAATGGCTCACTGCTCATACAATAATGACCTACTAACCTGATTGTGTGTTGCTCTCACATTTTGCTGTCTCTTGGGACACCACTGTCACTGTGTTATCTATTGCCTTCTTCCCCATCAAAGAAATAAGCTGGGCTGAAATGTATAAGCATCAAGCTAGTTCATTGCACACCAGCCCCAGTCACTGGAGGGACAATAGATTTATAAGTTTATCCTACATTAAACCAAACATGCCTGACTGCACTGTAAATTACTAAATAATAAACCTGGCTGTGTAAAATCTTGACTTGGGAAGAATATAAAAATCCATCAAACCGTACAGAACCATAACCATAAATGTGCAATGTATCTAGTGACACAGGTATTCCAACATCTCTAACATCACTAACTCACTGTGTATATTGAGAATAATGTGTTTAATAGGTTTAAATAGTTTTACTCTTAAACGCGGTGCGTAAAAAAAAAGATTTTGCTGCGATGTTGTTTCAAACAAAAATCTCTGATTTGATTTATTGAGTTTCCAAGCAAATGAGAATAATATTGGTATTTTAACATAGTTAACAAGCAACAGTTATTTAATCAGTTATGAGTTAACCATAGCCGTGTTCATTTAAGAATGTTTATTAACTCAATCATTGTGATACTACTTCAAAGTGACACTTTAAAAAGGAAATGGGTAAATGAATTGTAGTTACCAGACATCATCTATGCAACTTCTCAGTCAAGGATAATAGTCATCATGCTCAATTTAGCTCATCATTTAGCATGTATTTAGCAAATACAGAATGGGCGACATGTTTTCATTGGAACACCACAATAAATTCCATTAATGCCAACAGAAATAGATTGTTAGCTACATAGACCTGCTGCAGAATTTGCAGTGATGATATTTTGCCCCTCCCCCCCCAGCTAAGTGTACTACAGTTGTGCTGGGAGATGGGAAAATGTGGGGGTTGGGTTCTGCAACTTGACCACCTACTGATTTTCCTCTGAAGTTCAGCAAACGCCAAGACGAGCCTTGGAGCAAACAGCCGTTAACATTACGAACAGAAGACATAACATCACAAAAGGCCCAAAGTAAAATAAATGTTTAAAGAACTGAGCAAAAGTCCCGTCTCCAGCATGTCAGGAGTCTAGCAAAACAGGTTAATTTATTATTCTGTGGTTGAAAATAACAAAATATTTCTTAGGATATTCAAACGCTTGTCCTCTACACCCAATGTACTGTATTCGAATTCCATTGAAAGTATTGCCCAATTTCTGCCAGGGAAAATGTTTATATCCGCATGGTTCATTCATATCAGCATAGGTTCATAAAATATATTGTTATTCAGATGCTAAATTGCTGTTTCTGAGTGCCCTAGTTCCTACATCGGATTTGGTATTGGAATAATGTGTTTGTGGTAAATATCACCAAATTCGAAGCAAAGCACAACCATGTTGAGATATTGAGCCAGAATGTCATCTTTTGTGTTTCTATAAAATAAAACATGAAATAAAAACAGAATGGTACAACCCAATTCCACAGCAGTTCAGACTCTAGCTATATTCCAGTTTGGAAATAGAACTGAGATTCCATAATGTCTGAGACTCTGATTCAGATTTGTGCATGATGAAAAATATAGACCTAATAGATGGGCTGTAGAGAATGAGATGCTATCACAGTTTTGACCAGACTTCAGAAACTAGGAGTATGGCCATGTCTTGGAAAAAATGCCCTGTGCAAGACTGTAATTAATATTATCAGGTCCCTTCTTAGCCTTTGGCTAAGGTTTCCCATCTCTGGGAAAAAAAATGATATTTGTCCATCTGATCGTTCACTGTGATGGGCAAAGCATACACTTGGAAAATGGGAGAGCGAAGAAAGTTAATAATGTCTGTTAAGTCACACAACTCATATCTCTTCTGTTATGCGCCTCTTCTACTATGTTATAAATATAGTAATCACAGTAACTAAACATTATGTGAGACAATTAGATGATACATTAAATTGTGGGGAAAAAAACAGCACGACAGAAAGACAAAAATGTTTTTTAAACAATTATTAAACCAACGGTCAATTATGGCTCATGAATTGCAGCAAGATATAATTATTATTATCCGAAAACACGAAATATGGTTCATTACAGCTGTAGCAAATTATTATCAAAACATACCAGCTTGCATATAAATGCTACACACAGGTTCTTTGCATACTGTGAGTAGCTACTAATTGTTGCATTGCTTGTCATCGTAATAAAAAATGCAAGAGTATGCAGACTGCTTAATTATGGGTTGGTGTCAGTTCACCATATGAATAATATCACAACATCTCACCGCACTCATTTAGCACGCCTGGAATTCCTTTTCAGATGAAAAGAGCTTTGCCCTAATACTAATACATCACTTATTTAACATTATAAATACTGTTTGTATGAAGGTCATGATCCACACCATACATAGGAACACATGAATGGGATTATGCGCTGAGCAATTATTAATCAGCATTTCATATATTTTAGTTTCAAATAGCATTGTTTTCATTATTTCGATGATATATTTAAATGTACTGAATTCCTAAATTACTCAATAAATTGCACCATTGTCTTGATCACATATTATTATGTTGTGCTCAATCATGCATCGTGTATTGTACAAGAGTGAGGAATTTAAATATGCCATATGATATTTTGATTAATTCTTTGAAAATGATATATCTGCAATACTTTGTTGCACAAATGTAACTGTGGGTTTTTCAAATAGAACATACAGCCATGCATCATTTAAGGTCATTACTAAATTAGGTGCAAATCTGATACTTCCATATGTATTGTGCTTAAATTAATTTCATTTCAAACTATAATACATATTCATGTGCCATCATTTCTCCATTAATAAGCATGTGAATCTCTATAAAATCATTAAGTGTCATTTTTATCATGGTATGGCGAAGGAGACAAATATCTCGAGGACTGTCAGTTCTGTTGCGCTAGCCTTCTTCACCTGATATACAGAAAAAAAATCACATTTAGTGAATAAATAAATTACCCAGGCTATGCATCATTCAAATCCTTTAGGATTATTGGCTAATTAGGAGTACAGCAATGTAAATTTGCCTTGTGTCAGGTTTGGAGGATCAGGACAATAACATAATTAACCAGTGAACAAAGAAATAAGCCCGGGATGGTTATCTGTAGATAATGCACAAAAAACACTTGATGTCCTAACCATGATTAAAAATTCAGATATCTAAAACACTTGCTTTTATCAATTAATAGATCAATCCTAATTTGGTAGAGGACGGAAAAAGGTTTGCAAATTAAAATGATTTAAAAAAACACAGTTGAAAGATTGAATACGAGATAAATCATTCCTATATCTAATGTAAACTGTTCAGTTGTGCTTGAACATGATCCAACAGTGTGCGATGCACAAGATCACAGATTAAGATCCGCGTGGGCCATGGATATTACTTGCACTTTTGATTGAGTGCAGCACCGAGATCTGATGGCAAAGTTTCAAGAATGTGGAGCTGAAAGCCTTCTGGCAAACCGGCTCCTGAGCGCTGTCCTGGTTATGCACGTGCCTTCAGTGAGGAAGGTCAATTCTAGAGTACCTCCAGGCTCAAACCGACCTTGTTCCTGGTCTTTGTAAATGCAAGGAACATTAGCGTGGTTTTGAAATTGATATGTTTACATATGATTCAACTATTTATCAAACCAAGTCCTGCAGCTACAGAATAACTGTGGTTGTTTTCAACCACAACAACCTAAAAGCTATCAAGGACAGAGCTTCATAGTGCTTTGTAGGTTTCTGTACTCAAAAGACCAAATTGTTCACCAACAGGATCGAAACTCAAGTTGTCTATTGACGATGTATTCACTGGAGGTCTGGTCTTATTTGCCTACTCCTCTTCTTTAGTTGAAACCTGACAGGAGTAGAGCATGTGAAATTGCTTATAGATATGGGCCTACATATACAAAAACCATGGCAATTCTCTATCCCCAACTGGTCAAGATACTGATTATGTATCATAGCATATTCAGCACTCGAGGCAATATAATAATATCTATAACTCAATCCATCAGTACAGGATATGATCAGCTGAAATGGAGACATATGACAGGACATCACATTCTGAATGCAATGATATTGAAGTAAAGATACTGTGGCATACGTAACGAATAGGTGTTTCAGACTCTGTCACGCTACACATTTTTAAAAATTACTTAACTTGGGGAGCAGGGTGACATAGAGAGTTAGAGTGCAAGGATTTGAGTTTGAATTCACCCAGGCAAACGGAGTCTCTTCTCTCTGACAGTTGTTGAGGGTCATGAATGAAAAGAGTTTTGGGGACTCTCAATCCAGTTCCCAATGGACACAAGTCTACAGCAAAAACAAAATGCCTGTAAAATGACACTAACTGGACAATCTAACTCTCAGAGAGTGCAAGCAAAACTGGTCTAGGAAATGGAAATATCTTACACTGGTGTAACGGGAGGAGTTGTTCTGAGGCTTTGTTTCAGCTACATTGTTTGGGGAGTAAGGACATTGCTGTATAGAATGTAAACTGTATCTACAAAAACTGTATCTGACGTGAAAGGCGCTCTTTAAATGTAATTTTGTTGTTGTTGTATCTGAATAAGAAATGCTGATTTTGTAGTTAAAAATGAGAATAATTTCCATTCCCTAATAATATCAATGGTCATCTCAATGGTCACTAAACTTACCGTAAAAATGGTTTTGAAAATGTTGCTGTTTCTTAACAGGTATCAACAATTGTTAATTTTCAGTCAATTAAGTCATAATTATATGTTTTAGTTTAACGTAAAATCTTAACACTGATATTTATCTATTGATGGGCCACACAGAAGTGATGATGTTTATCGTTTCCCTGTCAGACGTTAGATTCCAGGCAACTCATGAGCATACACTTCTTCCCGGCAATTGGTATTCCACTCTGACATGGGAAAAATAACTGAGAAGGCTGTGTTAGGACTGGTGTTAAGAAATTTTATTTGTGTATTATTAACCAAAACAATTAATAGAATTGTCACCTTCCAGCATAACAAACACAAAAGAATGTAACAATTATTTAATCCAGTACTTTTTAAGTTAATTGAACAGCCCGTAGCTTCTCAATACACAACACTTCATACACTACCAAGAGTGATTCCTTAATGTATTCAGGACTGAGACTTGTTTTTTTACAGAAGTGACTTCAAAGTATATGTGCAATTCAAGTTTTTTCAATTTCAAATGTTTGTATACCTCACTGAAAGCCAGGACCCTGAATCGAATTCACCTTTATAAATCGATTGATATAAGCAGACACTCAGACTAAATCGTATTAGAATATTACTCAGCTTCGGTTAATATTTCTTTATTCATTGGACATTTTACTAATAACTGCAAAGAGCAAACTAAGATCATAACATCGAAGTTTACAGCCCTATAATTCAACAGTATTTTATGATGTCCCAGAAGTTCCGAGTAAAGATTAATAAACACCTAATATGTGAAAGCAAAAAACTTTTTTTTTGCTAATACTAAAAGCAGTTATCGGTATGCAGACTTCTGTACAACTTAAGATTCTAATTCAAGTCATGTTTTCAGAAAAACATACTTTCATTTACCTATTTATGATAACAGCAATTTTCACTAGCTAGAATCCATCATCATTCATCAATCTATGCCTTAGTTTTGTCTAGGTACCTTTGTTACACAAAAAAAATTGATATACATAATATCTAATATTACATCACAAACATAGGAAGGTGTACATTACTGATAAAATAATATATGTCATGGTTAATTTGACGCATGAGGTAAAGCTATGCATCTATGTGATAGTTTTCATCAATTTTGTAGAAACGTGTGATTATTAACTTTATGTGGTATTATAGAACAGAGAACATAAAGTTAGAAGGTTTTTTAAGCTCATGATATATTAGGGATAGAAACCTGTTAAAAAATGAAAAGGCTTCTCATTAAATCATCTCAAATTCCAAGACATGTTATTTTCAAGCTCATTCGTTCCAGTCCGATTATTAGATTTTTAAAACCAGCTATTTTCCATTTGATTGACATGAATGGAACCAAGAAAGAGAATATTAAAAAAAAAGCCATACTTTTTTCTGGAATGAGCTTTGCCTGATCTCTCCTTTTTTAAATTGGAACTTCATGTTTAATTTCTGACAATAACTTACATTAATCAGTGCTTTCATTAATTGGAACTTCAGGGTTGAGTGTTTGAATTCACAGTTCTTCAAAGTCAATACTTGACTGTTAAACCGTGCTATGGAAAACAAATGGGAGAGCTTTGTAGCCAAGGTTCTTGAGTGAATAAAATTACCCCATAAAGTGAGATGATAATTTTGCCAATATTAAGAAACACAAGCAATCACTTGCTATTCTTTTGATTTGTGTACACAAAACGAATAGACATGTGACCTCAATGCTTGCCATTCTGTTCCCTATTGGACTCCCCAACAATTCTTCACATAATTTCCTCGGGAATCACTGTACACAGGACACCACAAGGCCACCTAGGCCTCCCATTAGATTGGGAGGAATTGGATGGACAGATCTTTACAAGGGCACTTCATCTCCTCTCTATGAGACTTCTAACATTTTGATAAATTTGCCATCCTCTTGGCAAGTTTCTTTGCCAAAAAAATAAGATCTTACAGATGATTGTAATGAAATTCTACATATTAATAGTCATATTGAGTAGAGAGAGCATAACCCTTCTAATAAAATGAATATGAAACATACTGAAATCTTACATTTCTGTATATTTATTTTACGTCTACAACCGAAAATTTAATTGTCAGTAATTTTTACATTGGCAGAGGATGGAAAGTAGCACTCTTCTTAGTGTGAAGAGTGCTAAGAAGTTTCAATACAAAGTCACGTTTTCGAGTGTTGGTTCAGCCAGCAAACCAATATCATCAACTGAGTGAATCAATGATGGCATTGGGGCAAAGTTGGGATTCAATTATCTTATGCAAGTCTACCATTTCCTTAGATTTCAAAGTGCTTATTACAATGGTGCCATAATTCACAATCTGTATATTTATCATCCTTTCTTTTGTGTAGTGAATGTATTAAATGAGTCAGAAAATCTTGCTGTTGTATTATAATGCATTTGGAAGCAATATTAATAACTTGATTGTGGATTTTGCAAAACTTCAATAAAGCGTTGTGCCTTATGCTAGGTTTCTAAATTGTTCTGAAAGGACGCTGGGACAAGTGCAACATTGCTGTATAACAAATAAATTCAATTTTTCAAGTGGCAAAATCTCACCGCCTTCTGCATGAATACATCAATCATAGCAGAACCCAGAGGACCCACAGGATAAAAGAGCAACACATGTTGGAGAATATTCCAGAAACTGTGAAACCTGCACTCAGGAGGTTGAATGTGCAAGACATGCATTTTTCCAATCTATATATGAAATGGGAATAGTGAGTTGTCTTGCAGGAGGAAGAAAAGGATTGGGCAAGTAAATGATAACATGGAAGCTGATTTTGTTTAGCCAAATAATAAAAGTAAAAGTAAAAGATAGAGAAATACTATTTTGTCCTTTCCAGCTTCCATACATGACAATATAGGTGCCTTCATAACCTGCTTATGTAAGTAAAAAAAACAAACATGTAGAACATTTCTTTTCACACCATTATTGACCTTATATAAGACGCGATATCAAATGTAAGGATTAATATTATAATTTTATTGAGTAGAGAGCTGAATTGCTCTGCCAATTGGCACAATAGAATTCAACATGGATATGTCATTGTGTACATCAGTGTATCCTTGGTGGCACAGATATTTTGCATTGCCAGAGATCAGCTGAAACCTAGTGAAGCTGAAAATGTGTGTAATCAGCTCAATAATAACTGTACAGTTACCACTGCAGCCTTATCTAAAGGGTCTTTATGCCTAACAGTCCAAAACTACCGCTCCTAGACACGGTAATAACGTTATGATGGCGCTCATGGATGAATACTTCCAAAGGCTATTATAACAACATTTGAAAAATATTTTCTTATTTCAGTTTTTGCATTATATGTGTGAGGGGGGATGGTGGTGGTGGGGGGAGGGGAGGTTTAAAACAAACAACCTCAAACAGGTTACACTTGAGACAGTATCCATTCAGCTGGTTTCCTTAAAAAAAATTGAAGGAGTTATCATAGAAATGTAATGCTTTCTGAACATACACATTCTAGACATCTCTACACTGGATGAGTATTTTTATGGGCTTGCAACAGGACCTTGTTTACTATTGAAAACTGGATTAATTGGGCTTAATTGTTACTTCCAGTTTGCAATTTTTGGTCTGTGAAATTGTGAGTGAAATTCTAATTGGCTAAAGCCAATTTAATCTCGTTTAGAAATATCACAAATTAGAACCAATCATGTATTCAAAAGCCAGAGTTAGTTAGTTAGTTAGTCTGCTTGACTGAGGAACTGATAACTTGACCAATGCCCCAACACATGGAATATAGGTTATTGCTGGTGAATATTACAGCCGGAGATTGAAAAACAAAAGCTGTCAACTTGTCAAAAGTAGTGCCATGGAGATTATGCTTACAGTCCACTTCATTGTCAGAGCCGGATCTCGGCTGGGATAGCAGTGAGAGAAGCAAAGGACAAGCTAAGTGTTTCCCACCACTTGGAAGGAAATTTAAGAATATGTCTGTCGCTTACAGGTTGAAAGTTAGTGCTTTATTTTAAATCCACATCTGACTTGTTTTTCCACTAAAACCCTGGACTCTCCAGGAGGCCCCATTTAAACCTGTTGCAAAGCCGCTGACCTTCTTTGTCTTTTTTTCCTGGGCAACATCTGCCACATGCATCAGTACGTCAGACTTTTCTGCCAGTTGAAGGAACTCTGCTCTGGCATTATTAGGAGCAGCTGTAAGTTGTAATTAATACCAGAACTCGGCACCGAAAGACCACAGGAAAATATCTTGCCCAGTGCTCATGATAACAATATGGTTCTTATTAAATGACTTAACTAATGGGAGGTGGTTATAGGATTATCTGGGGTAAGAAGATAAATCTGGTAGATAGCAGCACATGGCATGAATTCAGTGTGTGCCAAAATCTAGATTAAAATATCGCATTGGTACAAGTTCTTTGACATTGTGTCATGGGTGTCATGTGAGAATTTGAGTCTGGGTATTAGAAGTCACAAGATAACCACATGAAACAATGCACTGCATGTCATGAATTCAGTACTTCTAAGTAGCATGCACCTCTTAACTGATCCTGCTAAGTAGAGATGTTTTAGCTTGACCTGATTGAACTCACCTCATATTTTATTAGTTCCAATTTCTGGCCTGAATTTGCACTCATCCCTAATTTTACATATGTCACGCACAGAGGTAATTTTGACTGTAATTAATTTGTTGGAGCTATCACTGGCTATTGGTCTTGTGAAAATAAATATCACTTTCATTCATTGACAATAGCATGAACTGTAAATTTTAATTCTTTTACTAACCCTATAAATGAATTTAATCATCCATGTAGGCTTGCCAAGAAATCCAAGAAATTTTGTTAAATCTGGTCATGCGGAAAATCAACAACTTATTTCAGCCAATCATCCTGAGCATATATTTGAACTTGGATATGCAGATGCAGCATACAAATCCCCAAGATTCAGAAATATACTCACAGGATCAACAGCCCCATAGACAGCAAAATTACTCAGAAAGCCATGAAATTCATCAAACATGAATTAAAAAGTGCTTTTCAGCCTTCTGGAGGAAAAATCCGATATGCCCAATAGTATAGTTTAAATAAACGCTGGTGCAAGCTTTTTTTTAAAAAAAACTATTTATCCTTTGGCATTGAATCAAATGAATTTGAATTTGGCTGCACAAATTGTATAATTGTTCTTGTTGTTAGCATACTGTATCATCATCTTGTAAAGTAAGAACTTTGTTGCTACCTGGACAAATAATTTGCTGCCACGTATAAAAGTTTTTATTGAAACCCACACCTCCTGTTTTTTCTGTAACTCCTCAACTTTTACTGTCTTTGATAGGTTATTTACTCCACAAGCCTCTGATTACCTAGCGGTAAGTAGGAGCCCAGTTGTTTGGCAGATTGTTTTCCAGGGATAATAATCCCTTAAAACAAATTAAAGTAATTTGGTCACTCAATGCATAACTGATGTGGGACATTAATATGCGCAATTGGCTGCCCACAAAATATAGTAAATTCATTTTACAGTATATTCTGTGAAGCACTTTGAGCTGTCTCAATGATGTGATAAGGTGCTATATCAAGTACAAGGATAAAATATATTATTATTTAATTAAAAATTATATCAGAGTTATAACAAATCATAAAGCAGAGAATCTGTTATTATATTAATAAATAATAATAATCCTTGCATTTGATATAGCGCTTTTCACGTCAGGAGGACGTCCCAAAGCGCTTCACAGAACACACTGTAAAGTGAATTGACTGTATATTTGTGGGCGAACGCGGCAGCCAATTGCGTACAGCAATGTCCCACAAACAGTCGTAGATTGAAAATAATCAATTTATTATTGTTTATGGTTTTGGAGGGATTATTATTAGGCGTGTGAAGTAAGGAAACTTGCCCAAGGTTTTGCCCTGCCTGGAATTGAACTCAGGTCTCTCGCTTGCCAAGCGAGTTCTCTAACCACTGAGCTACAGGACTCCATATCTGGCCATTCACTTCATGGCTGTTCGTAGAACATTGCTGTGTGTAAATTGGCTGTCACATTCAATCTGCAAAATACAGTTACTACACTTTTTGCAGCAAATCTTGTAAAGTGCTTTGAGACATTGTCCTGACGCGATATCAAATACATGGGTTATTATTTTTATCAAACGGTAAAATTGATTTTTATTTACCCTGTTACCATTTCTAAACTCCCAATTATAAATAGGAATAAGCTATTCCAAAAAATAAATCTTTCGAAGTTGATATTCAACTAGGAGATAGGGTTTGGTTGCAGGGTCAGTTGATGATTGCTCTGACTCTGCAACCACCCTATCTTTTGGCCTCTATAGAAGGAAGAAGGAATAACATTTGGCATTGGAGGTGAGGCCTCTTCCCACATTGTTTAAATGTATCTCAAGGACTGAACATGAATAGTCTGACATTTTTCACGTCTGTAAATCAAACTGATCTTCTGTCAAAGACAACAGTTAAGAAATTAAGAATGGACAGGTCACACTGGATTGGGGGCGAATAAAATATGTGAAACCTGTAAAACTAATAAGTTTAGGAAATCCTAGGCCATTGATAAATATAGTTCTGCTTTGAGTATTCAAGGTAGCTATTAGTACATTAAGCGCAATATATAGCCCAGCAGGGAATATAAGCAAGGTTTTGTCAAGCACTTGCATTCCATGTTTTGATAAATCTTTGTTAGCAGACATTTTGGGGATTATATGAATCTATTAAAAAACACACTAATTTTCTCAGGCTTTGCCATGTTACCTTGTTTGCAGTGTTACATGCCGACAGGTCTTCCATTCCATGCCATATGCAGTTCGAAACTTATGTTCCACAAGTGTTGAAGCTATAAATCTAAACCAAATTTAGATGAACTTGTCCCCACAGCTCTTTTTGTACTAAATTGTATTGCGTATACTATATACTCTGAAAAGTAACATTTCTAAGCTCCAATCAAGATGACATTTATGCAGAGTTGTTTCTGCTATATCTACAAATAGGATTCAAGACATTTTTTGAGATGTGGCCCTTTTAGCAACAGGTATCTATTAAATCAATCCACACACTAATTTATTGGAACACAAGTAACTTTACGCCTCTAAATAAATGACTTGGATTCAAGAAAGATTTTATTTCTACAAATCTAATTGGTGCTGTTTGCAGTAAAATTTTACAAACAATAAATACGGGAGGGGGGGGCAAAACAATTTATACAGTTGAGTGATTTTTTATAGTAATGAACTACATTTTGGGGAATTTTTACAAGTTTCAATTTTCTGCATTGTAAGTTGTTCACTTCAAGTAAAATCTTCCTCATGCAAAGAGATTTTTTTTAAATTTACGATTTATCTTCAGTTGCAGTGTCAATCATTTAGAGTAAATGTGTACTTTTTGAGATTTATTAACTAGTCCCCCAGATTAAAAGTACTAGAAATAATTTTAAAATTGACTGTACCTACGCTCACAATGTCACTGTTTCCAAGTTTCCCAATTCGTTTTTTTCTACCCTAATTATGATCTCATTTGATAAAAGTTATGCTCAAGAGTTCTTCAAAGGTCTTTGAAACAATGGTGAGCGCACAGCAATCTACACGTGACATACTGCAGGCTACTCTATGACAGAAGTCTGACCAATGTTAAGATAAATGCTCATGCCAGTGTAAGTGTTTTTTCATCTTCTCTAACCTCAACATTTGTGAGCGATTCAACATTGGCAAAATAAAGAATAGATAAGCTTTATCTGCAAGAGTGCAGAAGATTATGTGCATTTATTCAGTCGCTGTGTTTTGAAAAATGGGGATAGAAAATGCACTGGCTTAGATAATTACTTTGTCTGAGATAGCTGTACTGTACCTCCTACTTGGTAAGAGTTTCACACTCTAAGTCTGACACATGTGTTTGGCGACAGATGATCTACAGGGAAATGTAGCATCAAGAGTCATAAGACACCAGGTCACAGTTCATGTGAATTTGCAATTTAAGTATCTTATGACTGAACAGAGATGCAGATGAAGTGAGAAACATATTTTATATGTTAGCTCTTCATGTAGGTTAATCAAATGACAAATGATCTACAGAGAAATATGTGAAACACAATTGCAAAACAGTGCATCAGAGGTGATGTGTACAGTAATAAATTATTGTAAAGGTGCACATGTAAAGTCTTCACCTTTAAATAGCTTATTGTCTTATTTAGGCGTGCTACTGATCAGCAGAAATGTCAGCTTCACTTTGTTGATCCTGACTGATGCCCTTTTGTAATGTAGCTCTTATTTTAGAGATTTGAATTCTGGTCTAATACTGCTTCTATTTTCAATAACATTTGAACAACTGTGAATAAAGTACGCAGCATAGAATAGGATGCTTCAGAGAGACTAAAGTTAAATCATTGCAGCACACAGAGTAATGCTGGGTGGCGGAGGGGTAATTATGATGGCTTGGCATTGCCTATTTCTTTCACATGTAGATTCATCAAGTTGAGGGTAAACAATTTTGTTGAGAATATTTCTTGTTTATAACCAATGATAACACTTCCAATTCTAACACAGAACAGATCAGATGTAATTCTGTAGGTTCTTTCGCATAGACATATACACACATTATTATAATAATAATAATAATAATAATAATAATAATCCTTGCATTTGATATAGCGTTTTTCACGTCGGGAGGACGTCCCAAAGCGCTTTACAGAACACACTGTAAAGTGAATTGACTGTATATTTGTGGGCGAACGCGGCAGCCAATTGCGCACAGCAATGTCCCACAAACAGTCGTAGATTGAAAATGACCAATTTATTATTGTTTTTTTTGTTTGCACATGCACAAGAGACAAGTAGGATATTTTCATTTCCCACACCATCTATTCTACAGCCTCTTTATGGATGACTATAGAATTATTGTAAATTAGTGTTGAGTTATGGGCATTTTGCGCCCAACTGGATTGTGATTCCCATATTAATTTATTTTAGGGTCCTAACAGCCATCAAAGAGAGATTTTAATCACACCTATCCAAGCTGAATGTGAGCTTTGATCCAGAGGTAAAGCAACATCTTCCTAACCCCTGAACTAACCAGTATTGTATCAGGACTGTTTTAAAACACTGCTTTTTTAATCTTGGGTTTGCAACGTGCTCCAACAAGGATTGTGGCAGCCCAGCCTGTGCTCTCTCTATTATCACTCTTTCTAATGTCTGTTTTGCAAAGTTCTCACAGTCCCATAACTAATGGCTGAAAGGTAGGAACCTGTACCTCAGAAACTCCATGACCTTTAACCCGGAATATATTGTGGCTCCGACATCTCTAAGAAGGTGGTGCAGAGAATGAAAAATAGTGTTCCGCTCTTCTGAGATGAGTTCACTATTGGCTAAAGTACATGGAAGCACATAGCATTGAAACCAATTTGTGCTAATGTCTACCCTGAGGATGCTTGGAGTTGGGTGTAACTGTAGTTTGAAATGTTATAAAATGAGAGCACTTTTGCAGTTACAAAAAATGGAGCCATGTGGTGGTGAAGTGTTTCCTTCTACAGTTACTAATTTTTCTCCTGCCTGTTTCTCTATTGTGTTTTTATTATTACTGTAATCACAGCATTCTACAATCACCAAGAGTCTAATAAGTTTGAGTAACATGATGCCACCCTGC
This sequence comes from Callorhinchus milii, assembly GCF_018977255.1. NCBI lineage: Eukaryota > Metazoa > Chordata > Chondrichthyes > Chimaeriformes > Callorhinchidae > Callorhinchus > Callorhinchus milii. The sequence continues at coordinate 22,569,748 of NW_024704748.1, read as the reverse complement.
AATGACCCATCTTGCGTAAAATGATACTATTACAGGGAGCGAATTTACACGGGATAAAGCATTGCTGCCAAAGGCCTCAGTTGGAAGGGAACATTATAACAACTGAAAGAGCCTGAAAATGTGTTTAAGGAAAAATAAGAAACAGCAGAGAAACCAAAGGAGAAATATTGTGAAAAAACAATAATGCAATGAAAATGCAGTTGAATCCGCTTCAGCCGGTCATCAGGAAATCAAACAAAATGCCTGGCCCTGATTCATTTGTACTCTTACCGGTTTTAAATATGCCAGCTGATTTGGACAAAAATCCAGTTAATCGGGTCAAAATGCCTCGCTGGTCGCTGCTGAATGTACTCACTCTCAAAGGATGACTGTAGAATTATTGTATTAGTGTTGAGTTATGGGCGTTTTGTGCCAATAGAAACTGGATTATAATTCCCACAATCACAGTCTTCTGTGTCTTGAGCAGTGGCTCAATTCAGCTCAAGAGGCTCCAGGATGAAGATGGGAGGAGTTTAATTGTGACTAATTGACAACGGACTCCAGCCATTCACAAGCGGCTGGAGTTGAGCTGTCAATCACTGAGGGGAGGGGGAGGAACGCGGAATAAACAAGGCAGGGAATGGGAGGTGGGAGGAGTTAAATCATGATTGATTGACAGCTGAAGTGCTTGCGAATGGTTGCAGTGCCCATCAATTCACAAGTGGCTCCAAAGCTGTCAATCGCTGCAGAGCTCCTGCTAATTGTTCCCTTCCCATCCAATGGGAATGGCGATGGGAGGGAGGAAGGTATTTTTCAGCTAAACAAAGCTTAATATATTTTACTGAGTTCTACGAGAGTATTTAAACTTTAACTCTTTGGTTAAAATACTTGGTGTCCTGCTTGGTTAGTCAACATTGCTTCAAGTGAAGCAACATTATTACATATTTTTATATGGCACCAACATCCTCTGCTAGGCGGGAATGGTATTTCGGTTAATTTCAGACGCCTCTTAAACAGGACAAAATGGCCATCCCCGATGTGTCTGTCTTAACTAGCTTCCACAATAATAACCTCAGCATTTGCATTGGCTTTTACTTTAAATATTTAGAGCGAGTGTCAGTTTACGTACAAAGGAATATTGCACAGAAGTTTTTTTTGTCATCACTGCTTCTACCATTCATCTTAAATGCGAGAGGGAATCCAGTTCAGATAATCTCTTTCTCAGTCAGTTGAAAGCTCAAAGGCCAAAGATTAATTTTGTGGTGTTTGAGATGCAATAAGATCAAAATTGAATGTATAAAAACACACACTATTTATGCTGAGCTCAATTTCCTTAGCTATTTTAATGTTATTTATATTAACTGCAAATATATTACAACAACTTGCAATGTTCAAAAAGGGACATGGTTTTACGTACAGGTTAAACTTGCTTTAATGCCTCAACTGGCTTTTTTTTATTGAAAAGCAGAGAGGACACTGTGTGATCCCTGCAGTTAATTTCTTTTATGAGCAAACACCAAAATGTACACACGGCTGGGCTGGGACAAACATACACATACTCATTTAAATCTATTTAGCATATGTATAACAAACCGAGCTCTAAGGAAATTCGAGATTTGTAAATAGCTCCAGTTGTCTATGACTCTACTGAATTTACGTCTGCAGCACAAGGACAAAATCAAGCCCTAAATGTTTTGTGATGTACTTACTGTATGGATATAAACAACTTTACAGTACCAGTGTTACTTCCCATAATTTTTCCTCCTCCTTTAGGTCCCACTGTACCATACACCAATAGGGTTATATATTATTTAACAGTCTCTGGCAATACAGCAATGTAACCAGTCATTAGAAGATACATTAAAGTATTTGAGTTGATTCCTTTTCTGACTCCCGCCCCCCTTGTGTAGAGCCTCTATTTAGTGCTTCCTATGATAATCCAGCCCAGAACAAGTTATCACCACATAGGGATTCCATGGCAGAGTACACTAATACATCAAAATGCTGCATCACTGGAATCTCTTCAGTTCCTATTTTCTGTAGTTTGCATACTGTTCATCTGTTAATTTATTACACCAATATGAATAAAAATATGCATCTGAAGCTAATACGTAAATATCAACAAAATAAGATTATTGTGCATTTGTTCACAATAGAATAATTCAGATCTTTTTTATAATAGTACATTAATATATTTAATATGCATAGGGGAAATACCATGCACAAAAATATTTTATTTGTTTAAAGTCCTGCAACTTACAATGGTATTTTGCTAAAATACTGTGAAAGAAATATTCAGTACACAATAATAATAATTATCCTTGAATTTGATGTAGTGCCTTATCACATCTTCGAGATGTCTCAAAGAGCTGCACAGAATAAACCGTGAAGTGAATTGACTCTATGCTTTGCAGAGATGAGATTCAAATCAAATGAGATTAGAAGGGTCATCCAAATATGACCACTTGAGATGCTTTATATCTATTTTTTCCCAGTATGAATTTGGGATTTCACCTGGAAAAGTGATAGCGTGACATGTGCTGCAGATCACAATGGTGGTTGTGCTTTGCTACTGTGATCACATGCGGTCAGCAGCACTGGTTAATTGATTGACCGACTCCTGGCTGTGATCACATCTTGTGAGAAAGAGGTGAGAACCAGGCTGCTGCAAACTAGCTTAAGAAAAAGTTGGAGCATCATCATTACAAACTGGAAACTGAAGTTACTATTATTGTATCAGAGGAGCACTCACTGTGTAGAATCCTATGAGAATTTTTTTTATAAACCATGTCTGTCTGCAATGTTCTGACTATAAAACAGGGTTACACTGTTAAATTATTCCTTAGCATCTTTGCGGGCAATACATTATGTGGTGTTCTGAAATTAATTTAATTTCTTTATTGGAATTTTGCACATAGCGAGGCCTATAAAGAGATAATTATGTGGATGATGGACTAATATGGGACATTGCTGTGCACAACTTGGGTGCCCACAAAACATGCAGCCATTCCACTTTACAGTAAATCCTGTGAGATGCTTTGGCATGTCCTCCTGATGTGAAAGGCATTGTACCAAACGCAAGGATTATTATTATTAATCTGGAAAATCGTTGATCAGCACATCAGCAGAAACTCCCTTCTTTATTTGAATAGTGTCTCGGGTTCTTTAACATCCACTTGAACAGATAGTCGGGACCTCGGTTTAATGTCTTCTGAAGCATGGCAACTCTGAGAACACAGCGCTCATCCACTACTGCACTGGAATGTCACCATAGGATCAAAGCTCAAAGTCCCCAATTAAGGTTTAGCCCAGAGGCAAGAGTGCTGTCAACTGAGTCATAATAACGATGATGATATATCAGACCCAGAACAATAAGACACATATAATTTGAAAGACTCGTCTGAGAAAACAGAGAAAGCAAGATAGAAATAATTTGTCTGCAATACTACCCAACTGCCAACAGACACGAGTCCTACAATGCTCATTCCAAAGAACTATCTCTTTAATAGAACAATTTGAATGGAAGCATCAAAATAACAACAAAACAACATCTGGTGTATGGCAATGTTGTGCACTTATATTCGGGTGATGAATTGAAGGCAATTTGAAAACGTTGCAAGTCTTTCATTAGAAGGGAAATATGGGAGCGACACTGTTAATGACCCAAGTGAAAAGCCATCCCAAAACATTTGTACACTGGTCATAGGAAAAGCAAGAAGATGTTTTCAGAGAAGTTCACTTAACAATGTGGATGTCATGAGTAATTCTTGGAAACTAAAGGCACAAAGGATGTTACTGGCTGAATAGATATACCTGAATAGCAGCAGAAGTGTAGCTCTGAGTACCTGTTAGCTTCTTGTCCCCTGCACATTCTTCTTTGGCTAAATAATCCTGGCCCATTTCCAACTATAATAAAACACCTGATTTTTTTAAAAGCAGATATTTATGGGTACTTTCAAAAGCACACAAATGATTGGTTTACTTCATGATCTTTAAGTGAATCCACACAGAACGGTGACTTTGATGGGTATTGGTCATTGATATCCTCCTGCGTAGGTCACTTTTGGGCAAGATAAGACCTTCATCAAATGCTCCAATAGTTATTTCTTGCAATAACTGCCGGATTAACAGCATAATAATTTGGTCACTCAATCCGCTGCCACGTTTAGCCCACAAAATATACAGTTAATTCACTTTACAGTATATTCTGTGAAGCGATTTGAGACGTCTCGAAGACATGATGAGGCGTAATATAACAAATGCATGGATTATTATTATACAATATATTATTTCACCTTCACATATAAATATTTCACTGCTGATAGGGTATCATACATTTGATTCAAAGCTTTTGTTTTGCCTTCTATTGATTGACAAAATGTTTTGAATAAATTGATAAGGGAGCACCAAAGAGCCAAATTATAAGTTTGAGACGATGAGAAAAAGAAATTAGCTGGGTGGAAATTGGTATTTTGGGAGCTTTTTAAATTGCTCAGTTGTAGAAAGCAATATTTTATCAAATGCTGGCACAACAACTAATTGTTGTACTTGAAAATATAACAAAAAGTTGTAAGAAAGTGTGAGCTAACTTTAGCTTCAATTTCTTTGGAACTGATCAAATTTTGGCATTTTTTACGAGGTTGGGAAGTAAGCAGGAATGGAGTGTGTTGGAGGTTGCAGATCAAGCTCTCATTACAATATTTTTTGCTGTGAAGTTGTAAAGAATACAAGTACTTTTGGAAACATGTATTATCAAATGGCAGTTCCGCATTCTCTACCAGTCTATTTGGGGATATATTAATAGCTTGTCAACGTTTCTAATTGTAAGTGCCGCATTATTTTCTCCTCATTCCCCTCTTTATGGTGGCAGACAGGACCTGCATTTGTCAATTTGTAAAATAAAATTATGCTTACAGGCTTGGCTGGGAGTATTGCAACATTTAATGCAACCTTTTTGCTAAGGCCCAACAGAAAGTGGACATGTTCTGTACTTCATAAAATAACCACTTGGATTTTAATTGTTTTGAAATGTGACCATTTCCAGGTCATCCCAGGACTATTGTGATCCCACTCAGTCCATACTCTTTATACATTCCACAGACTTTAATAAAAGAAAAAAATTGCCTTTCTCCTAATACCAAGATAAGTCCATCCACGATTCATTGTGTGCAAGCCTTTTAACCACAGAGTCTCTGAAATATGCTAACTTGGGAGGCTTATTGAAATTAAAACTTATTATATTCCTCTATCCAACAATGTTTTATGAGATGTTGATTATCCCAAAAATATTTTTAGAAGAGGGGCAGAATCGTAAATCCAAATTTCTTTGAATATTCATCTGTGACAAAGGGATAATGTTAAAATGTTGATCTTTTGCAAACACCATGAAAGGTTTAGGTGTTTCTTCTCATTTCAATTTTATGATGAGAGAAAAATCTCATTATGAGAACAATTCTAATCCTTTTCATTGGTTATTATTATTATTATTATTATTATTATTATTATTATTATTATATATTTATTATTGGTTGTTGTTTGGATAATTAAAGTCATCTACCATTCCCTCTGTGCACATGAATTTTCACAGGGTTAACCTAACCCATGAATTAATCCTTAATTTCTGTATATCTACCTGGCTCTATAATCGTACTGTCTATCCACATTTGGCAATATTCATGGATCTATTATTTAATAAACTGAAATCAATGAAGATACAACCTATGCACACAAAATCAGATCTGTGATTATTTCTCCCATAAAATATGTAGTCAATTCACTTATAGTATATTCTGAGAAGTGCTTTGAGACATCGCAAAGACGTGATAAGCTACATTTGCTATATCAAATGCAAGGATTATTATTATTTATTATTATCTGTGATTGTCTATGTCCTCATTCGATATAATGTTTTGATTTTTCAGTCTGTTTTTAGTGAATGCAAACACAAGTTTTCATTTAGCCTGAAAAACACATCTGTATTTGCTACTTACTGTGAAATATAGCCATCTGTATCTACAAGGAGCAAAACAATTTGTAAAGTTGAAGGGCAAAGTTGTCAGAGGGCTTTTCATCACATAAGCCTACACATATCCTAATATTATGACATTATAAAAGAGTAAAGGATTATGTATGATATAATTCTTTAAAATCAGACATTGTTGTTTCTCCTCAAAGTATAAATGTACACTCTTGCTTTTTAATCAGCTTCTACTCAGTCCTGTAATGCAAGCTGTTTAGGTTCAGTGGAGTTCCAGTAGCATAGCTTATTGGAGAATGCAATTTCTCCAGGGTAAAAGCAAAGCTCTACATCAAAGCCTGATTGAGCAGAAAATACGTGCTAATGTTCACAGCAGTACTCTATTATATTATAAGTATGCTTGTAAATATTCACTGCATGTTATCACACCATTTGAACTATGAATATTGTAAGGTTAAAGGTTACTCCTAATACTCTCTCAAGAGGCAGTAGTTTTAAATATATCCAAATGGGATAATGGTCAAGAATACCCAAAGGGGGGGAAAGTAGCACATCATAAAGAATTGCACTGTGTTTCAAGTTTTCAGGACACCAAAGATGCCAAATAGATACCTCATAAGCAGTCATTATTAATGGAATGATAAGGCTAACGCTAAGCAAGAAGCTTTCGCTGCAATAAATCTTCTCTGTGCTCCATTAGTCCACTTAATTTCAAATGGTAGTGAGGTTATAACCTAACACAGTAGAATTTTATTGTCATGATCTGTAATGTGTTTTATGCCATTTAAAATTTAGAGATAACACTCATTTAGGCTTTCCTCATCGACATGAAATCTTAACACTTTCAGATTTGCATCAAAAGCAGTTTATGAAAAGGTTGTTCATAAACATGAACGCTTCATCTAATTAAATCTAAGAATCCTTCACAATAACAACGACACAAATATCAAATGCATTATTTGTGCACGTCCCTTATTAATTGTAACAGTTACTCTATGAAAATTAAACAGAAGGTTTCTTTTGGTGGGGGAAGGATTAGATACCTATATTGCTTTCTCTTATTTTTAAGAAGGAGAACTTCTTATTGAGAAAGACTCATCTTTACTTCCCTTGCAATTGCTTATTAGTCAAATCCATTCTGTGAACAGAACTTTTATGATGCAAATGATACCTCCAACATTTCTAATCGGTTAGCATTAACAAACAGAAATCGTCAACTTCGATCAATTGAAGATTAATGGAGGTATTTGACATTTTAGAGCTTTATTTTCAAATGGTGTTTCACAGATTCGTAGGCGCTTTTTAGTTTCTTCTTTTCCTCCACGTTTGTCCATTACTCACTCCCAGATCTGCACTATCTTCCTCAATCAGAAGAAGATTGATCAAGATCCAAGGATTCTCATATGCTGTCCAATAGGAGACACTCAGTCATATGGCAAGGAATCCCATTGAGCCAGATTTTAGTTCTCCCCAATGAAACTTTTGAAAGTTTATAAAAAGTCACCCCTTGGAAACCCTGAGTGTAAATACAATGTTGAGACCAAAAATCTGACCTGGGTTTCACAGGAAGACTGAGTTGTAACAGTGGGTTGCAACACTATCCTTTCACTTCTGGGACCTAGGTTCCAATCCAATCCAGACTGATGAGATGAAAGTCTCCTCTCTTCTGAAAATCCATAAAATCAATTTCTTTGAAGAATGTGTGCACATTTTAAAATCACACGACATTACATCGGAGTGACGACCAATCAGGCACACTATGTGAAATGAGTTTGTGCGGTCTCAATTCGGTTCCTATTAGTTGAGACTCCACAGTTCAAAACTACTTATTAATGGGCAGTTTGTCAGAGAATTCACGGGTAGCTCATATGGGAATGCCCCCTTCCACCATCACCACGAGCACCACATTGGAGATGGGAGACACATTATTGGGGATCTTCAGTCACTGCTGTGGCAGACCTAGGTACATGTATCTGACACTAGATCTGAAAATTGGATTAACTAAAAATAATAGCATTCAATTTACTTACTACAAGTATTCACTCTCCTAAACATGTCAAAGAGCCCTTGTTTCTTCCAATTCCTCCTGATTTTATATCCATTTAATATCCTATGCTTTTAATCAGGTGATTGAAGCTACTGCACTGAATACATTTAAGAAATAACGTGATTCTGTAATGGATGTAGGGTTGGTATTCTGGAAGAATGAGATCCAAAGGGTCTCCTTCACACAAACCTGTTTTTTGATCTTCAATAAATCTGCTGGCTCCAACAGCACAAGGGAACTGAATTAAGATCAATTGATACCAAAATCAAATCAGGACATTTTGGCTGAATTTGTGTGTGTTGCTTTTGCATGCTTGGTTTGGATTAAATTGGTTGAGTTGTTGCAGAGTAAGGATTGACAGATCTTTTGATTAATTGAAACTGTTTGGTTATGTTTTGAAAATCGTAACAAAGACATTCTACAATGCCTCTCTTGACCATATAGGATTTGATGAGGCAATGCAAACCAGGTATTTATAAATTGTGTATCCTCCACGGTGTTGGGTTAGGTAACTCCACCTAAGTCGTTTTGCAATATCACTCTTCAAACAAAAGTACTTTACGTCTTCATGAAAAACTCATGAAGACTTCAAGAAAACTCAGGGGCAAAAGTTCTCATTTTATGTAACTGATATAATGTTTAGAAATGATTCTCTTTGCAGGATTCAGTTAAAAATTCAGAAATCATGGGTAATAATTGTAATCCAGTCTTTAAGTTCTGGTCTATAATACGAACACAGTTATGAGGGTTGCCATTCAAAGCTACAGGTCTGATTGCTTTCCACTATCATTTCTCTACAAAAGCATTCTTGTTTTCAGGAGCACCATACCTTTAACTTTTTGATTCTAGATGTAAATGCAGACTTTGTGAGACATTCTTCCAGGGATAACAGCTTTATTTAATTAATGGGTAACATTACCTTCCCATGTTCTACTTTTATACCAGTCACAAGCTGAATGAATAATAAAACCTGACAGACATGAATGACTTTCAGTAGATCAATGTCATAAGCTCCTCTGTTTTGAAATATCCCCATATGCTTGAATACTTATGCAAAAACCTGGATTTAATGCCTCTTAAGCTTTAGAAGAATACATAAACTGGATAAGTTAGATAATAAATACATTTCTGTTGCTGGAATATTCAATCATATCAGAAATAAGGCGAACATTGTGAAGAAATATCAACTCTTTAAAACTCAAGTGCTCCATGGATAATATGAAGCTTTTAAGGATACTAGCTGTTAAAATCATTATACAACGGAAATTATTTTATGTTCAGTTTGTTTCGAGATATTTAGATTTATTTAATGCAAATTCTGACAGCAGGGTGACTGCCAGAGAATTTCACTAGATTTTGGTGGAAAATTACTACCTGTATCAGGATCCTCAGAGGGAATATGAATGCCCTCAGTCTGAATGTGCCAGATAACCACCATGTTAACGTCACCAGAGTAATACGTCAGGCATGTACAACACATACATTACAATACAACATTCGACTTACTTCAAATTCTGTCAGTGTTATTACCATATATGTCATAATAAAATGATGACTGTGAAGCAGCACGTAGTTAAGCCCATGATAATTGCACTGTCTATTTTTCCATAGCATGATAATCTTGAAACATATTTTTCCAATTATCCTGTTACCGAATACTCACAGAGTGACAACCTTATTAATCCCCACATATTTTACAGCCTGTTGTTAACAGCATAAAAGAGGCAAGTCTGAAGCTCACACTATTATACTTGATGGATTCGCTGAGGGTTGACCACTTGCTCAGCAAACATGAACAATACCCTATGACTGTGGTACTTTAGACACACTATAGCATGATATTCAACATTGGATAGCCGACACGCGATCCTGTCACTAACAGGTCTCTGTAAGAGATTTCACAATTTCGAGGGGTAAAAGGACTTGAATCTGAATAACACAATTGAGTTGGAGGCCTTCCACTGTCACTTTCAATTTACCAGGCAAGAAAGAAGGCAATTAGTGAAAGTGACAATAACAGGGCTTTCACTCCAATATCATTCAGTTTTCCTCTGAGAAACATTCAAGATGAACCACTTTGAAACAAAATCACTACAAAACAAGTAAGCTACATTCTGCCATGGCTGCTATTGCAATTTTGTGATTTTTTATATTACATTTTCCCAGTTAAAGAGAGATATAAACACTTCCATCTGCAGGAGAGATGAACAGCAAGCGACATATCTATCTGCGGTTCAATATATTGGGCCAAACAGAACTAACGGGCAGAATTCCAAAAACACTCTCAGATTCAATTGTATTTATTTAAATGTTCTTTCTGCCTGTGTGCAAACGCTCTTGACTTGTCATGGGTGTCTCCTTACAAACTCTGCAGGTCTCAAAAACAATCAATAAAAAGTGTTAATCCCTAAATAAAAGACAGCGGTAATCGTTTTAAACAAAACCCTAATCAAGGCCCCTTGATGTGTAGTTAATCTGAAATGACAAGGAGTACCAAGAACATACAGGCAATCTTATGTAACAAGTGAACATATTTTAGATCTGGCAATAAGAAGATAATAGATAGAAAAATCAAAAAAAAATGAGATTCTATTAAAAGACTCGGGAACAAGATATCAATACCAAAAAAAAATTGAGGTTGTGAAGAGTCTAATGCATAATTATTGTAAAAACTAAATAACAAAAAGAATTGAAATAATTATTTGTAACAATACCATAGCACAATCTTAGTAAGTATGATCAGCTGTATATACTGTATATATACTCTAAAGCGAAACAGGGCAACTGCACTCAAAATTACTTGCACAATGGTACCTTACAGTTGATTTTATTTTGTACCTAATTGAGCAAGGTTGCTGCTGTCAAACACAGCATGTGCAAATCAGGGCTTGGTGACATCGGGGATAGGGAGGAGGGGAGAAATATTGTATTATTCCTAGGAATTATGCCTGGAAATGCTCAATTATGCCTCTTGGCAAAAAATAACTACCGAAAGCAAAAATCTTGAATTGAAATGAAAAACAGTTTTATGTTAATTACAGCTGTATATGTTAGTTTATTAATGAAGAACAATTCACGGTGATCTTTTTCTTTGAAGGAATTTCTTGCGTACATTCATTCATTTAATACGTGTCGTTTTAAAAAAAAATCCTGATTGAGCCACACACACAATTGGAGACAGATTTTGTTCAACTGCAGTTTTACTTACACACAGATGATGAAGCTGATCTAAAGTCAAACTCATGTCATGCTAATAATCCTTCCAACATAAAATTAAGCAATAATGGACAATTTACACAAAATGACTTAACCTGAATTGTCATTTATTTTGATGTCAACCCAGATCATTGCTGCCTGCATAAATGGTAGTTGTAGACTCGAATGGGAAATAAGTGTGTTATAATGACTCTTGCTGCCAGCATTTGAAAATGAGTTGCAATGAGACGCATGCTGAACACAAGTTGAAAATAACTCCAAGGTTAATAGCTTCATCACACAGTGACAGCATCTATAGCGCATACTTCTTGCAGTACTCACAATAAGACGGCAGAATATAATCACTGTCAGTAAGGCATACTGCAATACAAGTGATGGCTAACTGGATAGTATATACATTTATCTTCCAGCATATTTTAACTTTAAAGACTGCCTGGTATATTTTATGATGGAAATTCACAATTGTAATTTTTTTGTGTGCAGCCCTTACTATGTTTTATTGTTGTTGGGGTTCCCAGGTAAACCTACAATGCGCCATATGGTAAATTTTAGCTCAACATTAAATTTACCTATCAAAAATCTTGCTGGGAACGTGAGTAATTTAGTGTATATTTTCAGTCAGGTTGCAATCTTATAGCATGTGGTTAGTTTACTAATGATCTTAATCGAATGATTTCATACCCGGTTCTGTAAAATAGGGAGAGGGATTCAATTTCTAGTGAACTAGCTGCATTCAGCAGTGAATATAAGTCCATATTTCCTAGCAGTTCAGTGGTGAGTGTGTGCCTAGTCCCTGGTGAGTGTGGGCCGTACTGCTGGGAGCTATCTTTTGTCTTGGGGAGAGACTTGTCCTTCAGCACCAAGACTGAGAGCAAATCCAGAGTTTGCAGCACACTATGAGAATGGAAATGGAGCACGCAGAGTTAAAATTACACAGACATGTGAAACCAGCAATGGAAGATTTATTTTGTCTCCCAGTGTATAATAATCCTTGCATTTCATAGAGGGCCTTATCATGTCTTCACAGGATTTACTGTAAATAATCCCTGCATTTGATATGGTGCCTTATCACGTCTTCTAGACGTCTCAAAGCGCTTTATAGAGTATACTGTAAAGTGAATTGACTGTGTATTTTGTGGGCGAAATGCCAATTGCGCACAGTAGTGTCCCACACACAGTTGTGGATTGAGTGACCAAATTTTTTTTTGATGGGATTACTATCCCCGGAAAAGCGATCCGCCAATTGACTAACAACCAGTTTCCTACTTACTGCTAGATAAACAGAGGCGTGTGGAGTAAGGAAACTTGCCAACATTTTGCCCTGCCTGGAAATCGAACTCAGGTCCTCTCGATTGCAAGGCAAGTGCTCTAACCACTAAGCTACAGGACTCCATAAAGTGGTTTGACTGTGTATTCATAGAATAGTGAATATGTGGAATAGCTTCCAAACAAAAGCAGTTAAAGCTGCAATTAAATCATTCAAAAAGAATTGTCTCAGAGCCGAGTTTGTCTTTGTTTCTATATAGATCTTTCCTTCAACAGATACAGTAAACAACATGGAATTCATAACAGGGTAGATTCTGTCTTGACTGTGGAGACAGCAGGCTTGTTGAGGCAAATGGCTCTTTCCCTACTTGTTTGTCAAATCTGGTGATGCGTGTGGGGGCTTTATAAAGCCATTCTTTCATGTCCACCTGAACAGGCGGACGGAACCTCGGTTTAACATCTCATTCGAAGGATGGATACAATGTACAATGGTATAGTCTGAGTGAGTCCACAATTTAAAACAGTATTTGGGGGTTTAATGTAGCATTTCAATGCCTTAGATCAGAAAAACAACTTTAAGTCAGTTTCTTGTGTTTTTTTTATTGATTTTCTCCCAGCAGAAATAGCAGCGCTGCAGGGGTGAAGTTTAAAGAAGTTGGTGGAGAGAGTTTGGAGAGCAATGGGAATCATGTCAGCTTTTGTTGGTGGTAATTAGGAACGTGTTTGCCATGTTCGATAACACATTACCGGTGAAAGTTATCGCAAGAAACTGGGTATCGAATGTCACAAGTTTCACTCAACGCTCTTAAGGCTATGACCATGTGAATTTGGGGGAATCTGATCGCCATCCACTAAAACCCCTGTGTATTTATGGTATGGACTGGAGTCAGCTGTAATACCTTCTGTAGTTGAATAGCCTGCTGACACTGGTTGTCTTTGCTTACATATGAATAATGGCCACTTGGAACACCAGAGAGTGCATCAATAGGCGCTCAGAATAAGGTGACAAAAACAGCACTCCAGAGTAAAAGGTGAGAAAATTGGAAAGAAAACATAAAACAAAACTTGATGCATACATTGTTTTAATTTTGTGTTTCTATATTTTCAGCCCCTTGAGAATTAAAAACATATTTCTTTAATCTGTCGAGATACAAACAATTTCCATCATACTGCAAGAAAGGTTCAAATGAAGGTCCTTCAGTTATTTGATCTCATTCTTCCAGAATAAGCCTACTATTCTCCTAGCTTTGTGTTTGAATGGCTTCAATCACCCTTCTTGATAACCTGTTTCAGTCATTAACCAGCTTCTGGATGAATAAATGCTTCCTGAAATTGCCCCCTTGCAACCCTAAACCCATATTCCTTTGTCTTAATGTGTTTATTCCAAAATAATACTCCAGAAAAATATTGTACCTGAGAATTATACTTCAGTCAGGAAGCTGAAACTATAAACACATGGAATGTTTATTACACAATGGTGAGAAAGAGTTAAAATTCCAATCTTGATTTAAATTTGGATGAAATGTTAATACAGACCTGAAATGGTTAATTGTGAAAAATCATACCCTCATTTTTTTTGTGTGCTATTGCTGCATTTTCAAATATAGATCAAGAAAACAACAACCTTGAACCCTCCCCCAAAAAATTCATTTCAGAAATCTTAGATATCTAACATTTTATTTTGCCTTCTGAAAAATTCAACAACCTCTCCTTCCATCTGAAGTCAAGGTCATTGTTTGCACATGGTGCATTAAGTGAAATCATAATCCTTTCGTGATTCTGTTAGTACCACACTAGGTAGCATTCTGATTATTTATATAAATATACATACATGTATAATATCTCAATGCAAGCTCTTTCTCCAATTCATTTGTGCTTTTTTTTGTTATTCAAGGTCATTATTTGGATAAATAAACCATCCAACTACTGAACACACTACTAAAGCATCATGGAGAGAGGGTACACAGAAGAGGAAATAACTCTCTCTGGGAGAAATTATGTTCGATGAGGGCCAACCATATACAGCTTCTGTTTCAGGGAGTCTCCCAGGTAAATGTGGAGATTTGGTAGATTTTGGCAGTGCTATTGAGACAGCACACATATACTGAAAGCATAATCCTCTACAGAGTACCCCAGAGGGTCTTGTGATCATCTGTATGCTCATAGTTATTCCTTTCTCTCAAATTCATGACAAGAGTTTCTTTATTCATTTTAATTTATCATCGATAACCTGACAGCTTCTCTTACAGCAAAATATTAAGGGCTTGACATTCTTCGGGTCGTATGAAAAAAACAAGCGTAAAGCTTATTTTTTTTTAACGAATCTGCTAAAGAAATTGCTGGAACGAGACTTTTCCAAAGTGACGGTTGTGAGGAATGCAAAATTAAAAGGGGGTAATGGGAAAATACCAGACAATAATAATAATCATTGCATTTGATATAGCGCCTTATCATGTCTTCGAAACAATGGCAAATCACCTGCAATAATACTATTTTCACGCTTCAGGCAGCTAATGAGTCACTTGACCTCTACAGGTTTTGAAAAGCCAGTGAATCCAGATGTGAAGTGTAAAATTGTCGTGGAAAATGTCTCGGCAGCAGCAGCAGCAGTAGCAACAGCACAATTCCAGTTTCAGGGAGGGAGCAATGCTACTTATGCTCTGCTACTTAACACAGCTATAGAGTGAGGAGGGAGCATAGTTTTAATGGGGGAAGACAACCCTCCAACATGCAAGGAGGGCACCAAGCATCGTAACATGTTACTGACCACATCAATGCAGTCTCCACCGTTGGGAGGATTTGGCAGGGTTTCCAAAAGAATTTGTATGATTTAAACAGGAGCATTAAGGTAAGCCACAAATATTACTGAACGGTTGGCACTCATGATACGGATGTACATTAGGAAAGTTGTAGTTGTTACAAAAGTACTGTACTGACACAGATAAATGTTCACAACAAAATATCAAGTAAGCTATTAGAAGTCAAGATTGCAGTGTTACGCAAATCACATTATATGTGTTGTAATAGAATAGTGAATATACTGTAGGAAGGAATCGTTGCGTCTCAAATCCCTACTGATCTTCTTATGTTTAAAGGCCAAACTCTCACCTAATATGGAGCACACAGATCATTCAGCTGGTGAACCCCAGAGCTGAAGGTATGAGGACAGATTGGATTTCGTTCAGCAGGGACAATCTGGAATGGAGTTTGGAATAGCACAGAACACACATGGTATGTGTAATATGAATTATAAATTCTATAATTTGCCCATGGAGCGTGTCCGTAAACTCTGATTTATCCACACGCACGTTATAGTTTCTGTAATGAGAATTCTAGACCCAAACAGATGAAGTTGCATTCATAATATGCCACCTGCTCGTCATAAGGAGAATCCAGTTGATTACCAGCCACACCATTCGTGTAAAACGTGTCTGAGCACCACTGTTACTAACTCTACCTAAAGCAGGTGCAATGCAAATACAAATACTGGGGAGTAACCTGCTTCTAGGCCTAATTTTGTTCTTGATCTAGCCGCTAGGCGATGTATAAGAGTGGCATGTTGTGGCCCTTTGGTCTCCATTGTTCTCCAAGGGCAAGCACATAGCATATGCTCAGGGCATGGTCCTGATGTTACAGCTGAGGAACTCAGTAAGAAAAAAACAATCACACCACAATATATGAAAAAAACACCAATTGCTGTGCCATCATCCGTGATTCCCCCCCCCACCCCACCATCACCTCGTCATAGGAGGCACTTTTTTTGAAGATCTACTATTGGGGAAAAAATTTCCTTCTCCTTATGTACATTCATTCAACATAATAGCCACTATGCACCCATTCAACTTCTAATTGGATTATGGGTAGACAGTAGCACCACTCCACTGAACAAAACTAATGTGCTTTTATTACAAGTAATTCTGCCCCTCCTAGTGAGTTTCTCGGGCTGACTCTTAGACTTAATTGTCCTTGCTTTTTTCTGATGTTCATTTCTGCCATGCATATCACAATTCCAGCCGGCAAAGAGCTGTTTTCATACTCCAGCAGAAAACAGAATACAAATCTCATAGCAGAAGCTCCAATAAAGGAAGAAACATGGGGCACGGTCTTTCCTTTCGTTTCTGCAGCAATTAACACTATTGAGGAATGGGTGATAAAATGTTGCTTTCACTGATGATTGTTCTAGCAGTTATAAGTGAAATGGTTAGCAAGCATTCAATAGCCTCCGATTAGACCTCTGGGAACAGAAATGGGCATCGGAAACACAAATCATAATCTAAGCATATTCCTCTGATGGATTACTTGGTACTGTGTTTGGATCAAGAGTGTTTTTTCAGGAGATACCTGGATCTTGAACTGCCAAAATGAGTACACATCACATGGCCCATTGTAAAATGAGGGAGACTTATTCTTTATCTACTTCCTTTTGAATCACCTTCAAAGTTTGCCAAGAAAAACACAGTTTTAGGATAAAACTACAGAGGTCTTTTTAGAGGCAGCTTCAATAGCAGCATTTATATTGTCCTCTGTTGCCCACTTTCAGAACAAACATTTCAATGTCTTCTTTGAATTTGGGGAAACAACCTTATTTTATTTTCGTACCTAACAATCTAACCAGTCTTAAACTATGTGTACCTTCCAAGATTTAAATTTTCTTTGGCTGTTTTACAGTCCTATCCTGAAATCGACATAGAAAGGAATATATCATTAGCTTCACTTATTTCTGTAATTATTTGATTTGAGATCCTTTCTCATGTATATCTAACTTAGATTGTATGCAGATAAATGTTTACTGAAGGCTCAGAGTAGTATATACTCAGAGATCACTTGCCGATTGATTTTGAATTCAGGAGATTTTCCAACAAAAAGGGAGATTTAAGCCAAAATAAATATTTCCAGATAATTTAAAAAACGAAATAATGAAGTAAATCTATTAAGAAATTCCACTCTATTTTACCAAGACTTTAGATGGATCTAAACAAAGAACACTGGCAACAGTACTTCAGCTATTTAACATATGCACAGCATTTATTACATTAAATAAAAATTGATGATAATTAGGTGCCAGTTCCAGGTAGTGTGGTTTCCTTCAGCAGGGAAGGAAAAAGTAGATCACAGCAGTGTTAGCAAACCAACTCCAATTAAATGTGTTTCAGGAGCATTATTTTGACACATACTGAGAAAACGATGTCACAAAAATGATTCCAGAGGTTAAAACGTAGAATTATTTTTGTTAAAACTAATCTCTCTTCCAAGACATTTGTATCCATATTCCTATATTTTTTTTTCTTTTTTTAAGTATCTACACTGCAGATTATAAAAAAAAAGCCTGTCAGTCATGGTGGGTGCACTGTTTGCAGTCTTACATCAAGTACCACTTGTCTGTGGCATTTAGTTGTGCTGCAGTTCTGGCAGATTGTCCAAGAGTCTCTCTCATCTGACGAGTCAGGTCGACAATCAAACAAAGGGTGGTGGTAAATTCTGTTTCACAGTTAAGCAAACTGAATGATATTACCTAGGTATTTGTCACAACCCCACAGAATCCTGTTTCTAATCTGCCATCTGGATGGATGTAGCAAAATTGAGAAGCAGGGGACAGAGATTTCTCAGTAACAACCTGCTGTCATTCGGTATTTCAGCTCCCTGTGATTTTCCTTTAGTTTGACTAGGAAATCAAAGGCAGCCGCTCTATTCTGAAGTCTTCAGCACAGTCATGAATTTTTGGGTGAGGATCAGTTTGTCAAAGGGTTATTTTGTTGAGTATCGAACATAGTGCTATTCTAAGGGTACCTTGTTAAGAACCTTTTTAATTTACTTTTAAATTATTTTCTCCTTTCTTTTGGATTAGAACCCCCCTCCCCCCCTCACCCCATACACGCTCAAACACACACACATGCCATACTGATCAAGCGAGCATAAAATGTAACCTGCTCCTAGCTTTTTGTCAGTGTAGTTCTACAGCTAGACACTAGGAAGTGCACAAGATTAAGCTAGGAATACTCATCCTTCACTTCCCTTTCTCTTCTTCGAGGAGTGCCTTAGCATTGCTTAGAACTTCCTCTGACCAATCTGGATCTCAAGACATTGGGAATTACATGGATAAATTATCATTTTACTAATCCATAGTGCAGTACATTATTATATCAACGTAAGAATATGAGGAATAAAAAAACAATTTAACAAATATTTTTAGAAGTTTAATAATTGTACTTCTTTAGAGATCTCAGTAGCAAAAATCTAAAATGACTAATATTTGATTTTTTAAGAATGTAAGTTTTAAAAACAAGCTGTGGGTGCTCTATATTTGACTTCTAATAATAATTTTCATTGGACGTTTACAGATAAGTTCGATTTTCAGAATATCTGAAAGAAACGTATATATTTTCGCAGTTGAAAAGACATTGGCTATGAAAGGGTTAACTATATTACACACACAACATTTCTAGAACTTCTGTCTACTCATTTGTTACTAATGTACAGTGCAATTAACAGTAAAAATATTATAGCCTTCAGCTTGCATTAGTAGATTGTATTATTTTAATAAACTATCTGATTGGCTAGCAAGTGGGTAATAATTCCCAACTGAGTCCTGCATTTCAATAAATTAAATTTCAAAAGCAATACTGTGAAAGTTCTTAAAGGGACCATGTACTTAACCATCTTTTAATGGCTAAGTAGGAACTAGGCGCATGTAGATTAAATCCTGGAATAGCGGGCCTTGAGCTAATTGAAGAGGCCCTGTATTGTCTTGTGATTTAAATAAGCCTTTGTCCTCTTACACTGTCATTGAATCATTAGGTTAATGCATTACAGTAAATATTCAAATTTACTTAAATGCTGTCAAACAGCATAGCATTGCTCAATGTTATTTGCAACCTGCCTCTTCCATTCATTAGCCTTTAGATAATGTTGTGAGAAGGTTAAAATAGAAGCCAGTTTGCCTCCCAGGTGAAACTGCTCCTATTCCCTATACTTAGAGCAGTGATGATAAGGTTATAGAATAAAAAAACTGAAACCAGAATGGACAAACTAAAGATTTATTTAACACTTAAGTCCAAGCCAGGCATCTATGAGTCATAAATTGGATAGCTCTGCAGACAGGTCCTAGACACTAGTTAATATTCGAGGTGTAAGTTAATGTCCTGTCAAATATTTGAGTTGGCTCAGTGCAGAAGTTTCCCTCTCATTATGGCAACTGAAATAAAGCCCAGGCTCTATAATCACTAACAAGATTACCCAGAATTTCCCGGTATCCACTTACCCCAGATGTCCTCGAGGAACTTAAAGTAGGACAAAACTGCCAAATGTATAACTACAAAAAGAGGCCCCAAAAGGAACAAGAGACAACATCTGTTTGATACTTTCGCTACTCAATCACTGCCATCAGTCTGAGGTAAGTCTCTAACTTTATGAAGGATGTGCAAGACTCTTTATGGTGCAGCCTCTGAGCAGCCACATTATGAACCAATCTCAGAACTGGACCCAATGACTTTCATATGCCATTTGACTACAAAATAAGATCCTCTCCAAAAGAAAATATAAATCATTGTTTCTATCCATTATGTCAGGGAACCATTAGCTCAGTCTTAACATATTGTTCTTGCCTTTCAATAAGAACTGGTATTAACTGCTGCGTTTCCCCACAAAAATACAATTACTTATCTCCTGTGAAAAAACGCTTCGAGACATCTTCTTGTGGTGAAATGGGTTATATCAAATGTTAAAAAAATTACCAAAACAGTAAGAAGCATCACAAAATCTGCATTACAGTTGGGTGCGATGGTATTTTTTCATATTCCTCAAAGTTTACTTTTACTTTTAAATGCCCAAATTAGCAGGAGCATTTCAATCCCTTTTAAATCTGAACTTCTAAAACAAATATATCAACATATATGTATATTAATTTAATTTTTGCTCCATGCAGATATTAAATTATCAAATGTTTGTTGCTTGATTTTAAGATAGTTTAATACATCAACTTGCTTTGAAATATTTAAATATTCTCATGCCTTTATGGTTGACTAGTTCTGTATTTGAATGAATTATATTTATATTGTTTTCTTATCATTTAAGAAACCTATTTAGTCCGATCCTCCTAGAGAATTTTGACAGCCCAAACATTTAAATGACAAAATTGTCCTTAGAGTTCAATACTATTGAATTTGCTGTTTATTCACCAACAGTCTAAATAAGTTGTTTATTAAGTGTTCAAAAATCCTCAGGAATATTTCATACTATATTAAGCTTAAATTCCTTAAATAAATGTATCTGTCCAAAGCAATTTAATCCTTATTATCCTACTGTTGTGTTTATCCACTATCCATGTATTGAATTTTTAAGAGCACTAGTGTAGAATATAATCTGATACCTCCAATTTTTTCTTACATTATGTTGCTCTTATTATAGAATCATTGCTGTTTTCCTTGTGTTTTAAGATGATTGCTAGGATATTATATATACTGGCTCATTGTATTAGTTCTTACTCTTTGGTATAGACAGACATGATGTAAACATTTTGGCAGGAAAATATAATTAATTAATAAAAGGTTGGAGTAGCGATTTTTTTAATAAGGAAAGTTTTCAAGTAGGGCAAACAATAAACCTTATCCCATTTTAGAGGGATAATCTATGAAGAATGATTACACAAGATAAGGCACCCATTTTGTCTCAGATGAGAACCACAAAGAGGTATACAAAATGCTAAGAAGAATAGAGGCAGGGCAAGAATGTACAGGTTCAAGGTTGTGAAGACTAATTTTGAGACAGACACCAGGAAGTATTTCTTTACAGGATGATAGAGCTCAATATAGATTTTATTCAAGTGGCATCTCCGTCAGTATATAATGTATCCTTCACACCAGATAACCAGTTTCTAACATTTACTGGGTGGCAATCTATCCTAACTTTTCAAATAACCCAATAATTATCTTTGTCAATTCACCCAATTTGTTTTCAGGAGAATGAATCTTTATTCAGCAGCAAAAGGTCATGCAGACTCCCTAGGTAAGCAACCAGATTCATTGGTAGGTTAGTCATCTCATGACATTAAAATAATGATCATCTTCGTTTTCAAGTTTCCCAATTATTGGAAATGGTGCATCAGAATCAAAATGCAAGGGGAGGAGGGGTCAATGTTGATGGGAACATGTTCCTGGGGATTTGATTACTAAAAAGGATGCAGAAAACAATATAAATAGACTGGAGCTCCTCATCTTCTGCACAGTCTTGCAGAGACTAGACAATTGGTCTCAGTGGACCATATTTAAATCTTCAGAGATAAGTCTGTACCAACCCCTATAAGTAAGTAGCATGAAATCTCCCACTGTGCAAGAATGTGCTGTTTAGATTTTGATGTCAAGTACACTTGAATCATTCAGTAATCCCTCTGATCAACATTTCGGCCTCAGAGGTCTCTGTAACACTGTTCTGCAAGACACAATCTCTTATAGAGTTGAACAGTTTGGATATCTTTGCTCTTCTGATCAAAAAGAGAAACAGATAAAGTGGTTTGTAGTTACCCATCTACCCTTGCATGAATATGTCATGCAACGGAACAGATTTATATGTTTAAAACGTCACTACCTTTTATTCAGATAACAGTTTAAAAAATACCCGAGGAAAGTTGAACAAAGTGAATTTAGTAGTTTTTGTCTGAACAATACGTTTTTGTATCCTGTGATATTGATGCACAATTCAAAAAAATGTAGGAGAAATCTCACCAGTAATGTTTTCCCCTGCGTCCCAGAACAACCTGAATCCCAAATTATTCTGGATCAATTGTTTTATGAGGTAAATCTTCAAAACTTCGGGATGTCTCGATGAGAAGATCAACTTCCATCAATCATTCAGCAAATAGTTCACTGTGCATGCGATGAAGTGCCTCAAGCTTCACCTTTTGGTCCAGACTGTTGTTTTCTTAACCCTCCAGGTTGAGGGGGAGAAATGTGGCCTCAATTTATAGTTCTTCAAGTTATGTATTTTTACAAAGTCAAAAGAAGATAGGAATAAGAAAATAATGTGTCTCAGCTGAATTTTGCCCACAATCACCATTTTTTCTTCTCACTGTTCGCTATCATCTTCTACGGCATCTAAAAGGAAGGGAGGATATTTATTCTCAATAAATACTTTTATTGTATGAACATCTATGGCTATTCGAAAGAAAATATCATTACAAAGGACTTTGGGATATTAATACATTTTTCAGATTGTATATACAGGTATCAAATATATCTACCATATACATTTTGCTTTTAGAATTCAGCAAGGTTAACTCTGTGTTTGAGGGTTGGGAGAATTCCTCACAAGCTGTGCAGCTTATGCTCTATGAATGAATCTGTTCAGAATTCAGACCTGGTACATAAGCTGTGGTCAGTCCTCAGTAGAAAGCTTGAACACACTGTAGCTTGGTTTGACCATCATTGCTATTTGTTTGTTCCTTTTGTCCCTTCTACTTCATGGTTCAACAATAAATATTTCTTTCCTTGGACAATAACTGTCTTCTGCTTTCTCTTTTCAGCAACTCCTTACTGCCAGATTTTTCCTACAATTAATTTATACCTATCCTTTGAAACACTTGGCAATTAGGATTTGGGGAACCTTAAAATAAAAGGCTGAATTTTGCTAATTACTGATTCGTGCTTTAAATGCTTTTAATGCTTTAAATACTGTAAATGCTTTTTTTATTAAAAAAAGGAATTTACCGCGGTTACGTTCAAATTCCACTTCATGAGCACTCTAACTCATTCTAGATGACACTGTGAGGCTCTGTGGGAATATGCATCAAAGTCTTGTCTATAATTTATGTAATGACATTTACTTGGACACTGATTAGCTTCTGTATCAGTCTCGGACTACAAGAAACACAGCTCTTCGTTTGTCATACATTTCATCTGAAGTCATGCTGAATATAATCACAAGATTATACTGTAATCTTTATGCTTCACACCATGTGGGTCTGGGACATCATGCATACCATCTCAGTGGCCTGTCAAATTTCATCTGGGTTAATATGACCACACTGTAGCTTCTGAAAATCAGGGTCACAAAGCAATGTGGTTGTTAATTTAGAAATGTTATTACCTTTAAAAATAACATACATTTTAAAGTACACTACAGATACCAAACACATCGTAAAAAGAACTTACACGTTCAAAGGACAATTCATTTTGATGTTTACCGATAAAGAAAAGAAAATATTTCTGATTAGAACAAGCTTTACTGAATATTGTAGGAATCTGAAAACCTAGAACATGCTTTCATGGCTTAAGAGGATATTGCATTGAATTACAATGAAAGGAGTGAGGATGGATGAATAACTACCGTGTCAAAAGGTGTGAGTTAATCTTGTAAAAACAATCCTCTAATTTCTATACCATTGTGCTTTTTTTTAAAGAAAATTAAAACTTGGAACAATTGGTTTGGAATTCTGTCAATGCAATGCACTGTTGTTACCGAGGTAAAAACAAGTCTTCCTGATGTGAAAGGCGCTCTATAAATGTAATTTGGTTGTTGTTGTTGTTGTTGTAGAAGCACAGCCAAGTCTTTGCAAGAAAATCAATAATGGTAGCAGTACTTACAACCCCAAAGAAATTAATTCAGGTATCTGTTAATGAAAGTAAATGGTTATCTGATCAATTCAAATCAAATTTTAGGGAAGCATAAAGATGCTGAATGCTTTCAGCAGTGTAGAAAGATTTGCGTTTGCATAGAGGAAGGAAGGGGATTGGGTGGCACATAAGGTCAAAACACTGTCTTTCCATTTCTGGAATTTGGAATCTAGCCCAGACAGATGGGATGAATGTCTTTCTCTCATAGCTGTTAGGGTCCTAAGTAAAATGAGCTTGGGCAGTCTTAATCTAGTTCCCAGTGGATGAGTTTATAGCATAAAATTGCCCACAAAATCAGCACACTTGGCATTAGTTTGATAATCTCCCTCCACAATCTAGATGGGCACACCAGGCATTTAAAGGCTATTTTAGGTCCATTTTCAAGGTGGCAAGAAGCGTTCTACGTTCCAATTATTTTATTATACATCACCTGGATTACCAAAAATGTTAATGCAATTTCCAATTCATTACTTCCAGTACATACAGTTGGTTCCAGTATATACAGTATCAGAAAGAGAAACAATTTCTAACATAAGAGTATGGAGCAAGAGCAAATGAATTTGGATCAGACTAGATTTCTCCAGTGAAAGAGGTGACATCAGTAAAAACTCAATGGGCTAAATAGGCTCCTTGAGTCCTGTAACTTCTTTGATTCTATGATGTATGCATTGTTTTGTTGATAATAGAATAGTGCAGTTAGTTTATTGGCAATACATTTACTGTTAGTGCTGATTGATCTCTTATTGATTGCCATTAAAACTCCTTGCTATACAAATCCCCCCGCCACAATTTAAACTGTTTACTTCACATTAAAAAAACGACACTGAGAACAAAAAAACAAAGTCTACATGGGTATGTGTTGAATATAGAACATAGCAGATACATTCTTCCCTGGGTACATTTGCAAAAAATGATATGAACTGTCATTTTAGGTTGATGCGCAAAACATGTATTATTTGAAAATAAATAACCAAGTTTTAATGGAAACTACTCCCCCATTCCCCCCATTCCCCACACCCCCCACCCCTCCCCCCAGCCCTAAAAAGCTAGTGGAAACAAAGTCTCTAATTAGTAGGAAAGTCGGTGCTTTTCTTGGCAAATCCTAACTTCACAGAAACGCAGAAAGAGGATTGAGTGTGTCCGTCACTTGTTTGTTGCCACTAAACTGTGAAGAGATCAGCACTCGGTCCTCGGTAGTAATCCTGTCAACCCCCAGCTCCACACTGCAACATGAAATCAAACCAATCGTCAGTGTCATTGAAATAACCCGACATGCCATAGCCTGAAGCAATCATATTCTGTCATTGTCTGCTCTGATATGCCTAAAGACCTTCCTTTTTTATCATGTTTACGGTCACCTCCCCCCTGCCTCTTCCCCTGGCTCGTTGTCAGACTCCGCCACTGTGAATCACTCCGGGACACTACCTCAGGTGAAAGGCGCTTTAGCAAGTTGTTGTTGTTGATATCTTGCTCACCATTGGCAGACACTAAACTGTCATCTCGCCAACTTTAAAGAAAAATAACAAATAGAAGCCATCTGTATATGCCCTGTATTCTATAAAAGGATAATGGCATATGGTTCAGGAATGTCTTTGAACTTGAACAGAGGAATTGTGTGTAAATGTTTTTTCTAGAGAATCACAAAAAATTAAAAAACGAGAATTCAGATCTTCACAATAAGAACAACAAGAGTGAATAAAAAGTGTAGGAGAATTCCCATAAACGGTGATCAGTGTGCGGTGTATAATGTAAGCAGATATATCATGTATATATATCATATCAAATATATCATAAACCATTCTTCAAATGTTTTTTTAAAAATCTATAATCGATTAACAAAAGGTTCAACGGATAATAAAATGTTAAGTCAAAACTATATTACCAAAGACGTTTTTAGTAACCAGGGCATCCTCTGTTTTGAACGGTTTTAAATAGATGCATTTTAGAGTAAGTCTCATCATTTAGAATGACCAACAAGAAATGCTAACCAATTAAATTAATTTCTTCCTTCCAATTTTGTTGATTCTGAAAGTATTAGGGAACTGATTTAATATGCATTATTATACCTTCATTTAACTCAATGTACACCAGAATCGATTGTTCAGTGATTTCTCTAAACCCTTCTTTCTGTTAAAATTACTGTTTTCAAAATATAGTGGAAAAAATCGTAACTAATGTTAGTTGATTTACATTTGTTTTCGCTGGTCAATTTTTAAAAGGGCCTTGATGGCGAACCATCTATCCCCTACCACTACCACCTTTCTTTAAAATATAAACTCTATTGCTGTATTTCATAAAATGTCCACTTTCGTAAACAGTTTTTACTGTACACATGAAAGGAAACACCCATTCACTCTGTCATCACATCACAATAACAGAAAATACTGAGGAAGGCTGCACAGGAAAGCCGACAGTTATAGTTATTAAACAAAAGAAAAGATACAAGTATAAATGCCAAAACAGACATTGTACCACACCTTGTCAATTAGTCAGTTCACAATTGAAGGAAGAACTATTACCAAAGGAATTATACTTACAATTTTAAAGAGGTGGATTTCTTTTCTAAAAAAACAATAGATTCATAGTTGTTGCCCTTGTTGGGATTTTTTAAGGTTTACAGTCAGACTAAATTTGTACCTTTGTAATCACTTCCTTTTGCTTAGTAGGCAGTATGTTAAAATTAATGATGAAACCTGCTAAGATCATTTTCCATTAATAATTTATCAAATAAAATAAAGATCACCCAGGTTGTATGCATGTAGCTTATTTATCACAATCAAGTTTGCTGTGGAATTAAAAACAAATGAATACCAAAACAATCAAGCTTTGCAGTAATGTTATCTTAGCTCAGGATGGAAAGTATTCCGGGCAGATCAATTGAATCCACAAATGCTTTACTCAGCCTTGAGATAGAAGCCAGTAAATTATATGAATATAATATGTATCAGTGCTAAACTTGCAAAACCTAGAACGCGGTGTTTATAATTTACACCTTGCAGTATTCCGTTTTTAATTTTAAAATGTTCATGACTATAAATATAGTTGATTAAGGTTCTCTCTAATCCCCGTCCTTGCCCCCTCTTTCCTCTTCCTTCACACACTCACCTCCAACTATATGCCAACAGCTGGGAAAGCAGGGTTACAGACTCCTGTGTGACTTTGGTTACTAAAGCAGTTCCATGACTTCACCAAGAGATTTCCTACCAGCAGATGGTTGTGGAACGTGAGTCACTGAGCATACATGATGGAGATCAGTGGTTTATGAAAAATATATCACGAAGGCTTGTTAAACTTCACAAGTCATGAACACCTTCAGTATGGATTGATTAGGAAAACATCCTAAGTGGGAGGAGGAGGAGGAACGACCTGAATCAAGCTATTTAAATTTTTAAAAAAATTAATTTCCTATCCCTGAGAAGAAAATGACAGTCTAAACAATATGTAATACATCTGTCCAGCTCAAGCTTTCAGAAGAATGAGAGAGGTTGGGAAAGGTTCAGGTTAGATGAATAAGGATGATGCTGGGAAGATGAAGCTAGCCAAAAATCAGATGCTCTGACAAAAATGATATCCAGATGCAAAGTGGATTACATGTTGAACTAATGAACAAAAAAATCTTAGAGTGGGTAACATCATAGTCATACACCAGACTTCTACCAATAATGCATGGACTGTTGTAGCTCAAACTCCTGGGATTTTATGCTTAGTATAAATTAATTGCCATTAACTTGGTCTTAGAGACATTTTTTTAAGCATGCAGTCATAGTACACTAGGAGCGCATTACGTTCTGGTTCCTAGAAGGATAAGGCAGTGAAACAACCAAGAGAAATGCCAACTGTGCAAATATATTGGCAAATCCCATTCTGATTACTGTGTTTCTATAGTCAGGAACCAATTGTCACTACAATGCATAATGCATGTACAGACAGCTACACTTGGCAAAATGTAAACATTATTTTTCTGCAAGATAATAGAAATAATGTTTCTCTTGCTGTGCAACTTTACCTTTGTAGCACTTTCATCACTCTGTAGATTCCATTTAAAATGACTTGCTTTCTTAGAAATATATCACTTGCACTACAAATTTCTTCTATTCTTTCTCCTGTTTCAACGCAGAGATCGTAATGATACATCAATCTCAATAAACAAATAAATTACTTCATATTTTGAATACTATTTTCAGGAAATTCACCAATTCTTAAGCTAAACCTCTAGTGGCCATCCAAATAAAATAATTGGCTGTCAAAAGTTTAACTGCCTGTTACTGTATTTGCACCACGAGGAAAGCAAAGCAATAGAAAACAGTTACTGAATAATTTTGTAAAGATTCCAGATGATTATAAATTGTCCAGCTCCCCGCTGTAACAATGCTTCTTGGGATCTATAGAAATTAGAGTCCACAAATAAAGGAAAAATGTAAGGTTTTATTTAATATGTCGGTTGTCTGTATGTGATCGTGCTTTGATTCACTCTCCGCTCTGTTGACACATTATCGTCAAATTTCGGTGAAAGAATATTAGCCAATCAAACCTGTCAGTTGTGATGACAAACTTTCCTTTTTGTGCATCATTTCATTCAGCATGTCTGACTTTTATAAAAGTACCATTGGGTATTCCTCACAAAAGAAAGATGGAAACAGTGATTAATTCGAAGTCCGGGTGCAAGCCAAGGTCAGAGAAGTAATGTTGCAGTATGTAGTGAGTGTTTCAGGATGAATCTGATATTTGAAGCATCATTTTTTGATACGTTTTCCATTTTGCCATCAAGGGAAGGATGATGTTATGTGACATGTGAATGATTGCTAGCTTTAGATTGGCCTTTATATGAATTAGTTGACAGTGCCATGAGTGAACAATTACTTTTATTGTCTTCCAACAGGACTGGCATCTCCCCAAAGCATTTTCCAATCACTTAGGATTTTCATTAAGTTCATTGTTCTTATATTGCTCAATAGCATGTAATTACAGAGCCTACCTTGTAGTGTACAAATCTCCTGCTCCTTCAGGTGACCCTTTGGCCTGTGAAGCAAGGATTACTTTAGTTTATTGGCACAGCAACATCCATTTAAAACTATTTCCGATTTTATAATAAAAATAACATTTAACCACAGTTTTTCTTTGGGGACGTCACCCATTATTTTCTCTCTTGTTCAATTCAATTTCTGTGCCCAAGGTTGGTGAGAAATGTGCTCCCAGGCCATTCAAAAAGCCATTCTGAAATCATTTGCAAGGATATACATAAGAGGGGCTTGGAGATAATTTTCACTCTCTTCAAGGAAGTCCTCAGTCTCTGCTGACTTCCTTCAAAAACAGGTAAGACTGAGAATAGCACTACTTTTGAACTTTGGTCCACTGTTGGCTCATCATCAAGTTAATGCTAAACTAACCTCTCTTTTAACATGGAGTTGAATCTATTTCCATCCATAATCTTGAATTTGATATAGCACCTTATCGTATCATCGATACGTCTCAAATCACTTCATGGGATTTACTGCATAGTGTAGTGACTGTGTGTATTTATCAGTTTCCTGTACCAGTGTGAGAAATAATGTAAATGTGTGCTAAACAACAAATTGATAAAATGATGCTCAATTTCATTTTAAAATATATTTCCGCATAATAAATATTCGATTCACATTATATCCGATCTTCGACAACACATCTTTTAAAAACCTAGTGTTATTGTTCTACAATAATGTAACATAATGGAGGGAATTGAGTATTTTTGTACAATATAATAAGTTAAATGCATTTCATAGGAATCCAGAATTCTAGGTCTAGACAATGAGAACCCAACTGGAGGTTACAAAACAACATCATGATCTTTCACGTTGAATTAATATTCTAACAGATTGCTTTACAAACACAAAGCTTGATAGTTGACATGCTAATGAAAAATTGATTCATTTTCTTAAGTAATTCCCTATTTGCCCACCTGTAGTCTATTTTTTTGCCAAGACACTGTTCATCATGAATGCAATAAACACATAACTCAGCATCTCAGTATGCTTCTACGACAGATACAGTTCTGCTCTCAGATGACTTGTAAGATTGAATCAGGATTGGTGCAGTTGTTATGTCCACAGTAATGGTGGATGAAGAAACCCTGATTTGCACTTGTGTGTCAGGATGGAAAGTTGTAAAACTTGCATGTTTACTACCAGTCAACAAACATAGTGAAGGAGTGATTTCAAACACTTCTTAGGACATGAAATGGGGAAACAGCTCTTTACAGCTTTGAAAAAAATCTACCAATAAACCTCTTAGCCAGGCAGAGAGAACATTGCATTGTTACCAGCTTTTTCCTCTCGCATTCCCAGTAAAAGTAATGTATCATTTCTCTTCTAATGTTGGCAGCTTTATACTGCATTAAAAAATAATGGTGCTGCAACTAGAAAATATTGGTCAAAGAAGCAAACTGGCTGCAAAGGTTAGATTGGTTGATTTGTTCACCACATCCTGGAATACAGCAGATTTCAGCAATAATGGATGATCTATTGTACTTTACTCAGAAATGGATGAAGACTAGTCAATTACAGCATGAGATCATTGGGTGGAATAATTCAATCAGTTTGCCTATTAAATTCATCACACTTGAGATTACAGACTAGGCTGATATGCCATTGCAATACTGGGGGAATACTGTCTTGTCAGAACGGACATGGCATCTTTTGGAATGATTTGTTCAAACCGACTGCTGTACAAGTTGATGTTAAAGATCCTGTGGCACTGCTTGAAAAGAGGAGGAAGTTTCTCCCAGTGTCCTGGTCAACAATCTTCCAGGTAAATTGGTTGTTCACCTTGTGGACTTTTTGTTGGAATTTGCTGTGGGCAAAGTTACTACTGTGTTTGCTTACAAAAATCGGTAATTACACATGAAAGTGATTACTGTGTGAAATGCTTTGAGAAGTTTCATCACTACATGTAGTTTGGTATTTTTTACACTTTTATCCTACCTGTAAATATTGGTTCCAAAACACTGGATTTTACCTCTGGGCCCATCTATTATCAGCATTGTAACATTTAAGTCCTATTTCTCTAACAGTGCTTTCAGTCATCTTTACCCCTCCTTTCCCCTTCCCTGAGTTTTGAGCTGTGAAGCACTCTGAGACCTCCTCCAGATGTGAAAGGTGATAGATAAATGTAAATTATTGTTGGTACTGTATCCTAAATGACGTTGACATATTTCCTTAAATATCCAGTCACCATCACACATGAATTATTTACTTTCATGAAATATGGTTTATTACTGTCAGGTAATCACTTGTTTGCATTTCACATTTAAACAGCGAGGAAGGAAATAATGAATCTCCTTATTTTACACAAGCCACATAAGGGATCATGGACATGTGCATTCATAATAATAATAATAATCCTTGCATTTGATATAGAGCTTTTCACATCTTCTAGACATTTCAAAGCGCTTCACAGAATATACTGTAAAGTGAATTGACTGTACATTTTTGGGTGAAACACGCAGCCAATTGTGCACAGCAGGGTCCCACAAACAGTCGCGGATTGAGTGGACCAAATTATTATTTTATTTATTCCCTTGAGGGATTATTATCAGGTGTGAGGAGTAAGGAAATTTGCCCAAGGTTTCACCCTGCCGGGAATCAAATCTAGGTCTCTCGCTTGCGAGGCAAGCGCTCTAACCACTGAGCTACAGGACTCTACATTCATGGGCCAAGTTGGAGTTGAAATACATACTTTTTGTAATGAATGCTCAATAACCCAGCAAGTGTAGTCTCTCTCTGTTGAGGTATCACACAGCAGAAAGAATGGCATCATTCAGAAATATTTTCTTCTAGTTCCTCGTTCTTCTTCAAACAGTGAAAGACATAAAAACCTAATAAAATTGCTCCAAAATCAAACAATGGCTATTTCAAAAGTAATGTGGAAATTAAATATAAAAAGCAGGCAAGCCCGCAAGCCTCTGTTGGGTGACCTTTTGCGACATGATGAAAAACAAATGTCAAGGCACAGGAAGGCTGAGCAACTTATAGCTCAGCTAAAGATTTTGTATGTGGCTTTCATAGATTGCATTACATTTCTTGGCCCGTAAATACTTCCACAATTACTTTTTGCGGGGGAGAAAATTGCATTAAATAAATAGTCTTATATTTAATCCAATATCAAGAGGAAGAACTTTATTTAAAGGAACCCTCCAATGGTTAGTGTGCAAACACAACAGATTGTTTAGAACCTGCACACCTGAACTGATAATGTGTTTCTGCACCCAAAAGGTAACGGCATTCATTTCAGCATG
Source organism: Callorhinchus milii (assembly GCF_018977255.1). Classification (NCBI taxonomy): domain Eukaryota; kingdom Metazoa; phylum Chordata; class Chondrichthyes; order Chimaeriformes; family Callorhinchidae; genus Callorhinchus; species Callorhinchus milii. The sequence continues at coordinate 22,537,391 of NW_024704748.1, read as the reverse complement.
AAGCATGACACCTCAGAATTCATTCCTAACCATAACAGTTTATTTCAACACTCTTTTTCCTTTTTGAATGCTACATTAGGACTAGATGATATGACATCTGTGATTTCTTCCAAGGTGTGTCTTTTCGATTTAAAAAAGGTTACTGGAAAAATCTTACTTTTTCAATGAAAAAGTAGCAGGGCAATCTATCACACAATCAAGGTACAGGGCAGCAACATTTAGAAATGCTGAACAATAGATGACCCAAGTTAGACCAGGACAGATCTTCTCAGGCATTCAGCCATAAGAAAAATAGATTAGGTTGGGTGAGCTGAAAACCTCTCCACCAGTGGCTTGTGAAGGTTTCCTGATAGAATGTCAGGAATCAGCACACCTGAAAGGTTAGCAATGTGAAAAGTTGATTAATCTCCTAATTTATCGTTATGTCTAACAATAGAGAAAAAAAAAGCAGGCTTCAAACATGAATGTAATTGTTTTTTATTTAGAAGTGTATCATCTATGGCTGTGTCATTTACCAGACAAAGTATGTCATTGATGAACGGGTGCATGTAATCATTTGTTCACAAATAAATGCTATGTTATCCAACAGGCTACGCTGTAAAGGTATTCATTATTCCTACGATTAATATTCATTATTAGAAGCAATATAAATTCTTACCTAGCAAATTAATTGATTTATCACGTGTTAAATAACTGATATAATTTAATTAAAATATTAATTTTAACATTTGTTGCATACACATTGGCTACATAAAAGCAGAGTATTGGTATCTGTCATGTATATCACAGGTGGGGAATAAAATAAGATGAATAAATAACTCCTGTGAACTTCGCTGTACAAATCCTCAAAAAATAATAATTTATACCCTCTAGTGATTCCACTCCACAGTCTGCAATCTCATCTGAGGAATCGATGAGAATTATGAAAGAAAACTTTGACTTGCGTGTGGCTAATACAAAAACCTGACCTCAAAATGATCGATGCTGATCAATAGTGGAAAAGCCATCCCTTTCACAGCACTGAAATTATATACAAAAAAAAAGTCATGTAGGGATATTCACTGTTAATGTGTCTAGTTCGGGACAAACTACAATCCCACTTGTGATACCAAGTTTGCAATGGCATCCTGGACACAGTTGGATACAAACAAAGGTACAAATTGAAACACAAACAAAAAACAGTTTATCAGATAAATCTGATACACAATTTTGCAAGTAATCACAATAATTTAGATTTATTTCAGCAGGCTTCAGTCCACATCCTGTTATTGAACATAAATTGAATCAAATGGATACTACCATTTCATGTGAGCTACCTCCTACATAAATATTGCATGCTGCCTGGTTAGAGAAGCTACATAAGAGGCCAGGAGTATAGCCAATAATATTGGCAGTGGTGTACAGCATCGAGGCCTTATCTAGACTGTCAAAAGCAGAAGCAACAAAATGTTGTCCCTATCCGTAGCTGAAGCAGAACGAAGAGGCCAGGTCTGAAATTGTATCTACAATTATACCTGGGCTTCTCCCATGAGATATTGCATAAAATAGAGGCCACCTTTCCAGTTATTTGGCCAATCACTCTTCTCCAGGCTGCTCTTTCCCAATGATTAGTTTTTCAGCGGTGGTGAAGTAAGGTTAGGGATGCAGGTCGTATCAGTTCTTCAGAGATGCTGGGTCCAAAGCAACAGGTCCAAATGGCTTTTTAACCCCCACTGTTGTCTGAAAAATATATTTTTAAGTTGCCCTCAGGGACTTATTATGTACAGTAAAAGCATTCTTGATCCTTTCCCTAGCTATAACGACTTTTATCTAAAGTACCTTTTTTCTGTCACTTCCCCAGAGCACAGAATGTGAATAATGTTTTATATTTTAATCTTACAAATGTATTGTGTTTTATTTTTTAAAAAATTCCTGATTCATTGCATCTTTCTGTATATTTCGCCCACAAAATATACAGTCAATTAATTTTACAGTACATTCTGTGAAGCACTTTGAGACATCTCGAAGACATGATAAGGCACTATATCAAATGTAAGGATTATTATTATTATTATCTTATAAACCAATCATTGTAATATCACAAAAAGTACACATGTGACTAAATATTATTGTGATTTGTCTCTGCAACTTTACTCATGTTCAATAACACTCTCTTAACGTTTACTAATGTAATTAAAATGAATGGGAACTAGCATATTATTAAATGATGGATATGCCAAAGGTCTTTAACCTGTGGGAGTCAATGCACCTATTGAAAAAATAACATTAACAATACATAAACACACATTGAAACTACACAGACACACTTTAACAATGCATAGATGCACAAGCTTAAAGCTCCAAAACATCTCGAGGTACCTACTTCGCAGTTACGGAAGGAGTGCTTTATTGCTAAGGGTTGTTATCCTGGGCAGACTGCGGCAGCTGCCGTGTTAAAGGAAATGTAACCACTCAGACTTACATTGAATCCACTGACAATGCAGTCATTGACATCTCTGAAGTGGCTATTTTATGACACCACAAATACCAAGTCCTTTCAAACCTTGAAACTCTGGGATATTTCAATAATTGACCAAAGATTTATTTATAATTACTGGACATTATTTTGTATTACAAGACAAAATAACAATATCTCTTCACCTGTAAAATAGCTTATGCATGATTTCAATGACTTTTGCATGATCCCTTCTATTATCCATGACTACCTCTTTGTTTGATGCATGGTACACTGCAGCACTCCAGAATTTCTTCTTTTAGGGCATGTTGTTTAATACTATCTAATTTCGTCACTGAATTGCATCAATGTTAAAGTCACGAGATTGCATTCTAATTTAGTATATTTTTAATACAGTTTCAGCTAGGAGAGAAAGAAAGATGCAGTTTATCACATCATAAATCAGCGAAGTCCTTCACCTCTGCACCATTCATGTAAAAACAGTTCTAGAATGAACCCCAAAGTCAAAAATCTCATTCCGATATGTGTTCTAAGTCACTGTAATGAACACTATTGAAAGGACGTCAGTGTTCCTTGGGCCTCAAACAAGCTATACAAGGTACTGTTTTATTTGAACTCCTGCTTCTCTCTACTGCCTTTCAAATTACAACCTGTCATAGCTTTGGCTCTCGGTTGAGCTGGGAATCCAGAGAGACTGTAGGGTGTGAACAAGAATAAAATTGGACATTGTGATGAAGTACCCTATGACCTCAACAGGAAGTGGGAAAGGATGAGCAGAATAGCTTCCCATGATTCCCACAGGTGCCTCTAACTAGTTAGGAATTACTTTACAATAGGTGGGAATAGGAATGGTCGAAACGTGTGACCAACCATGATCCCCTAATGACTATGGCAGTTTTCCTGACCCCTCTCAGCACTCTTGCTTTCCGCACTAAGACAGTGATAGTGCTACGATAGGATGTCAACATTTTACTGAAACTTGAACTTCCAGAATTAGATTAGGAGTTGAAATGTTCATGAGTTCCTACCAGCACATGTACTTTTGGATGCTGCTCTATTGTTATTCTTAGTCTGAGGACAAGTTTGACGACATTCCCTATTATGTCGATAGTATTTTTTGCTCAACTGGTGTCTGACATAGGCAGAAACCCATCATCAAGCTTAAGAGTTCCACAGATGTCTGCCACCTACACATGCAAATTTCTCTGTTCTGGAATGGGACTCACACTCTCACCTTGGAGGGACACACCTTGCTTACCTAATTTCAGACCGAAATAGGTACAGGTTGGTGAGAGCCTAGGCTTGGGGTTCCTAGAGTGTGTGTTGGGGTACTGCTGGAGTTTAACCACTTAAACCACTTTAAGCCCTCCGAGACACCATGAAGGGTGCTATATAAATCCAACTTTATAGGAGTAATCCTGTAGCTCAGTGGTTAGATCACTCGCCTCGCCAGCAAGAGTCCTGGGTTTGATTCCCGGCAGGGCGAAAGCTTGGGCAAGTTTCCTTACTCCACACACGTGAGCATAATCCCTCAAGAAAAAAATAATAAAATTGGTCACTTCGATCCACAACTGTTTATGGGACACTGCCGTTTGCAATTAGCTGCTGCGTTTTATCCCACAAATATACAGTCAATTCACTTTACAGTATATTTCAGTGAAGTGCATTGAGACGTCTCAAAGACATGAAAAGCACCATATCAAATGCAAGGATTATTATTATTATTAAGTTGTTGTTGTAAACCTCACAGTTTGCCATTGAGTTTCCTGCTGCTTGTCCATTTAGGACCACCTCATCCTACTTATTAGGGTTTTGTTTGCAAGTTTATTAGGAGTAGAGTGAAAAGAATTTGTTGAAAGCCCAGACCGATCGTAATTGGGGTCAATAGTAAGATTTTACAAGAGAAAAAAAACCTGGGTTCCTGTACTCAGTGAAGCATTTAAAGATTATGTATTGAAATCAATGAGTTGAAGTGAAATCTGAAAAAATGCAAAGGCAGCATTTTGCTTCTTCTTAATTTAAAAACTTGTTTTTTTTCCTCCAAAATTTTTTTTAAAAAAATGAGAAATGGCCACTTCAGGAAACTCAAGTCAAACTTTGCTCCTGAACAGAGTATTGCAGTCAGGGGGTCGCTGTGAGGCGGAAGTGCTCATCTGACCTTCTGGCAAAGTGAAAGAAGTAAGTTGGGAGTTTCTCTTTCTCTTTCTCTCTCTGTCTCTCTCTTTCTCTCTCTCTTTGGGAGACAATGCAATCAGTTGCTTTTTTTTTTCTCTCTCTCTCCTCCCAAATATACTTGGTTCTGGTTGAGGTTTGACACAGTAAAGTTTGCTGCTGACTTGACTCAGATGGCAGGTTCTGGAGCAGTGGTTTGAATGTGCTGCTGCCCTGCCCTACACTGACTGAGCGTTACAGCATGAGAGCAGGGCAATCCCTGCAGCTAGTCAGCCTTAATAACATTCCTGCTGCCCACCTCTCCCACACACACACACCCCTTCCAGACACCACCCACCCCACCCACTCTCCCCTCAGACACCCACCCACCCTCCACCCAGACCAGCAAAAACCCTGCTCTTCCACCACTTGCTGCAGAATCTCTCTAGGAATTTGCCATTTGAAAATATGAAATCCACTTAGATTCAAAGATTAATGTTGCTTGGAACTGCCAATGGATTTACACCCATGAATAGGGGATAAGGCACAGAATTTTCCAAGGGGATAAGTCCTTGAATGAGCTAATCGACTTTTTTTAAAAAAACTGTTTCTCCTGAAATTTATGTAAAATTAAAATAATTCAAAGGATAAGGGAATTGCTTGTTCGAGCCATTTGTCCCTCTTTCGCACTATGTTGGATTAGGTGGAGTGGTTCAGGTGGTCGCTGGTGGTATCACCTTTACCATGCATTGCCTGGGAAATCTGAGTCATGTTTATTGGATGAGCAGAGACAGCAGAATTCCCTCATTCTGCTATGTTCCAGATAATGGCTCTGGGGAAGTCCCAGTGTTGTTAAACAAGTATGTGTCCCTATTATTGTTTTCATCACATTCTCTTTCCCTCATCCATTCATTTGCACAAAGCTGGGTGTTATTGTTTTCTTTTAAAATAAACAAATATTATTACACAGTGAAATTGAGTGAAACATTGCAAGATTTAAGTAAGAATGAGCTGAAGATGATCAGTGCTGTGGCAGTTGAATTTCGTCTTTGGGGAGTATTGGTTTCTCTTGAATAAAATTGAAATGTTCCTGAGTAACCTGGAACGGCCTGTTTTCCGTATCTCTGAGAGCAGATTGTTGAAAATCCCAACCTAGGAGGATACTGATCTAACTGTTCCTAGTATATATAACTGACCTGGATTTGTAGACTCAGTTCATGGTCGTTCAATTTGCAGATGATTAAGCTAGGAGTGGAATCTGCAAAGAGAGCTCGTCTGGATATGCTATTGAATAAAAATAGGAGGCACATGTACTCCAGGGATAGAATTGAACTTTCGGAGGAGGGAAGCTGAAAGAGACCTCAGAGCAAACTGGATGCTGGGCTGCATTGCCAAATCAGCAGAGTTCAGACCCCCAAAGTCCATACTGAAGCTGTACAGTGTTATGAACAAGCAGAACCTGGAGTATTCTGTGCATTTCTGTCGTCATGGTATAAGTGGACTACCCAGGCTCTTAAGGGAGTTATTGGGAAAGCACCAAGCTGATTCCCCAAGCAGTGACCTGTAAGGACTCACTAGATAAACTAAAATGGGATTTCTTCGAATAGACTTTTATGTAAGATATTAACGGGAAAGAAACCAATGCTTTCAGATATGCCATGATAGCAGGACAAGAGGGTGAATATCTAGGTATGTAATGGGCAAGTTTACGATAGACACTAACATTTCATTACATGGAAGGTAAACAACAGCTGGACAGAACTCACCAAGAAGGTTGTTAGATTTATATAAGGAACTCTTAGATACTATAATTGGATCTATTGTGTTGTGAATTGTAGTTCAGATTATCTATATAGGATCAAAAATGGACTCTTTCTGACTGCTTTACAGCATTCACAACCAAAGCTGGGAGTCGAGTTTGAGAATTTGGTATTAGTAAGTTTGCATTTCTGCCTCACTCCATTCATTCACATTTTCCACCTTATGATAATAATGCAGATAATGTAATTAAGACTATGACAACAACAGCAAAGTGTGGTCAAAAGATGGCCTTTAACGATGATGAGTGATGCACAATATTGGTTATCAAATAATCTGCTGAACTATCCATAGAACAATATCTATAGTATCTCATGGATATTATACGTATCTACAATACTTATAACAATGACGTTAGATTTTCATTTGCATAAATCCATTTAGTACCGAAACATGGATAAATATAAACATAACATGTTAAAACATAATGTGGTCTTGGTAACTGCTTGCTTGTACTGTATTTTAGATGTGTTAATAAACATTCATGCAAATCGATAATGATTTATCAACAAAAAAGGTCTTGTTAGGGCAGAGCATCACTCACATTGTTTGCAATTATCCTGACAAATCCAAATTTAAACATGCAGTTGTTTAAACGGGAGGTAATAATGTGGAGAATTACGCTCCTTGTCCTTATTTGTCCAGAGCAGTCCATAAAGAGTCCTACCAGTGAGTAATCTATAGTTTAAGGGCTCTTTTGCAGAGCCCTGCTGGCTGACATGTCATTGAAGCGGGTGTGCTCTACTGACAGGAGGATCCTCAAGGAACACATTCACTATGCACCACTGAATGTTGTAAACAAACTAATCTAGGGCTGGTGAGTACAGTCCACCATGGTCTCCTACCTGACATTAGTCTGTTTCACTTCAATGAAACGTTAGTCAGCAGGGTTTTCTGGAGGTGTCCTCTGACTATCGACTATTATCCAATGTTAGTAGCTTGTTTAAAAATGAAATGCTTAGGGACATCAAAGAAGGCAAGCAGTTTACGTTTACAGTATTTACCTCTGTAGTACTGTTTATCATTAAGCCATGTGTGCGTGCTTTTGTATGTGAAAGCGATACAGTACCAGATTTTTGCAATCTACTATATGAGGTTTTACCAGCCCCTTGCTGTACCTTTTTCTGTGCCATCATTATCTCTATTATAGAATAACAGTTCATTGTAGTCAGCAGAATGTGTGATTCTGATACAGCCAGTAAGTATTCCCAGAGAACTCTTAATGTGTTATAATTTACTGCAAGGTGACAGAAGTCCCTACACAGGGTGACACCAGCATCTGAAAAATGGTCAAATCTAAAATTTAAAATTGTGTCGACTTGTCCATGTGTGAAGCTTGTTTTGTATTCTCAGCAATCTGACCATGTCTCCAATGTCCTATTTTGGTATTACTTGTGTCCTGCTGTGATTATACTGTATTTCAAATCTTTTGTTGCAGATCTCTGAAACTTGGCTTCTTTCATTAGCTTATTGGCCACAAACGTCCAATGCTAAAGTAGTATTGTTGGTTTTTGGGGGTCATTTGTACACATTTACACACCTTGGTAATTGCTTTTATTTTCCCTCTTGTTCCCGTTTAAAGATTTGTCATAACTCCGAGTTAAGTAACTGAAATTTTTCTCTTCCCTTTTAATGATATTTTCCATCATTACTTTTTTTAATTGCATTTTCTTTCCTCCATTTACTTTTACAATATATCTTTGAAATGTTGTTTTCGTGAAAGGGTGAGATGTCTACAACAACAACAACAACAAGATTCCATTTATAGAGCGCCTTTCACGTCGGGAGGACGTCCAAAGGCGCTGGACAGTTGGGTCAGGACCCGAGCAGGGGGGAAATGGTCAGGGTGAGGGGAGGGAAGGGAGGAAGCGAGGAGGGGGTAGAGAGTCGAGAGGGGAGCTGAAGGCACGGTCAAAGAGAAAGTTCTTGAGACCGGCCTTGAAGGAGGAAAGGGAGGAAGCGGCGAAGGCACTGGGGGATGGAGTTCCAGAGCCTCGGGGCTGAGAGACTGAAGGCCCGGCCACCGATGGTAGGGCGGTTGGGGCGGGATCGTGGAGCAGACCGGAGCCAGAGGAACGGAGGGTACGGGCAGGTAGATAGGGGGATAGTAGGTCGGAAAGCATCGATTGCTCATTTTATACATTGTTACTTAGCATACAGCCTTCTCATAGTGATTTCCATGCAGCTTGGATCAGATTGGAATCAAGATTCTTGAGATGATGGACAATATTCTGACTCACTTTGCTATTCAGTTGCATTGTACAGTATGTTTCTTTTCTTCCCTCATTCTCCTAAAAATGACAGCATGCTGGTGTTTGGTTCCATGAATGCAGTTATGTTGTATCTTGGTTAAGTGACAGTTATTCATGCGGGAACCTGGATAGTAAGCACCAACAGGTTATTTGACTGTGGAGGAATCACAGCGAATCCCATTTAGTCCTTACCTGATATCCACATGTATTAATTTCTGCATGGAACTATCTCCATGGATAATGATTAGCAGTGTGATTATAGAACCACAGAAAATTATAGGAGGCCTCTGTTATATCTGCCAATCCTAGTTCCTCCCATCTTCTCAAATATCGTGATATTACATAATCCTGGCAATGTCAACGCTTTATAAAGGTCAACTTCTGGTTGCTTACCCTTCCCTGAGTAGAGGACCCAGTCTATTTTCTAATAATTATTGAGCTCAGTTGTAAACTTAATCTAAAAAAAATCTATTTTTTAATTTCTAACTGGGACTAGTGGTAGAATGGATTGGTTAATAAGAAAATAAAACTGATGGATAGAAAGAGATTCTGCTATATAAAATAGACATGCCTGTGAGTCTGCTTGTGTAGTTGTCTACTATATTCAACTACGTGTTTGTTTCTACAAATATCTGAATCGGAAAATTTATATTTTGCCAAAAATAACCAAACCAATGAAAAATACATTTAAACGTTATTTATTGAGTGAGCTCAAGGCTGCATTAAAACTAGTACTGAAACTTCTCACAGAATTGAAGTGCTTGCCTCAACCTCGGGATTCTATTGTATGTGAGGGAGTCTCAAGCCTACATTATCAAACAGTGGAGAACTCCCTCAGCAAACATTAAATAATGTTATTTGCTACCAAGTCTCCGTACTGCAGTCTCAAACTAATTTTCTCAGTCTTCATAGTTCACTTCTTTCTTACAGTTCTTTTATGTCTTTTCATTTGACGCACTCACCATTGAAACTCCTTTCCAATTCTCCTCCAGGTTACCCAAATCTGGTAACTACGGCAACCTTACTGCTGCTGTAAATAAGGAATATTTTCCATGATCTTTTCAGGCGTGGATTTGCGATTGGATTAAATTGAAGATTTTCCTCATGTATTGGGTTGTTTTTTGTGAAGTAAATTTGCATACCTATTGAAAATGAATAATTCTATTGTTCCAAGTATTATTTTTCAACTATTTCAAAAGGATGCCTTTAGAGAAACGTATAAATTATTACAGAAAATCCTAAAATAAATGGCCTCCAGTTAGGAAACAACAACAAAATTACATTTGTATCCCAAGGTGCTGAAGTGGTGTTTGAGAATTGAGGGGGCATTATTCAACTCTACATAGGTTTGTTCAATTTTGAGAATTCATATTAGGCAATGGAAGGGGATTATATTTGCAGGCACAAATATGTTAAAACTGACTAAAATTCCATAGACTGGGGAAATTTTGCAATCCATTCCTTTTTCTATTTAATAGATTTCTAAGCAGCTGCAGCCATCATAATGGTGTCTCTTACCAATATAGTTATTGGTCAACAGGTTTAAGTCATACAATTCATTGAAATAAAATTGTAAGCGCATCATTTTGACTAATCAGTCCTTGAAAGGACTGAAACAAAATTTGTCTTTCCTAAATCATTGGAACGCATTAAGATTGATTGCCTCGTACTGTGGGACACTTACTCTCTGCTGGAGTGCATACAGTGAAGGACACAGACCATGCAGAGTGAGGGACAGGTATATGGGCATTTCTGATGTACTTTTAAAGATGCAGAACTAAATAATAATAATCCTTGCATTTGATATAGCGCTTTTCACGTCTTCTAGACGTCTCAAAGCGCTTCACAGAATATACTGTAAAGTGAATTGACTATATTTGTGGGCGAAATGTGGCAGCCAATTGCGGACAGCAGCGTCCCACAAACAGTCGTGGATTGAAGTGACCAATTTATTATTTTTTTCTTGAGGGATTATTATCAGGCATATGGAATAAGGAAACTTGCCCAAGGTTTCACCCTGCCTTGAATCGAACCCAGGTCTCTCACTTGCGAGGCGAGTGCTCTAACCACTCAGCTACAGGACTCCACAAATTGGCTGTATCTGAATCTAAATATGCTCTATATATTTCTACTCACCTCTGTGGTAAAATCTGGTTGAAGTTGAAGGGTTGTTAAAATGGGAACCCAAATCATCAGATATGTTTATAGATCTGTTTTCTGCCATCCTAATCCACTGTGCGAATCCCTGACTCTCCAGTGAAAGGCATTGTAAAAATGTAATTATGTTGTTGTGTATTGTACAAATAATGCTTCCCAATTTTAACAGCTGGCCACCCAGTTTTGTCTTTCTGCAGACATTTACCATTAGAGATCCAATATAGCAGAAATTTTGTTTTAATGGATTTGCTGAAAGTGTATAAGCAAGCACAATCGCATTACGCAAGAGCTGTGTTTGCAGCTCAATTGGAGCAATATTTTCATGATTGTCCCAGAGACAGAGTTTCCAACAGGTAGTCTGATATTAAATGGCACTGACCTCAGTGTTTCACTGGTAGCTCTTGCCTATTCGAGCTGTTTAATTTTCTTCTAGCCAGTTAAATGTTTAAATATTGCTCTTAAGGGTCATTTAAACATTTGCATTCTGCAGGTCCTGATGGAATTGTGCAAAAAGATTGCGAGTCAAATGTACTCAGAAAAGTTAACTGTGTGGATTTTATGCTGATAATTGTGTGTAATTATATTGTAAAGTACTAATGTGCATTAAAAATTGCAGATATATCTGGTTTGCTAAATAAAGTACTTAGAAGTGGAAAAGCATGAGCTAAGGCATGCATAAGTTATGTGGAACAGAATTTCCTGCTGAAAACCTCCGCTATGAGAATATCCCACAGGAGATTGATGGCCCCACTGGGTAGAACCTGCTCTGTATGATGTCCATGGTCTTTCCCTTCAGAACAGCAGCTAACCATTTGGATTTTTTTTGCTTGTTTAAATGTTAACGGCCCTACAAACGATCAGACAGAAATGTGTGCATAGAGCAGGGGGTGGTGTGATTTGTACACACTGGAAGAATTTGATCAATTCTTCAAAAGTAAAATGTTGGGAAAATTAAGCCTATTACTCATCTGTTTGAGTGGTAAAATTGTTCAATTCCGAACTTAAATAAAATTAGTGGGTCGTTGACTCTTTGCATTCCTCACGTAATGAGAATAGAGGCTCTCAGAAATTTGCATTAACATGAAATTGCTTTTGCATATGTTAGCTTAAGTATCAGTTATATCTTGATTTTAGTCAAAAAGATTGAATTGTTTTCCAGTTTAATTGCTTCCAAGTTTTTTTTTGCGGGGTGGGGGTGGGAACAACATAAAGCACCAAATGGCAAAGAACCTAGTTCACATAATAATAACTATAAATGGGCTCCCATAGTTAGTTATTAGATCAAACAGGCTTGGAAGAAAAAGCTTATCCTATAGGAAGTTGTGATGCAATTGTTACGTTATTTTGGCACAGACAAATCTACAGAGCCTCTACTGATTTTCTCCTTCCCATGGGAATCCGGGAAAGAGGGATAAAAATAGTTACAATCTCAAATTACATTTCACTCGTTTTTTTTTTAAAAAAGCTAACTTCCATGTACTTGCGGTTAATAAGGCTTTTAAACTTGTGAAATAAATCTAGGTTAATATTTGGCAGTAATTTATAATGAATCGTCCCAATGACGTCACTGTAAGAGAAAAGGGTTCAGTAGATTCTGAACGCCAGGAGAGGTATTAGACTGAAATATTGCCTTAACCTCACTTCTAAAACTTGTTGATGAACTTTGAAATGTACATTAAGTACTTTTGATACAAAAATATTGCTTTATACATTCTAACTATAACATGCATAGATGAAAAAGCAATAAACCTGATATTGTGGCAGACTAATACTATTAGATATATATTTATTATATATTATTAACTTGTTTGTTGCATATATATTTAGAATATATATAATATATATTGCATTATGCATGTGGAGGTATATTTTATATATAAAATTATATAGATACTAATAAACAAGGTAGTATTGTACTGGCGAATGTGCAGGAGCCTGCATGGCAGGGGGTTGCAACCTCTATCTCTTGAGTTGAATTTTAATCTTCGTGTGTGACTTTTTTTTGACATAATCCTTTCTCTTTTGTTCCTGAATTTCTATTATCAGCTGCCGACGTACAGCTATTTGTTCCTATTTTTGTGAACGTGTTTTTTTTCCCCCCGCCAAGCACAAATTACAACTCTGAACTTAGCCAAGCAGCACCAGTCAGAGCTCCTGTGGAGAGTGACGATACAAATCAAGTTGGTTGTTGAAATGGGTGCAGGCAGCTACTCTAAAATTACTTAAAAGCCCTCACCTATCACTGGCCTCAGCAAAGTTGCCTACTTGAGGATGTGCTGTGTAAAGTTGAGGGAAAGAATCCCAGATAGTAAGCCATTACCACATGTAAACTGAATTATATCAAACCGGAATGTTCCCAGGTTCGATTTCCAATCTTGTGACAAATAATGGAATTTCGGCTTGAGCAGCAGCAATGATGGTACAACTAGTTTCGCTCCCCTACCACTACCCCCAACACCCACCTCCCGGTTAGGGAGAGGAAAAACCCTATGGATTCCTGATCACTAACCTGTGATCCCTCCTGCAGTCAAATAATCTCCCAATGCTCAGTGTTTTGGCTTGGACAGTGCAGCTTGTTCATCAGAGTGAGGTTACTGGGGAGGCTTTCGCCTGCAGGACCATCTGGCCACTTGAGCACTGACTTCAGGAGATGTACACACAAAAAAATGTTGCACCAGTTACCGCACAAAGAAGGTTACCATCATGAATAGTTATTTAATTTGAAATACAGTATTGTGGAATGAAAGTACAAATGCTTTCAGACTAATTGGTGTTCATGCAAGGCGCGGTTACTGAAACATGTGGCTTTCTTAACTCCGCAAAGTCAATTGTAAGGGAAGATAATGTCACGTGTTAATAATGCATGCTTTAGCATTTGACGATAAATATAAAATCAGTTGTTGGTTCATATCACACAGATTTCTATTGAGGAAGGTAGGTGGAAAAACAGTTGGGTTGTTTCTCTGTTGCTGTCTGATCAGAAATGGGAAATATTTTCTCCAACTTTTTGGAGTTTGAAGTAGATTGTAGGTTTGTTTGATGGCAGTTTGAAGCTTGGTTTGAGTTTGAGGCTCTGGCCTGCTCCACGTCTCCCAACCCACCCGCCCCACCATTAGCGGGAGAGCCTTCAGCCACTCTGCCCCCAATCTCTGGAATTCCATCCTCCAATCACTCCGCCTCGACCCCTCCTTAGCCTCCTTCAAGTCCCGCCTCAAAACCTTCCTCTTCGACCATTCCATCAGCCACCCCCCTTCCCCTCCCCTCCCTTCCCCTCCCCCAACCCCAGCTCGAGTCTGAAATGCTGTACACTGTCCAGCACTTGGGACGTCTTCCCGACATGAAAGGCGCTGTACAAATGTAATCTTGTTGTTGTTGTTGTTGGTTTGATGAGCTATGCATGATATTCTTGTAAAAGCAGTAATCACACACAGCTCTTATCTGTCATATCCCACAAATTATAATATTTAAAGGGTTTCCTCTGCCTTTTAAGGTTGATCATCCCAACGTAATTTTGTTGTGTTGACCAAATCTACTGTGAAATGCAACAAAATGACTTGAAGTGTGGACCAAAGCAGTTTGGGAACCTGAACACTTGAGAATGATTCTGCCGATATTTTGCATGACTGGTGCAAAGGTTTGTAACGCACATTGTTTTAGAAGGACAAGTTTGTTTTGATATCAAAGAAGATGGATTTGTTCCATCAGTGGTTCAGAATGTCTTCTTGCTACTGCTCAGCATTGCACCAAGGGGATTGTGGCAAAATTCACTGAACTATTCTGAGTGTAGTGGCAATGGTGGTATTTATCTCTTGAGATCATAATTGACATAGGTGACTTTTTAAGTACATCATCACATATTGTGTTCAATAGAGATGAAATGCCTCCTTTTGTGCTGAGCCATACTTGTACTTACAGTATATTCACCTACAAATAGTGAAGATGAATAAATATTTGGATTTGCTTAATTATCTTTTGGGAATTGGGGAGTGTCTAGTTAGAACTTTCTCAGGAGTGGATGGGGCAGAATGAAGAAACTTGCATTTTTCATGGATGTCAAAGCATCTTGTAGTGCTTCAAAGTAATCACTATCAATTGTAGTGACTGTTTTTGTACCATAGATGGCAAACACAACAGCCATTTGTGCCAAGTTTTACAAATGACAATGAGTTGAATGATCAATTCACCCAGAGGATTGCTGACCAGTACTGGGATTATTAACTTTCACCTGATCAGGCCCATGGTTTAATGTTTTACCTGAATTACTGCATGCTTGATGGTATGGAGCATTCTCCAAGTACTGCATTGAAATTTCAGATTGAACTATGAACTCAAATACCGCTATGGTGCTTGAACCCACAACCTTTTGAACCAGAGGTGAGACGGCTGCCAATTGAGCCAAGCTGATACCCAGCCCAAGAATGCGTATTGCTCTGTCTGAATGGAGCAAGCTTTATGGGCCTATTGATCCTTTCTCCAACCATGCTTTCTCTTGTTCAAACTTAAAACAGATTTCTTAATGTCAGCTCCATGTAGCCAGAGTTAAATGAGACGTGAAGCATGGAAATACCATCTGATGTATTTGAGAAACTATTCCCATAATGGAAATGTGGTTGCATTGATAGGAAAATGTTGAGGACTGTGGCTGACCCATTAATTAAACTGCAGTTACTAATACCTTCACCACCAAGTACACTAACAGCAGGAAAGAATGAATTTAAAAATTACTGTTACAGTGTATTAGATGGTCTAAGGGAAGGTGGTATTCCAGTGATTTTTTTTAGTTTTTTTTAAGTTTCTCACCAGTACATTTTCATAGCTTACTAGCAGCTTCAAGTGGTAGAACTCAAATACAACAGTAGCAAAGTATTAGAATCTTAAAAAAAAGTGTCGTTGGATTCAGGATCAGAATATCATTTTTAGGAAAAGTACATACACCCTCTGGTTTCTCTCCCTCCAACACAAAATTAAGCTAAGCAACTGAAAATGTTGCTTTATTTTTTTTCTAATGAACAAAATGTACTAATTGTATTTTTCTAGGCATACCTTCTCCATGGTATGCTGAAATGACATGTTGCTAAGATCACATTATATGTTAAGGTAACTGTAAGTCCTCTAAACTTGCTGTTTTTAAATCAAATTGTGAGCATCAATTCTTGACAATTATCAAAAATTGTTTCTCAGCAATTGGCAACATAGCCTAGGAGGTCTCTTGTTAAATCCATAGTGGGAGTCACAGGGAATATGCTTAACCTGCAGGTCATCTCTTAATGTAATTATTAATGATTGATTCTGTTTATCCTTGAAATCGATATGAGAAGCGAAATGGCTTGGAAAGTATTAGGGTTTGATTTCTTTTCTCTCATAGGAATGATTCTTAGACAAGACTAAATCTAACTGTGTAAGGGTAAGAAAATCGTGGAATTGTAAGGTAGTTTTTAAATAGACATTTATAGTATATATCTTAAGTGCGATATTTCCCTAGTGAATGAGTGTGACCTAGATCAGTTAAAGATTATGATTTGGTATGGTAACATCTCCTGCCACTAGTAGTTAAGATGGCATATCGAGTAATTGATCTGCCTGTGAATGCTCCAATGTAAAAACAATTCAGGCTATTTGAACTATATTTTACAAGTGTGCATGGGACCTTTGGGACTGTATATTGAAAAATGTAGTTGTATGGCAATTCCATAGGAACCCAATTAAAACAGATTGACTCAGTGTTTCCAATTTTTCATTTTACAAAAATGTAATGTACGTCTTTTTAATGCAATTTTATACAGTTTGCAGTATCTTCAATCAGTAACATGATAAGTATTTATTTGAAATTACAAGGTGAATGCCACAGTGCAGCAAAGAGAGAGACTTTAGTGGTCGCTTAATACTGTACAAATTCCTGTTGAAAGTGTAAAAATGGCAGTGTTCCCTTCACTCGTGCTTTCGTTTGCAAAACAAATGTAAAGGATTTTGTTTCCAGGGTACAGTAATTATTTACATCTTGCAGAGGGAGAACAGCGGTTTGCATTTGTTTTCATTAAATATGTCGAGGATTTTATGTCAAAGTTTGAAGAAAACATTTCCGGGGGAAAAAAAGACATTTTTCTTGGCACGAAAAGGGGTTTGGAACACTGCAGGTGATTTTAATTTAAAAAATTGAACTGTATCCAATAAATACTTTGTGCTGGATGACCAGTGCCGGTCGTAATAAAATCATTAATTACAAGTGTTATTTGTTTGAGTTCTTCACAGTGTACACAATGCAGTGTTTGTAAAGATTGATTTTGTGTATTTAATGCTGTTCTCAGAGAAATAATTAAAGATGTTTTTTGTTCCCAGTTTTGTTTTGAAGCCCTTGCTTTAATCATGATTTATATTGAAGATCTCAAACTCACAGCATTAAAGTTTTTTCTTAAAAAAACAAAATTTAAGCCTAGTTTAAAAGATTTATAACCATACAGAAGCTTTGTCTCTGTTTATCAGTAATCTACCCTAGTTGTGGGTGTATAGCTAATGCGGTTTCCCTGAGAATCCGAATAGTTTGGAGTGTGTGATAAGAGCAGCTCATTCTCATCTCATCTGTTGCTTGCAACTCATTACAGATGATAGTTGACCTGTGGAACCCATAGATTCCTGTTTGCTGGCAACAAGTTCCCATTTCTGTTCTGGCATTTCATGCTTGGACATTAAGAGTCATAATGGCCAATTTGTGTAATCACAGCCTAAATCACTATCATATGTGCAAGAAATAGTACAACTGACAGGCTCGTTTTCAATTGCTTATAAAGGCTCGTGCTGCATCTCTTATCTATTACTAACAGGCTTCTGCTTTCTACTTTTACAGCAGAAACTGCTTCACGTGGCTAAAGTGGCAGTGAGACTTCATCAAAAAGTGAGTTCCAATGAAAATATCCTGACATACAAGTATGAATCAAAAAAGCAACAACATTACAAATGAGTTCACATATATAGCAGTATTGTGCTTTTCCCCAGTGTCCAGCAGTCACTGTTTGGTATCTAGTTGACAAGATTGATGCTGCAGTGTAAATCTCTGTAGCGCTGTCATGGCTGGTAACAGGCATCAGTGGACCTTTCCCCATCACAAATCTATCTTCAGTTGAATAGAGATTAATAAGATGAAGCTCTGTTCTTCCATATGTTGAGTTTTACTGCTTCTCACCCCTCCCTGAAAATAAAAGAAAACAAAAATATAATTAGTCTGCACTAGAATCACATCTCCGCCTGGCTGTTGATAGAAACCAAGTCATTCAGGAACTGTACTTTCTTAGATAACAGCGAGCTAAGCTGTACTGGGATACTGACGAGGAAGAACCCGTTACTTTTGTGTTTATGTAGCAAGAGAGGAAAGATACCTTGATGCACTCATGTATCAAAATCATTTAAACAGAATCAGGTCACTGTCCTAAAGGACACTCTTCCTTGCTGTTAATACATAAAGAAGGGAGAGAAATGCTGGTACGCTGAAATAGCAGTGACACTGTCAGACCATAATATCAGAAAAAAAGTTGCGACACAATTTAAATGCTTTTACTTTCTTTAGAGTCTTTCTTTCCTTTAAAAAAAACCTACTTGAAACCGTGATAAATCACTATTTCTGCCTTGGACCGAATTAATTTATGCCCCTCCTCCGCTCTCCTCTCTCTCTCTCTTAGCCTATGTTGACCAAATCTTTTGCTTCTTTTATATACTGTAATATGTTGGAAATTATCTAAAAGATCTGAAAATTGCAAGCATCAGTTTAATTGTAGATTATGTTGTATTTGTGAGAGGGTTATATGCATGACTGTCTCTGCAAAAGGCTTGCTGGTAGAAATAACAGTGTTAACTAGCTAGATTATTTATGTCTAATGTTGTTAGGTATTTTTTTTCTGGTGATTGCTCTCCCCACCCCTCATCAGCAAAAATCTTGTATTTGTACAAATTGGTGCTGTGCAATCGGTGCTGATGAGCTGTGCTATCTTCAGTATAACTAGTATTCCTTGCAGTTGATATAGCACCGTTCATGTCGGGAGGACATCTCAGAGTGGTTCATAGATACACTATGAAGTGTCGTGACTGTATAATGTGTAGGCAAATGCAAATAGATCAGGCTCCTTAAGAAATAATTCCTTAAAAGGGGCAGTGGGCATTTCCCAAACAGTTAAGAAAAAGTTGCTTAAAGGACAGACTTACTTTAGGTCTTTTATGAAAATCGGTTAGAAAATAAATTCTTAGCTTCAGTATAACTGTTTGCTTTTTTTCTGCTGATATTTGATGATTTTATCTTTAATGGTGTTAGTTTCAAATAGCAAATGCTAATGAAACTGGCTTAGAGGAGTTACCGAGTCTGACAGTGCAGGGAGATGAATTAACATTCACGGTTGAAACCACACAATTGTAGCACCCTGGGTTAATGACCATATGTTAATTGTGCTCTGTCATTTCTGCAAGCACATTTCGCTATTGATGTCATCAGTGCTCACAACAAAAAGTGTAACAAAAACTGTACAAAAAGGAAGTAAAAGGAAATTCAAGTTCATGTGAATTATTTCGTTTATTTTAGTGTTATTTAAAATCAAACGATAACTTTGATTCTTTAAGCAACTTGCCACAGTGGTGAGAGTTGAGGGTGAAAAAATTGATCTGACCCAATCTCTAATAAAGAGCAAAAGATGTATTGATCAGAATAGGATCACATGCTTAGAATGTACTGTGAAGCCCATTGAAACTCAGCAAGATAAGTCAAAGTAGTGAGGTTCAAAAATACAAGGGAATTTATAATAAGGGAGATTGGTGCATTTCACACAAAAGCATGTTATTTTAATTTGCTTTTTATTGTTTCACGTTTTTTTTTACCCTGTGGGTGTAACTATTTCTACTACTACAATGCAAGGCATGATTGATGATATTCAATGCTATTAGAAAGTTGCTCTTCTGATCCAATTCCAATATTGTATAGTGTACATGGGGACCTGGTATAGCTTATAGTGCTGGTGTTTGTCCAATCTACCCTTCAGTTTCACAAATAAAAGCACCTCCTTGGAGGCTCAGCCCACTAAATTTGTTATTTTTATTTTTTTTAACTTTAGTGGTTTAGCCTTATAAACTCAATGATAATTTTCTGCTGCGATAATGAAATGACAAAGGTAATTGCATACCATATGTATATAGTTGAAATAAAAACAATAAAATTAATCCGAATTAGCCTGACTTGTCGATGAGAAGTATTTATGATATGTTGCAAAGCAATAACAGAGGCTGATGTCATTATAGTAGGGATGCAAGTTATTGCTTTAATGTAATAGTGTTTGAAATTTAAAAAAGAGAGACAATGTTATGGTTTGCAGCTGATTGTGTTTTTGAAATTAAGTTGCAGAGGTTCTGATAATTGCCAGCAATAATGCATTGAGAGTGCAATATCTTTTATTGTGTTATGCCCAATTGCATTATCTTGTATTTGTTGTGTCTCGCGTCAGCTCTGCGGAGTCTGTAGTTAAAGCGGTTATACATTCAGCTTTGTGAAGAGTTTACTAGACAAGGCATGGAAATAATAAAGTTTGTATTAATAAGTAACTCAATATATTTCGGCAAATCTATTTCTGTTAGTATCTGGTCTCACTCCTGCTCCTCATAAATCCCAACACTAATATTTAATTTAGTTGTTTATCTAGCACAAACCAGTTTCAGAAGGTACAGATATGCAGCGTTACAATTTGGCTTTTCTAAGCTACTATCCTCAGTGTTCGAAGTTGTCCATCAGAATGTAGAAGAATATATCAGAAGTTATTCTGCTATGATTAAAATTACAAGTATGTCAATAAAATGTATGCATGAATAGCGACGAGAGGAAAATTGGAATTTCAGCTGTATGGTCATTCCAATTGTTTAAATAGAAGCTGCAATTTTCCTAGTACAAGTGGCAAATAATGTTTAGAGACAACATTGTTTAAATAGTAATTAAAGCACTTGACTGCTATTGGAAACCAATTAAGCCAGAAAATCTATGATTTTCCGCTGCCTTAGAGAGCTACGGAACTTGAGGATATTTAATTGTGCAGTAGTCTGGATAGGCAGTAACTTCAACTTTTCTATTATGACCATATGTAAGAAGGATGATTTCAAAGGAAATGGGCAAAAAGGCAAGTTACAGTATATTCCATTTTGAAATATTCTATTGTTCCCTGTGGTGAAGCAAAGAGCTTCTTCTGACTCTCTCTCTCTTTCACTCTCTCTCTCTTTCACTCTCTCTCACGCACACTGTCTGTCACAATTCAGTTGTGATAAGGAACTTATTATGTGGGGAATTGTGATCAAGAGCCTCAGTCCAACCAATGGCTGCACAATGTGATTTAATTTTCAATTGAGAAATAATCTTTTTATCTGACTTTCACATCGTTTACATCGCACGCTAACACCGAGCTTGTTTTAAGGCTATTTCAGAATTTCTGATCATTTAACTTTTGCACCAGTGCAACTGCATGTTGTTTACTGAAAACAAGGGCATTACAAACCATGCACATGAACTCTGCAGTGCAATTCAGTGCTCACTCAATGACGTTTACACTTTAATGACTCTTGCAATTGGTATTGCACATTTTTTTACATGAAACATAAATAACATCAATCTTAACAAAACCTCTAGACTCCGGGAATAGTAGCTTTCTTTTGCGTGGATGACCTGTCATTATGAAGTTGTTAACTGATTCACACTGTCTTGTGTTGATTGGTTACTTAATTGTTACCAATGTTGGGCAGCAAGGTGCTACTCATAGGAAATTGCAGCTCATCCTGCGATAATCGGGCTGATTTACCACTGGATTTCTTAATGGCCATAATGACTGACAAGGGTGCACTTTCCATAAAGCTGCTACAATACTTTTAATTCGCTTAAAATCAGCAGGGACTTGAACATTTCCACATTAACAGAGCTGTTTTGTTTCATAATTCCTTTAAGTGAATTGCACAAATGTGAACAATAGAAACAATACATCTATGTGAAATGTTCCGAGCCAGCGGATTGATTATCAAAATCCTTGACGCAGGGTCACCAACACAATTCTGGAATTTATCCGATATGAGACCAGATGAAACATGAAATTAGTTAAGATGGAAATTTTATTTGGTCATTGAGGTTGGATACATCTTTCTACCAGGACTGTGCCCTAACTATGTGTTCAAATTGTTAAGTTGCTTCTGAATGATTACTGCGTGTCATGCATCCAACACATCTTGCTCGTACCTGATTGAAGTATATCAAAGTTTTGCACCAGTTCTGACCCTTCTTGATGGAAAATATTGCCCACTTGAAGGAACAGGAGCTCCAGCACCGTGCCCTGAAATAGAATTTTGAAAGTTGCGTTGTCTGACTTGATGATATTTACTAGTGAGATTATTCTTTTATATGTCTCATTTTTAAAAAATGAAGTTATGTGGGCACACAATACATTGCCTCTAACATTCAGCAAACCGTCTTAAATATATTCCATATGTTGGTAACTGGATTTGACCTTTACATTCGAAGTTTAGTTTCTGAAATGTGGACTTTATTTTCAAATCTTAAAGGAGTACTGCCTTTGGGACCTTTTTTGCTTACTGGGTGATAAATATGTACCCATTTCAGAGGGCAGAGGATTCTAAAATAGTGTTTTCATTGAAGTCCATTGTTTCTTTTTGAACAACTCTTGTTACATGGAAAAAGTTCAGATTAAATCATGAAAAGTGCAGCATATTCCATTGCCAGTCCCACCATTTGGATCTCTCCCCGAATTGGCCCCATCTTTTACATGCAGGAATTTCAGTTCCCCTGAAAAGGTTCTAGACAATACTGCACTTTACAGACGATTGAAGTATGGAGCCCAGGTTATTTTCTTTATTATGAAGAGTTACTCTACCACAAATGTTGTTTTCGAGAAAAATTGCTGATACCACAAACACTGATGTATTGGTCACAGCACAATTTTACACCCATCCTTGTTAAAAATCTCATTATGTTGGACTTCCAGGCAACCGCTAAGTTGTGGATGTTAACTTATTATGTTATCTGTTAAACGCTGAATCATGTTGTTATGATTCTTATTGAGTTAAACTCACAAAATGCCAATGATTATGAAATGTTATTGGTTTAGCAAGAAAACCATTGAAGGCAGCAACAGAGACAGAATTATAGGTTAATACCATCCTAAGGGCAGTTGTTGAAATCCATATAAATTTTGGCTGGTGAAAAGGTTACGTTAGGTGGCTGTTAGGTGCATTTTCAATTCTTTCAGTGCTATGATTTGGGACATTAATTTAATTTTGACATATCATGCACATAACTAAAATAAATATTTAGCATGCTACATTTGAAGTCATTTTCTCAACTCTGCAGACGCCATCAGCATATGCCATTTGAACTGAGATAATGAGTCCATATTTACTGAAGCATGCAAGGACTAATTGCCAAGGTGCTCTTGTCCACCTCTATCCAGTATCATTATGTGTGTAACAGTTTTGAATTACTGGGCTATTAAATTAAGCGTTTGCTTGAAACCGTACCTTAGTTTAGGTAATGCAAAATGAAAGTCTTGTGTTTATTTTGGCACTTCTCCATTATTAATAACATTTAAAATGAATGGGTAGCTTTAATTCTATATAAAATCATGATGAACTGGTGGGTGGGAGCAGCAGCTATTAATGCGATGACATAGTTGGGGCAACAATGGAGTGCTGCTTTTATGGTAAATTTTCCACCTTCTTGCCAGTTTGATGTCATATGTGTGGAGTAAAACGGACAAAAGTAAAGTAGCCCAGAATCCTGCCAAAATGGGCACGTTTTTAAAAGTAAAACAAACTGGCAGCCCATCGTTCACGTTTTAATGATTGAAAAGAGCTGACTATCCCTTGAGCTCTTTTCAATCATTAAAAATATCACCAGCAGAATGAGGCCATTGAGCTGTTCTCTGTGGATGTGTTGAAGCCCGCATGCTCAGAGCTGTACCTTCCTCAACTTCAGAGCAATGCGAGTGGAGCAGCCAATATAAACGTGGCTTCCTACTCAAGACCGCTGCTGAAAATAGAATTATTAGTGCAACCCATGGTGAAGAATAAAAGGGGCATTAATGTGCCTGTGTCATTGATGTGAATGTCGTATAATATGCACAAGGCAGGCGTTAGAACCATTTTGATGATAAATCAGTGGTGTTATCACAGACTGAGCAATAAAAAAATTAACACTACACTCTACTCTGTTTATGCTACAATGATAATGGCAAAGAGCATAAGTTTTTTTACTTTGATTTAAAAAAAAGTTGTATCTGTAGCCTCTACAGCAAAAAAAGAATGTTCACTGTAGTGTTCTTACATCAGAGAGAGGAACACACCAGTATTGTGGTTAGGGTTTGGCATTATCTCTATTACTAAGGATGCTGTGCAGATGGGATACACTGAGCTGAATAAAAACCTAATACACATACAAACATACACACACATACACACACACAAATATGCTTAGTTGGAGAGTGTTTGATATTTGGTCAACTTGTTGATCTCACCTGAACTGAACGAATAGAGCCCGATCCCAAACCTATGTCTTTTTCTTTTAGATGGGGATTGACCTGCTGTGGATTTTCCAGCATTCCTCTCTTTACTGCTGATCTAACTCTCCTGATTTATCCACCTCTGGAATGAAGTCTGTCATCAGACATTTGAGTTACAGCGATTGTTGAGGCAGCCTGAAATGGCACTCAGGTCTGTGTCTGACCCTGTGGAGGTACTGAGTACTGATCCCTCCTCTCGCTGTAATACTTCATGCAGTGCAGAGCTTTTCTCCACACTAATGGGGAGAAATTGCAATGTGTCTAGATATAATCTATTTATGTTGCATTTTAAATTGTTTTGTGGAAATTCTTAAATCCAGCCTTAATTTTGAAGCTTTTTCTCTATGACCCATCAAGTGGATTTGATTTTTCCTACAGCCAGAAATAACGAAGTAATTTGATATTTTTGCTTCATGTGCTTTAGATCAATTTTCTGTCGGGAATTTCCCAGATAAAAATTCCTTATATTTTAAAAATCAACCACTTCTAGGACTGTGAAGGTTGGTGTTTCCTTTGTGCTTCAGTGTTGCCTGAGTAATTGGATTGGATGTATTAAGTTGAAGTTGGCATTAATATTTGCATTATTTAATGCTGGTGTTTGTCTGAAAAGTGACACCTGGGCATATTTGTAGTGGCTCTAGGTAGTGGCAGTAAACATCATCACCATTCATTAATTATGGGTCGAAATGGGTGGTAAATCTAATACTGCTGCAATGACCCTGTTGACTTTTTTTTCTAGCAGTCTTTAAATTAATTGAGATCTGGGCACATGGCAAGACTCGAAATGGCAGATCTTTCCTGTTGGGAATATCTAACCCCGTGCACTTAATGTGGAAGGGTTTGTTTTTTTGGTTTCTTGACATAGTTGCAAAGACATGTGAATAACACTGTTTGCACAACCTCTCTACATTTAGACAAAGAGAGAAAATAATAAGAGTGTAAATGTGACTTGCAATGATTGGCTCATGGGGGACTGGAACTATCCCAGTTCGATTTTAGCCCTAATTTTCTTTCCAAATGCCCTTCTCCTTTGCTGACTGAGGTGACCGGGATCAGGATGCCTGAGGATGTTATAGCCAACTGTAGAATTTCATTGCCTCTTCAGCTGATTTTGCCCCACTCAACATAGATGAGGAATTCAATCTGAGACCTTCCTGGTATGTTTGGCACCATACCGTACTATTGCAGTGCCCTTATCCACTGTTCCTCCGGGAAGCTAATCCAGTTTAAGTAAGGCTTGGAATGAAAGAATTGAATCGAACACACCGTTAAGTATTATATGTTCCAACCACAAGCTGTTTTTTTTCATCCAAATATTAAATATGGCCTTTATCCCTTTCGAGGGATAAAGTAGCATTTCTATACCAAAATTAAATGTGTAACTGGATTTAAAACTGTTCAATTTGCTCAGAGAACTGGAAAAGGAATATGTGATCCCAGTTGGATCAGACTGTAGTATCTTCCTCCACATCCTTCATTTCCCCCTATTGACTGCTGGCTCATGTCCCAGCTCACGCTGTGTCTCCCTGATCTCCGAGTTACTGATGTAGATACAGCACCCTGCTGCCAGTGCTTGTTAGTGTCAGCGTCACGTAAACAACAGGTTATGTGGCCCCATGTAGTCATTTTACCTCAGCAAAATATTTCCCTCTTCAGATGCATCTCTTATGTGTATTCATTATATCTTGTATCCTTTCTTCTGTCATTTTTTCTGTCTATGCATGAATGTACAGAATCTTTGTATTTTTCAACTCTTGATCTTTTCTTAACCCCTTAATTGAGAAGACTAGCAACGAAGGAAGTAGTTTCGATTTAAAGTACTTGTCCAATCTATATAATGGGGGAAAAGTGCAACATTTTGCTTAACTTGTAGTGGTGTCCTCATTTTGATATTCATCCTCTTGTGGACTCTTGTTATCTTGAGTCTTGCTGAGTAGCTGGAAGCCACTTCAGTAGAATAGGTAAAGGAATGTTAACAATAAAAACAAAGAATAAGATGCCAAGTTTTATGTATGGTTTTTATACTAAGTTTTCCAAGTGCAAAAACCGAGATGTTGAATTTGTAAAATACGTTGATTAGGCCGCAGCTGGAGTATTGAGTGTAATTTGGAGCACTCTATTATAGAAAATACATCAGCTTTGGAGAAGGTGCAACACAGATTTACTCAGGATGAGACCAGGGATGAGTGGATATAGTTATGATTAAAGGCTTAAAAACCAAGTATCTTCACTTGAGCAGAGAAGGTTAAGATAGGATGTAATAGAAGTGTTGAAATTTATGAAACGACTTGAGAGGGCAAATGGTGAAAGATTGTTTCCACTAGTAAATGAAATGGAAACAAGAGGGGACTGACTCAAGATTACTACAAATCATAAAGAGGAGAGGGGGGATTTTTGACCTGAAATGTTGTTATAAAAATGAGATTATGTGTAACAATGTAAGACATTATTATCTTATTCTTTAATGCTATATAAAAGTATTTATTACTGAACGCATTTCCTCTCAATGCTATTCTGTGCTAATTGTACCCCTGCTCCGCTACATAAGAGAAGCAACTTTGTTAGGAGTGTAAAGATAGTTTCATATATGCTGTGGAGTGTGGCTAATAAAGTGAGCCATTTGTACATCAACAGCATGTGCTTTCCAATGTGAGAGAAATGGTTCTATAAACTGCTAAGGAGTATGAGTAGGGTGAGTGCAACATGATCCCAGCCAAGAAACAGTAAGATGGGTAGCAACCTTACCATCATATCAAAAATGTCAGAAACCATCAGCTACTCTGAGAGATTGGCTGATGGCTTTTGACACTTGTACACAAGATATAGTGAACCTATCTAATGTTTTTATCCATATTAATTAATATTTCAGGACTAAATCCTTGTCAGACATTGCAGCTCTCCTGACATGTTAGCTTCCTTGTTGCACACGGACATATGTCAGATGATAGTGTGCGATTCAGTTATTCTTTACTTTGATCTGAGAATTATTTAGAATGAACAAGTCAACATTTTTGTAAACAAAACTCCAAAGAAATTGGAGAATATATTGAGCTTTGGAAACGTGCATAGACAAGGAAGATCCCCATCAGCTTTTGTTGTAAAACTGGATTAAAAAAACAAGTCAAACTTTTCAGTATAGCAAAGAACATATTTCTTATAATATGCTGGAGCTGTGATGCTTAACCATTATTAATACTGTTGCTATACAAATAATATGCAAACCATGTGGTTTTAATATACTTGAAAATATATTCGAATTCCTACTGGAAAAATCTGCTATACGTCCTTGGCACTTTAAAATGACTCATTGATTGGCCAACAAGCTATTGTTGGCTTGTTAAATGCTTTTCAAAGAATCATCCGTAAATGGCTTAGTACCATTGCTGCAAAAACGCTCAGATATTTTTTTTTACATGCAATAGCTACGTAAATTTAAGGAGTTTCACTAGAATTTCTCTTGCTAGTTAATGTCATCTTAAAGCTTGTTTGTAACTTGCAATCGAGAGCACCACTTTCCGAAAGGCAAGATAGAATGTTCTCCCCAGGAATTATTCGTGGAATGTATGCTCCAAAGAAAGGCGGCATTTTGCATCATAATTCTAGCAAAGCAGCTGTGTTTGATTCATTCTTTCGAGAACATTTCAATAAATATTTACTACTTTCTCAAGTGGATAATTCTTTCTCTATTTCTTTTGATTAATGGTTATTGGTTGATAAGTACAAGTTGTTTTTATTTTAGGGGCAATTTGTGAAATGCAATTCAGGATTTATAATGGGGAAGAGTCCTGTATTAATGATAGCTTCTCTCAAATGGTTGCACCATTTCTCGTGGTCAGGTCTCCGTTTTTCTAGGAAGCGAAGAGAAGATCCGATAGAATTAGATGCACTGTCTTTTTTCTTCAGTGACCTAAGAGGTCTTAATTTATATTCCTTCAATTGTGTTGTAACAAAAACTGTTCTGGTTTATGTTGCATAAATAATAAGAAATGCTCTATGAGATGCGGGCCCACATGCACTCTGATATGTTCATGTAGTCACTTAACTATAAAGGAGTAACATTTAGACTATGCTGCTGCAATTACATTAGAATACATTAGAATATACAGCACAGAAACAGGCCATTCGGCCCAACTGGTCTATGCCGGTGTTTATGCTCCATGTGAGCCTCCTCCTCCCTTCCTCAACTAAGCCTTCAAGCAACCTTCTATTCCTTTCTTCCTCAAGTACCTATCTAGCTTCCCCTTAAATACATCTATGCTATAATTGATTTCTCCCACCGTGCTTTTTTTCTTGGACTGCAATTAAAAAAAACTACACAACAAAAACGTGAATTTATTAAAGCAGTCCTCATGCAGGCTAGCATTCCAGGGTGCTTTAAAAGAAAAAAGAGAGTGGTGCATAATGTTACATTTTTTTGGAAATAAGCAGAGATATATAATTAATTGGTAAAAGATTCAGATTCCCTCATCATGGAATCTAATGAGAGCTTTCTCCATCGTAAAGGTACATGGCACTGCTGGTGGGTAGTTCCCTGAAATGACGAATGCCGTTTTGGGAAGTTATGATTGATAGATCTGTGTAAAAATTAGACAGATCTGTTGGTTGGGACAGAAATTCAATATCCATATATTCTGCAAAAGTACTACTGATTTAATTTCATTGACACAGGAATGTATTTCTGCAACAATATTGTATTTATCTTTGAAATTACAACATTTAAGCCTTCATTTACAATGTGTAGTTCGAGTGCAACAAAACATTCAATACAACTGAAACTGAAAGGTTCTGTTGAAGACCAGTATCTCCTCCTCCTCTCCCACCATTTTCTTTCACTGTAAAACTGTAGATACCAAACAGCTGAAGTAGTAATTTTACAATGGCACAGCTCATGAAGATACGATGAAAAAATTATATGTATGCTTTCAAGAACTGTACAGTACAGCTGAATAAAATATGAGACAAAGCATCTTGCTGACAATTTAATACAGAATGCACAAAATGTTATTGCATGTAACACAATTATTAAACATTAAAGTATGGCTATACTAAAGGGACATGATTAATTGGATTTTGATGACTACATTTCAACTGCTTGAAAATGTTTGGGTAAATTAAAGAGTAAGGAGCTCTTTAAAATTGGAAGACCTTAAGAAAATAACAAACTCTGCATCTGGCAAATTTGCCTAAATATATCACTTTGCATTTTATGTTGCACAGATCAAATAATCATGCGAATGCTTGTATGTTACATTTCTAAATGCTTTAATTATTAAATTGTCGTGATGGCTCTGATTGGCTGAAAATGCTGTCATGACTACCTTTTACTAGCGTGAGGTCTGCTACCTGCTTTTTTGGAACCCATAGAAAATATCAATTTGAAGGCTGGTAGACCGGTGGATAAAATGTGCATCCTGCTAACAGTATCTAGCTTGTCATTAAATATTGCTGTGGCATTTGAATCACTCAATAGCAACATGTTGAAGTTAACATTGTGGAACAGAATAATACAACAGTGAGGGGCTTAATCTCAATTGTGAACATTAGAAACCCTTTGATCCTGGACCCTTGTATTACAGAAGAAAGAAATGCAGGCTCTTGCACTTTGAGCAAAACACCAGCGTACCTATCTATCGTGCATGCCGTGTAATGTAGGATGTAAGCTAAGCGGGGTGTTCTGGAGCTTTGCTTGATTTAGCATTGGAAAGCGGGGATGAACTTCACAAGATCATTTCTCAGGAGATTACAGCGCAGAGTAGAGTCCATGATGGAGTAGATTGTTGATGGTCTGCGGGGAAAAAAATGGGCTTTACAGGCCAAATGGGCTTTTCTCGAACCATGTGCTCATGTATGTTGTGGTTTGTCAAAACATACTGTAAAATAAACTCTTCTGATTGTGCTATTTTTTATTACATTACAAATTTCTATTTTAAAAAATAGAATTAATGTTTTTTGTCCAGACTAACTGCACTACTGTACTATTCTGGTCCACAATGACAACTTTTACAGTGATAGCTATAGCATTTGAGTGATTCAAATACTATAGCACAATTTAATAGCAAGCTGGATATTGTCTGAAACCTACGAGTTTGTTTGTGCTGGGTGGTGAATGGCATTAATTTTGACTGTATCGATGGTGAAGAAGATTTTGGAAATAATACAATTTGCACCCATGCAGCAGCTGTGAGTTGCACTAGACTCTCTCCTTATGCTCAGAACCGCCCAGCCAAAGGTTTGAGATGGTTCAACAGATTATATGTGGCTCACTGATAATATTACAAAACAAAAGCATGTGCAGAGGCCAAAACTGTGAATTGTATTTCCAATAGCCCAATTCAAAGCAAGAATGAGCAAAAATCAAAACACCCTACCTCATATTGCTATATAGTATATAAATGTAGTATTAGTGTATCAGTCCTGCTTGTCATTGGGTGCATAGGATGACATTTTTCTTTTGTTCTGCTCCCTATGGGTCGATACCTTGATCTCTGTTTGGTACCGTTCTCTGAGGCATTTCTATTGAAGATTGGAGCAATAGATGAGCTTTACTAAATAATATTTGTTTGGAATATCTCTATTTATTGAATCAAATTGATTAAAACCTATAGAAATATTGAATTTATATTGTAGTAATTCCACATGCCACAATAAGAGTGCACAGATATTTGCAGCAGTAATAATAGTGGGAGTTATGAGTTGCTATCAACTTTAGTTAGATGCATTCTCCAATTCCAATCTTGATTTCACGCAATGCCCAAGTGGACATACAAACACATGGACATACATGCAGAGTACACATTAGGAACATGAACTTGATTTGGTTTTGTTCATGCACTGCACAAGCCATGACCTTCTCGGCCTGAAGGTGGAGGAAACAAAATACAATGCCACATTCAAATGACTCCTATACAACGATTTTCTGTTTTATTGTTGCAATAAATGTATAGCCTTTCTAAAACTCCGCTGTAATTGGTATTTTGGTCGGTGATTTCATTATATTTTCAGATTCAGATTGTTCTGTTTCCATTTAATTGTATTTACTTTTGGGTCTGACATAAATTAATACATAGTTAAGCAGCTCTGAGTTCATACTTGGTAGTGTTTGTGAACTGTCAAGAAATTACCCAGTTATGTCATCAACATACTGGCTGATTGGTTCACCATCTGCTTTATGCCTTCAGATTCAATTCATCAGACTTCCTTTTAGTCGTAAACATATGGATTTCACTACACAGTGAGAATCAGCACAGCAGCATTAAATTACTATACTTGCAATATGCTTGGCCATTTCTGTTAGCATAAAAATGTGACATTTGTGGCTAAAAAAAATTTGCTGAGCCATCTGCATATAAAAGGTCTGAAGTTTAAAAAAATTAAAGCCTTGTATGTGAGAAAAATGCTATGAGCACAAGGAATATACCTGGAACTTGTGCCCTTCTGTATAAAACATCAAGCCATAAATCATCTTAATATTCTCACCGATAAATCTTGTACAACGTTTTTTTTAATCCTCATTTGTTATTAATGACATGTAGAATTTAATGGTTTTTTTTGCTAACCGTGATCCAAAAATGTGTCATTTTATTCATAACACTTAACAGTGTAATAGGACACTGAACTTTCTTTTTCCACAAGTCTTCATGCTAACTATTTCACACAAAATTATTGATGGCTGTCTTAAACAGTAATATTTTCTGTCATCAACTGGTGTGTGATGGATTCCTGGGAAAACAGAGTCACCACAAGGTATGGTTCAAATTTAATTTTAACAGAGAAGCAAATATTAATAGTCCTTAAGTTTATTAAATATTAGGTTACTTCTTAAGGGCATTTGACTTCTAGCTAAAATAAATTATTCTATCCATGAATAGATCAGTGATGAGGCCACATTTTGAATATTATGTGCAATTGTAGTTACCCTACCTTCAAAATGCTGTTGTGCTACAGCATAGAAGACCAACAGGGGTGAATTGTAGGCAGAGTGCTGTTTTTGAGAGAATTTAAAGTTAAAATTTGAGGCATATGAAAATATACCATCGCACCCAACTGTATTTCAGATTTGTGTTTTCTTCCTGTTTGGGTAATTTGTTTACATTTGATATAATAAATAAATAATAATAATAATCCTAGCATTTGATATAGCACCTTATCATGTCTTCGAGACGTCTCAAATCGCTTCACACGTTATAGTGTAAAGTGAATTGACTGTATATTTTGTGGGCGAAATGCGGCAGCCAATTGCGCACTACTTACATTTGTAAGAATGTGAGTGGCAACAGGACACGCTATTCCTGCTATATATTCAAATCGAGACCACACTCATCAAATCTACTTGTTGTAGGTGAAACACCCTTCACTGTAAGAGGTAGGTTTGAAAATCACGCCTATATCTAAAAGTATCATCTGTTGAAAAGAGTTCCTTCATGAAGGACCTGGTAAAATTAAGATCACAGCTGAACTGAACGGAAAAAAAGCATGAGATGCATCTCAAAAACACTATGAGGAAGCAGTTATTCTTTAACAGAATCGCCCTACTTCGTGTACCCTATTTGCTCTGCTGTTGGGATGTTGGAATAGAGGATGTACAGAAAAAAGAGTATTATACTTAAAATAAGCTTTGAATACCTGGACAGTGTTAGAGGTAGTTTTCTCTTGAATTGCTTTCCCCCTTAACAAATTTTCCCCCTGAACATGCTAGACGAGATAGATGTGTCGAAGGAATCTTTTGGAAAGTTGGATGGGTAGCTTGAAGGACCAATGATCTATTCCTGCCTAAAACTGTTACTGTGCTACTATGTAACAGCTGCCACATGCCATGCTCCAGCAGAGAGGGTGTGATGTCTGAGACTGCCAGCTTCTCTATTGTCTCTCTGAATAGTCTTCCATGATCGGTTATTCAAGCAGAGCAGGCTGATCCTGCCATTCCGTGATGGAATGGCTCCATCCACTTGGTACTGCATCCGGCAGCCTTGCCGAGACCTGACAAAGCTCACTCAACCGAGGCAAGGGAGGTGGCGTGACAGGCAATCCTGGGATTTACACTTATAAACCTCTTGTTGGGAGTCAAGTGCTCGACTACTTGAGCCTCCACCCTATGTAACTTAAGAAAACCTCTTGATATACAGTGAGTAATTTAATCATGCACAATTTGCAATAAATTTCACAAAAGGGAAAATCAGGTAACCCTTTACGGACTGCAGTTTCATATTTGTACCAAAAATTGCATTATTGATGTTTAAGAGTAAGAAGGTTATAATGTAATAAGAGGTTTCAGATTACATCATAACACATGAGCTAAGCTCAAATGGTTCTTGAATGTAATGTAAACACACAATTTAAATTGTAGCAATATGTTCACTCCCTGCCATTGGTATATTTTGTTTAAAAAAATGTGCAATTAATGAAGCAAAACGGTTAACACCAGTGCCAAAAGATCTAATTTGATGTCGTCATTGCAAAATAATGAGGCTACTTGGTTCACAAGAAGATATAATAGGGGAATTATTTTTCAGTTCTGAAGCTGAATTATAAAGGCATTAACAGCCTAGAATGTATTGTAAAAGGATTATATTTTCATTTTTTTGAAATGTACTATGAATTAAATTTTCAATAGTTGTATACCTGTCTGTAATTTTACTTAACATTTAAAAGAACAAAACATGATTTTGCAGTTTTTAAATTATTTTTACTGAAATAATTGATGTAATTGTGAAGTAACTTTTTTGGGGAGTTTCAAATAATTTCTAATGGTTGCAGTTCCCAGTCCATCGACAATAGTTAGTAAAATTATTGTTCAGATTGTCCAGCTCAGTTTCACTCAGATCACTAGCATTACCAACTGAATTATCAGGAGAGTTACATAGTTACATAGATCTTAACTATGATTACAGCTTAAGAATAATTGTCTGAACCTTTTTCATTTGTACATTTTGGACGGTAAAATTCCGATTTGACTGCTGGGGTAACAAAGGAAAATTATTTTGAAACCAGCAGAGAGATGCAGACATTAAGATTTGATGAGAGTGGCTCCCTAGTTGGAAAATATATACACATTGATACAAGTTGTTGCATTTCTTAAAAAAAGGTATTCCATTCAACAAATAAGGTATATTTGAAAACTTTCTAGAAATAGAAAATACATCATGCCATCAAGCAAAGAGGTGATATTAAATTTGTACAAGACATTATTTAGGTCTTGATTAGAATATTATCCTGAATTTTGGGCACCGATTTAGAGAAAGGCCATCACAGAGATGATGAAGGTACAATGGAAATTTACTAGGACAATTACAAGGATGAGGGATTATTTTTATGTGGAAATACTTGAAATTTGGGATTTTTAGGTGGAACAAAGCAGGTGGAACATTTGTATCGTTTTTTGACAATTATGAATGGTTTCATAGATTAAATACCCCAATTCCATAGATCAATGAGTCGGATATAAATCTTCTAAAGTTCTTTTTTTAGAAAGTTTATCATTAAACCCCAGCCTTTCTACTTATTGTACGGCACAAAACTTGGTCGTCGTAGTTTTGCTGGTTTGTGAAGAGCATTTCTGTAGGGCACAGCATTTGTCACCCAATTGTGAAGTGTAGGAGAAAGGCAATGCTGGGAAGAGGCTAAGTAAAGTTGTCTAAAGTCAATGAAGAATGATATTTTGAACGGTAAATTCTGCAGGCAAAATAAGGAAAGGATAACTTTGACATTGTAAAAGTAGCTCAACAGAGATAGATGGTATCATAGGTATTAACAGGAAAGTCACAGGATGGGAGTGTGTTTCTATAAAAGCTGTAAATCTGAAGATCAGGGCCACAGGGTGACACTCTATCATCTGAATCATTTGATCTCAGGCCTGGACTGACACTGCTTAAATGGATGAAGTACTGGGTCACTGTAAAGGAAGAAGGTGCATATCTCTCAGATATACACCTGAATAGTTGTCAGGCTCAAGTTTATGGGGCATGTGATTCATGCTTTTTAAAACGTAAGTAACAAAGCCGTATCTTATTAAACATTGTGATGCACTGCCATTTCTTAAAGATTGGGGAAAAATGTAATTATTATAGCTATTTCACAAACCACTGTTGAGTTATCATTAGATGTCAATGTTCTATTTACATATGGGTCACAGAGCAATCTAGTTAACAAAATGAAAAACGCGACAATTGAAATGTTAATATGGCTAAAGAACATTTGAAACCATTTACCCAAGATAGCTCTTTGGTTACTGATAAGTCGTTTAATGCTTTAACATCAGGGTATTTCATTATTTTTGCAGATTTTTAATATCATTTGTACGTCTGAATAATGTCGTGGAATTCCTGCAAAATTAATTTATTGTAAACTGATAGCGATAATGAATATTTTTCAGAATTCTAGACATGTTTGAAGCCAGAAAGAATGCTTTCATGTAGAACAGTTTCTGGATAAGGAATAAAACGTACTTAATGTAAAGTGTTCTGCATCCTGTTTGCAGACTTCATGCGTTGTAAAACATTGACTTTTTCAGCTCACTGTAAGACAGCTTGTCAATAAAATGTTACTAGATAAGGTTCAAGATGGGTTTTCTGGTGTTAAGTTGAAATGCCGCAAGTGTAAGTCTCCTAAGAAACAGCTTAAGGTCAAAAGAAAAAAATTAAATGTAGAGATTAACAAAAGCTATTTATTCCACAGGTTCCTTGGCACAAAGAATCTACCATTTTGTTTTTTTCTGTTTTCTAAGGTGCATTTCAGTTGGTCACTGCATTTCTCACCAATTCTAGTTAGAAGTGAAGCAAAGATGTTTAAATTGAATGGAAAGTGATATTTTGAATGACATATTCTGCAGGTGAAATAATATAATGTACAATAATCCATGCATTTGATATAGCACCTTATCATGTCTTCGAAAAGTCTCAAAGCGCTTTAAAGGAAAAGGATAAACAAAGGATAACTTATACCTGTGGCATTCATGTAATTTCCTTCACCGTTTTGAACTCTGCAGGATACACTGAGTAAGCTAACATCAAAAAGTTTCTGCAGCAATGTAACTACAGTGTTAGACTGTACACTGAAATCCAATGGTTCATTGCTGTACTTTTGCTGTGTGTTGATGTCAATTAACTTTGTTAAAACTGAGACCCTTCTTGCTTACTGCCTTGACTCTGTACCCCAGTTTGACCAGCAGACTTAATGCTGGTGCATAGATTGAACAAGGCCAGATGAAACAAGACAAGAACACTTGTGGTTTGAGCACTCGCTTCGCAAGCGGGAGACCTGGGTTTGATTCCCGACAGGGCGAAGTGTTTGGCAAGTTTCCTTACTCCACATGCCTCTATTCACCTAGCAGTAAGTAGGTTGTTAGTCGATTGGCGGATCGCTTTTCTGAGGGTAATAATTCCTTCATAAAAAATAATAATAATAAATTGGACATTTAATCCATAACTGTTTGTGGGACACTGCGGCACGCAATTGGCTGTTGCGTTTTGCCCACAAAATATACAGTCAATTCACTTCACAGTATTTTCTGTGATGATCTTTGAGACATCTCGAAGACGTGACAAGGCACTATATCAAATGCAAGGATTATTATCGTTTCAATTCAAGTCAAAGAAGCACGGCCCTGTACAGGTGGGTTTACCCTACACGTGACACCACCTTTGTAATGATGCTCTGGATTTCAGAAGAACTGAAGCATCACTGACTGAAGGCAGTAGGACTTGGTTGACCAGCTCCTCCTATAACAAGCGCATTAGGTTTTTATTTGTAGTACATGTGTTATGATTTAACAGCCTTTGTGATTTGTGTTTGTGATTTTCGAGCTAATCAAGCTGAGGAATGGAACATCTTTCTGCTCTCTGCGCCCAGGGTGGGCATCAAGCACTCCCATGTCAGGTATAGCGTGGTTTAAATACAGGGTAAAGCGCCTTTACTTTGACACAATGATGTACTTTAACCTCAACCTCAGAAGAACACTCTGCTGTACCGGTGTGACCTTTACATTTCCCACATCAGCCATCCTTATGGCTGCTCTGAATGAGACTGCCAATTAGTGTTGAAATATGGGCAGTTTTGTGCTCTGAACTGGGTGAGACTGCCTGAACTCATTTTACTTAGGACACTTACAGCGAGCACTTCATTTCTTCAGACTGGGCTGGCTTCAAACCCAGGCTGCATATAACTGTACTAACGCGACCCCTCCTGCAACCTTAGCCATCATTTGTGTTCCTACATTCATCACCAGCAGAAGGATTGATCTAGTGGAAGAACACATTCATGATGTGGGTTTTCAAGATGCTCATTAGAAAACATTCTTTTCCAGGATCATAGTTCTACTCAGCACAGAGGCCCTGGACTTAATAAGAGCTTACTTGATGTTGCACATAAATTTGTACATAAAAGATTTGACTGCATTTTTATTATCCTCATATGCATCGGAGTACTGGAGGCCACATTGCGCTTTTATTCTTATCCATGTAACATATATTTGTTCAAATTAGAGCTGATGTGGCTGGTTATCTAATTATTTTCACTGCAAAACTAGACAAACAGATCAGAACTGCTGTACTAGGTTTTCAGGCAAGATGGTTTCTGAGAACTCTTAGCTGATCTTTTAGACTCTTGGAGAAATGCATTCCATTCCCACTGCGCTTTTCTTCTGTACATGATCCAGCTGTTACATCAGTTCAATATGTTTGATAGTGTAGAGTTCC
This sequence comes from Callorhinchus milii, assembly GCF_018977255.1. Classification (NCBI taxonomy): domain Eukaryota; kingdom Metazoa; phylum Chordata; class Chondrichthyes; order Chimaeriformes; family Callorhinchidae; genus Callorhinchus; species Callorhinchus milii. The sequence goes on along the minus strand of NW_024704748.1, from coordinate 22,499,299 downwards.
GTAGCGTAGTGATTAGCACACTCGGCTCACCAGTGCTTTGAGATGTCTCAATAACGTGTTAAGGTGCTATATCAAATGCAAGGATTATTATTATTAAATGACCTGCAAATTGCTGTGTGTAAACGTTGTATTATGTAATACGTACAACATAAATTGAAAGCATCTCCTCCACCCATGCTCACTCTATCCTCAACTCCAAATATGAGGAAGTGATGGACTTCCGAATAAATCGAGTGGATGTGAAAACTCTGCCTTCCCAGCCCCCACTCATCCCTTCTTCTTTATCTTTAACCCTTTCTCCCCAACATCTCTCTCCTCCCTCATCTCTGGCCTGAAACCCACAGTATCCTCCCAAGGGTTGCCTTCAGCCCCTTGGGACTTCCTCCCGACGTGAAAGGCACTTTACAAATATAATTTTGTTTGTGATTGTAGACCTTTTCCTAGTTTCTGGTCATTCAGGTTGCCCTTCTCACATTCCTGCTGGATGACATCAACCTTTTAAGCTTCCACTCAGCTGTATGAAGTATGTTGAAATATGTTTTCAATGAGCCAGGTGTTATATAAATGTAAATTGTTCTTGCAGTTCATTGGGAAGCATAGTGGTTTATGTCTTTCAGTGTACCTCATTTTTGCTGGCCAAGTTATATTGGCTATATACACTGAATTCCAGTTTCCTCATTCACTTGGAGCACAAACACATCTGTACTTCATGATGCGTCATATATATGCAGCCACCATTAATTACACTTGCCTATTAGCACTTCATTTGTTGCCCAAGCTCTTGCCAAAAGGTATTCGAAATGGTAACATTATGCAGTGTTAACTTGGTTTTTTGTGTCACAATGGATCTGCCAACACCACACCATTTAGTGGTGGATCCATTCAGAACACTGCATGGAATTTCGGTCACTTAATTTGGAGAAGGATTGTTCCATCTCTGAGCTTTTAGAGTTGAGCAACAAAGATGATATAAAGCAACACAATCAGAAATGCTAAACAACTGGCAGCTCTACGCTGGGACCTTTGTGTAGCATTTATATACCCAGCAGAGTGAATGCCGTGTAAAAGTTCCAATATATTGTAATGGGGCAGCAAAGGAGCTTCTTCAGTGTAACATTTGCTTTTACTAACCTATCTATCCTATGTCAATTTGGGGTTTGGGTTAGAGAATAGTTTAACGTAATGGACCTGTCTGCTATAATTCAGTTGCTTTTGCCGTGCAAAGATTATTGTGACTGTGGCACTAAAAGCTTTTATGTTTTTAAATGTTGTTCACTGGAGGCGGAGATTTTAATGGGCTGCTTCATAGGAGTCTCTGTACATCTGTAAGGTTCCAGCAGTGTTAAAATTCCAAATGTGGAATAGAAATTTACAACAGCGGGTCAGATATGTGTGAAAAAGTAGCAATGAACAACAACAATAAATGGTCATTTGTGAAATACTATTATGCCCAGGAATCAATTCAGCAATCCAGAGGATGTGCCACACTTTGATGGGTTATTTATACTGTATATAAAAAAACTGTATATAATGTGCTTGTCCATTTTTGAAAGCTCCAGCATTGAAAGCTATAGTTTTTATAGTAAAGTTATTCCTAAACTGAAAAAAATGCTCAAAAGTGAATTGTATTTAAGATTGCTTTGTTCAGAAATCTGCTATTTTCAAACTCACTGACATTATGAAAAGTGCTTCAACTGGACACTGAACTGGAGCAAAATTATTCTGCATTGCTGTGTATTGTGACAAAATTGGTCACTCACTCCATGGCTGTTTGTGGAACATTGCTGTGTGCAACTGACTGTCCCATTTGACCCACAAAATACACAGTCACTCCACTTCACAGTATATCCTGTGAAGTGCATTGAGACATCTCAACGTTGTGATATGGCGCTATATCAAACACAAGGATTATTATAATTATTATTATTCCAATTGGAGTAACAGACACTGAACATGTCTTGACACAGAATATTCATAATCTAAACTGTGACTGGACCATAATCCTCAAAAGATTAATGTAAGTAAATAAATGTAAAAAATGGCAATTGGCTGCCATTGTGACAGTAGGTGATGATTGTTTAATTACTTATCAGGACAAACAATTTGTTTGTAAAGGTTGCCAAGATGAACAACATAAGCCTGTGCAAGCAGATGACAGCAGCACTGAGGAGTCCTCTTGGTATCATCCAAGTATCTGGCTGTGAAGAAGGCATCCACTTCATTCAGCTCCAGGAGAAGTATGTACCCGAGGACAGGTGCGTACAGTATGGTTGACCGTCTATTTGATCAATTATAGCTATTGATAGTCAGAAAGGGGAAGCGAGACATGCCCTTAATTTAACCCAGCATTTTGTTATAATCTTCGGTACTTTTTAAATAACATTTCACTAAATTTAATAAAGCGTTCGCCTTGATTTATTTTTTTAATGGCTTAGAAATATCACAGTACACTCAAAAGTCCATATTCATCTACAGTATTGCATATATTTTGGGAGTCACATAATCTGTAGAAGTATATTACCTGTGAGAGGGTGCAAAGTTTAAATGCTCAAGATGGTTTAAGTAACTGTAATTATAATATAAGGAACTGTGACCCTTTTATATTACAAAAGCAATGTGATATCATTTACAGTTGCGGAATGATTCAGAGTGGGAAAGTTTTTTTTAGTTATTGAAGAGTTGGTAGTAATACAACCAACTATCTAATGTTACAATATTAAATAATAATATTAAATACTTTTGAGATGACTGATCCAATTGTTTTTTTGGAGGAGGGGGTAATATTTGCTAGAGGTCTCCATGTAATGCCTATCAGATATCCCTCAAACCACCCCTTATAACCATTTCTGAGTTGAAAAGTCAGCGTAGAATTTGTTCCAGTAAAATAGGAGTTATATTCCGCTGTCAGTATGGATTCAATTCAAATCCAGGGATGTAAGTTTAAACAGTTAGGAGTAACAAGAGAAATCAGGTGGAAGTACTTTACTCAAAGAGTAACACACTTATAGACTAAGAAAACCATTGAAGCAGACAATATAAGTGTGGTTGGAGTGGCAATTGGATATGTTTCTGAGAAAAGAAGGGTTGTGGCATGCAGTGAGGAGGCTGGAAATTGGGGTTAAGAAGTACTGAAAATCTAATTGCCAATTCCAAAATTTCTAATGTCATTAATAGTTTGTGTCTTGATTTTAAAGAAGCCTTACCCTATGTATTAGCATCACACCGTTTGCTTAAATGCAAACCATCATTGAATTTTAAACATATTTAAAGCAAATGACCGGATTTGGAATGGCATTGTTGAATTGTAATCAATGTTTCAAATTTATCATGGAACTGATATGAATACTGCACCCAGGGAGTTTTGCTTTTTTTTAAACTCAAGCAGTGATGTCCATTTACTTTTAAGTAAAAACTTCTCAAATCAATGTAAATTTCATGTGATTACCGTTGGAAGTTTTCAGTATGTCTAAGGAGCAAATAATAGAAAGCTATGAATTATGGAATGATGTTTCTTAGTTCAGTGGTACTACGGAGCACCATGTCCAAACCCTTATCTTCAGTAGAGCAGTGCAAGCTGACGTTGTGGCATTATACAGCTCGCTCCACATTACAATCTGTTTAAGCAAGGTAGAGCTTTGTGCGTGTGTACTGATGCAGCCGACAGTGCTCTGCTAACCAGTGTCCCAATGCTGGTTAAATTTTTAATGTTACTAAAGAGCCGACAATTCTGTCGTTTCTTCACTAACATTAAAAATGTAAGGACAGTCCGGCAGACTGCCTCTGAAAGTTTAAAAACTTTGTTCACACCGGCCTGCAGTTCTGCTATAGTCAGAGCGATGCTACTGCAGTGTGGAATCACCTTATCACAGTAGTCCCACACTGCTGCTGTTGATTAGAACTGCGTTCCTTAAACACTACAATCTACAGACTTGAACTTTACTATATAACTACAAGAGGGCACTAACCAATTTAGGGCTCCATTAGTGTAGATTACCATGACATGCGGTACTAGGCTTGCATTAAAATTATATCAACAAATCAATATTAAAAAGTGGCTGCATTGAATACTGTAATTATAATCGTGTACAGTACATAACTGATTATTGATTATCTTGCTTTAATCCATTCTGAAAGTGAAAATTTTGTCTTGTAAAGAATTTTAGAAGCGGAATGAGACTACTACAGAGAGATTCCCTTGATATTCTACTGGGTAATGGCACTGCTCAGTGGAGCTCTGAACCATACAGACAAAAAGGTCACAGGTTTGAATCCTGAACTGTGCTGATTTGGTTTGTATCAGGTTGAGGTGCAGTTGGGGCACTATAATTGGTCTTAGCGTACCTTGACCAGGGAGGTAAAGTTCAACTAGGATTCCCACTCCTGATCACTATCCGATGTGTTGTGAGGTGAGAACAGGACTGGACTTGATTGTGTTGCATGCCAAAGTCAATTTATTAATAAGTTGTTATTAAATTGCTGACCAATTTAATAATAAATTGGTCACTCAATCCACGACTGTTTGTGGGACACTGCTGTGCGCAATTGGCTGCCCTGTTTCGCCCACAAAATATACGGTCAATTAACTTCACAGTATATTCTGTGAAGCACTTTGAGACGTCTCGAAGATGTGATAAGGTGCTGTATCAAATGCAAGGATTATTATAAGTCAAATAGCCTGCTGACACTCGCTGTCTGGGCTCACACACATGAAATATGGCCACTTGGGTGAGGTACTGGAGGACTGCCAGCACCTGTGGAGGGAAGAAAATTGGCAAACAAAATACTGTACAGCTGAAGAGTTAAATGAGCACTTTGTCACCATAAGGCATGAAAGTTTGTCAGAACCAATATTTTAGAATTCTGCTACCTAGACTTTAAAAGCAATGCTGCTGGGATTAGTATGTTATGGTTGATCCCATTTAATGGCATACTGAACCTTTTGCCTGCATAATCTGTTATTTGCATTTTGTAACTGAGTCAAGACGTATCCTAGAGCCAATCACTGAAAAATCCCTCAGTGTAATCTGTTCCAGTAATATGCATCATTTGGTACAGCAAGCTTTTCCTTTTTCTACATTGTTTAGTATTTAGGTCGGATAAACAATGAGACAGAATTTGTATGTTCAGCAGATTGTGTGAAATAATTAGGGCAGGTTTCATAACCGCAGTACTTAGTCTGGAGCTCATAAACACTCCCAATTTACAGCTTTTGTTGTACAAATGCTTGATAGTTAGAGCACTGAAGTTAAAATCAGCAAAGCACGGATGAGAATAGGGTTTACGTGCTGACAGTAAGATCTAACCCAACATAATTCCCTTAAAATAACTTGGTTCGGTTGTGCTAATGCTCGAATGATCAGAGTGTTAAGATATGAGATGAGTGAGCGCCTTTACACGCCTAAGTATTTAAAGATTGTAGTTGAATCATTACAACTTTGAATTGAAAAGATATGTAAATCTGAAAATAGCCTGTTTTTACAACAGCCATTCTGAAATTGGTATTCCTAAATCATTGAACAGTGCAATTGTTTTTAAGCCTACAGCAGTTCCTAAAATAGTTACATAATGCAACATAAAGGCAGATTGTTTTTTTTAAATATTTTTATGCCACTTGATTTTTCTAGTGTTAGCATTACTCCCAAGGCACAACGCAAGCGAATATTTCAAACCTGATATATTCCATGTCTTGTCAATTTTGTGAGGTAGGAAAAGTCATGCTCCACTTGACAACTGGCTGAATTGTTGACAAATAAGTGCCTTGAGATCTGTAACTACTCTGGAGAAAGGCTTCTTTAAGCTTTTTGGACAATAGCCAGGGGCAGAATTCTGCATCGCTGTAGGACCATAGAAGTTAAAGGTGGACGCATTATTAACTTGGAAATGCATATAAGGCTGGACTCTGAAGCAATAACTTTGATGCAGTGTACCTCGTAGAAAGAGTAGAATGTTTGCCTCCTGAAAAATAAATACAAGATTGCCACGCACACAACATAAAAGGATTTGGCGATTGTTAGACATGGTTTGATGATGTGCTCAGACATGGGAATAAGGAGCTCACTGCTGGGTTGACGAATGAGTTTTAGGAAAAGTGAAGTGGACTCTCCACCTGCTGATATAACATCCCCTTAAAATGGAGCCTATTGCATGCCGATCGTTAAAAATAGGTATCTATTTGTTACTTTTTAATAGTCTCAAGTCACAGGATGTGATGGTGGCTGATGAGGCAATCGAATAGCTATCATATTATGCAAGCAGTCAGACAGTGGCAAAATGGATCTAATCACAGAACACAAAAATGGGTGCAATAACTAGCGAGAATTTCTTAAACTATGATGATGACCAGTGCAGCAGGAAACAAGTGATCCACTGTGTTGGTGGTAAACCCCATAACTGAGAATACAGTATATATATATTCTTGCATTAAACTTGCTTCTGTGTTCTGTTTTGCTTTGTGTATGTGTGCGCGTGTGGTGTGGTTGGTGAGTGGGGGGGTGTCGGACGGGAAACATTGTCTGAGAATTTCTATTTGAGCTCTAATCTTGATTTCTTTCCCCCCCACCCACCCCCCATTCCAGCACATTCAAAGTCACTGCTTCTTGTTGCAGCTTCCTCATTTTTAGCCAGTGTCCAAGTTACTCCACATTGGTAACCACGAGCATCACAGTAATATTAATGTAATCGAGCCAGTGCAAACTGCAATTGACGTTCACGTCCGAGAGGAATCTTGGGGGACGACTGCACTGTAAAACTCAGAAGGCATTGTGGTTTTCTGGCATTTGGGCAAGCCTGACTTGGCTCCAAGCCTGTTACAATGTGCCCGCCCCTATTAAAGTAAGTGGAGCTGCTCCAGGGTACACTTAGCGGTGGTCCTCTCTGTCAGTGACACCACCACAGGGGCCTGGCAGTGTAGGAGGCTGGGTTCGTGAAATACGAGGATTTCTCATTAAAGATATCAAATATTTTTCTAAGTATATAATTTTCGAATATGGCTGGGGGGAGCACTTTGAACAGAAAAGTACAACCCTGGACTTTTGCTTTTCCTTTTAATAATTGGGAATTGCTGTCTACCAGCACAAGAGAGAGGAGAAAATGATCTGGAATTATTTGGGGGGGAAAAAGAATCTAAATGCGTCATGCAAAAAGGAAGGATACAAATTCGGGTTGATTTGTAATTATTCCCAATGGAAATGGAATGTAGGTGAAGATCTATCAAAATGGGGGATAGAATAGTGGACCTATCATAGACTGCATTGTAATGCAGATTAATAATCAGAAGGCTGGGGAGTGGACTGGAGTTGATTTTAATATTTAGTTGTGAGCCTAAAAGGGTGGAAAAAGCGAGGGGAGCACTTAATTATCAGCAATCGTAATGTTATTTGATTCTGTGACATGAGCTGGGTCAAAAACTGACAAAATGTGGTGCCATTGTTTCAGGAGAACTGATTTTAAGGGCTTGAAAGTAGAAGCAGTGAGGTTAAATTGGCAAGTGATACTGGAAGGGCAAACACAGAAAAATAAATTATTTTTAAGGATATATATTGGAGTGGGTGAAAAATAGTACTGTATGAAAGCAGACGTTGGATGGAATTCTAAGGGTAACATGCAAAACCCATATTATACATTGAAAGAATGAAGAAAAACAGAAAATGGAGAAATGTGAACAATACATAAGCGTAAAGCTGCTGAAGATAAACACTATAAATTCGGCATAAAGCACTAAAGCTTTGCAATGGACAATAGGAAAAGTAAGAGATTAAGGCTGTCTGCCATGAAGCCGACATCATGGCAACCTTAGGAACTGGAAGTCAGTTTTCACTTAGTAGCCAAAAAGATCACTAAAAATAAAGGTTAAATGGATATTGATATTTTCCGTCAAAAATTAAAAGAATAAAAATTGGAACCCGATACCCCTACATGTAACACGGGTTCAAATTTCCTGGATCCCAACATCCGTGAGGACTGGGTGTTCCCCGAATTGAGATAACTGAGTAATAGCACCACAGCTGAGCCTAATTTTGTTCTAATTTATATTTTCAAATTTATGTATTTGTTTCCTTAGGTCTCCCAAAGTAGTATTTGTTTGTGTGTGTGTTATCAAACACTGGTGCTTTCCAGCAGGATTGCAAAGTGGCTATCAGAGACAGGATCCCTGACAGATTGTTCTCTTCCCTCCCAACTCCCAGGAAATATGAAAGCATTTGCAGTGTTCCTGGATGACAACATCTAACTCATACTAGGGATGAGACCTGGGACCTGTGTACTTCAGTGCCCCATCCTGTGGGAGTTATCAAGGAAGCTGTACTCCAGTAGCTTTAAATGTGTTGTTTTAGTAAAGGAACAGTAATACATTGTGGCAGTAGTGGGATGGTTGCTTACTTCTAGGGCTGGATGGAGAGGAAATGATCGATGTTGGTAATGCAGGAGGTTCAAAGTGACGGGATATTTACAAGGGTCAGCACAGACTTTTTGATCTTCTACTTTTTTTTCCTTTTATGGCAGCTGCATTATCAATAAATTCATTAACAATTAAAGTATGTTATGTAATGCTGTAGGCATAATGTGAAGCCAACAGAATTAATAACCATTCTCCTGTGTTTTGTTCCATGGAGGAGCATTAGCATCTGTTATACCCTACACGATACCCTATGGCCTTCTAGGGACATAGTGGTAGGCCTATACTTTTGGATGGTGGATGTACCATTGTGAAATACCAGTTGTCTGAGGATGGAGACAGGAGGACGTAACCATAAATAATAATACATCAGATGAATAGCTCATGGATAGATTGCAGCCTGGGTCATTGGGTTGGGAGGGACTCTGGGGAAGCCAGCCATGCCTTACTGTAAGAATCCTACAGAGATCCTTTTCAAAATATGCCTGAGGCACAAGCACCTGAGAGAGGGCATAGACACCAATCCACACTACGTATGAGATCTGTGTATGATCAATGAATGGATAATGCAATGAAGTATCATCACTTTGAGCATGATGATAAATTTTATATCCCCAGCACAGGACAGGGAGAAACTGATATTGAAAGTGTTCAGTGCTGCCATCAAATGTTTTGCTGGTAACCTGGTTGACCTAACGTGAATCTCAATCTGTGAAATCCACCTGCAATCATTCATATAGTTCCAGGAGAATTTGTTTATGCAATTCTTAATGCCTAGCATACAAGGTCAGGAAGCTGCTCCAGGGCAGATTTCAGCCTTGAGGATATCTCCTCCTGCATTTTCATGAACTCCAATAGGCAGGTTTTGTGTTGCCTAAAGCCAGTTGACTAAGTCTGGATGTTGTCTTTTCACATTTGAATAGTTTAATCTGTGTTATGACTAGAATTCAGCTGGTGTTAATGGTCAAAATATTTGCTCTGATTGACTGTAAAAGGAGAACGTAGCATAACAGCACATGTATTGTAACACAAGCCTTTCTCTGGCATATTCACAGGAGTAAAACGCCTTTAGTATTGGGTAAAATAGAGTAGAAAATAAAATATACAACAATACACCAGTTAGCACCAATAAACCAACACAAAAATAGGTTTATGTTAGCATAAAGTGAACTTGAGATCTTGAGGCAAAGTGACAATTCTGTTCAAAGCATATTGTATAACTGATCAACTTGCAACTTAACAGCAATTTGGAGGACTCTTCTGCTAGTTCTATGAGGGTGTAAATTTGGATGTGCTTACAAAGCATACTCTAGTATTACTGTGATATTGTTGTTGTCATTCTGCACCATGTACACAGCAGAAAACATAACCATAGCCTCAACTGTAAAAGATTTCTTCAAATTATAACGCATGGTTAAAATGGAAGTATGTCAATGAGGGTTTTGAAGGCTAATACTTTGAAGGCTTGTATTTGTGGGTGAATGCAGCAGCTAATTTGCACACAGCAATGTCCCACAAGCAGCCATGAAGTGAATGAGCATTTTTTTTTATTTGTGGGATTGTTGGCCATGACACCGGGAGAAACTCCCTTCCCTTTTCAAATAGTGTCAAGGGATCTTTAACATCCAGCTGAACAGGCGCACGGGGCCTTGGTTTAACATCTCATCCGAAGGATGGCACCTCTGATGATGCAACCCATTGGCGTGTCAGCTTAGACTATGTGAGTTCAAGTCCCGACATGGAGTTTGCACCCACAACCTTCTGACTCTGAGGTGAGAATGCTACCACTGAGCCAGGCTGACGTACTTCTGTATAGGCAGTGGTGAGAACACATTATTATTTTTCTGTAAATATGGCTGATATCTGAAGGTATGACTTCCAGGTCATCGCTAAAATTTTAATTGCTATCCACTACATAACAGTTTTATCATCTGATCATTCTTGAAGTCTGGATAAAATGTATTCTGGAACAATTCAGTACAGTCTAGAATACAAATGATCATCCCACGTGTGTTGCTTTTTGCTTTAAAGTCCTACAATGCATTTTTAATTTTGCTGTAACACATTTGACCAACCACAAAAATAATGGTATTTATGCTAAAATAAATTGTTGAATTTTTAATGTACCTTTGGTTTATTTTGACAAGACGTGAAATGGGGATGTGTGGGGGTGGGGGGGGGGTGCAGGGGAGAAGAGAGAGAAAAAATCCTTTTAGCTGTGCAGTCGGCAGAGCGTTAGAATTTGTTTTCGTCTGACAAGAAATCCTAATCCTGTCAATTTTGTAAGGTAGAGAATCCCATTCCCACTTGACAAAAAGTTGAAGTGCTGACAAACGAATGACTTGAGATCCATGTCTACTCATGGGAAGTCTTTTTTAAGCCTCTTGGACTATAGCTAGAGGCAAGGTTGAACTAGAAGACCTTACAGGTGAAAAACAGCACTTAGTTATCCTGAATATGCCTAATAGCTTGGACTGTGGAGCTTCTGTCATGATTTGCTGTGTTTTATTTAATGAATTGTGTTATATTGTTATGTATTAATGTTAGAAAATCTTAGCAGGTGTTACTCAAAGCAACTTAATTGTTGAAAATAGGAAGTAATTTAGCATATTCATAGACAATTTAACACTGTTGTAGGTTACATTACAAACATCCCGTACCAGTTGGCCTGCTCTTTCTATTTATTAAAACTTTTCATGCAGTAAAAACATTTTACTTGTTAATGAGGCAAAATGGAAGAATTAATGACATAGAGCTTGGATCTTCCAAGATGTCTCCTGAAACCGTGCAAAACCATTTCCCTTTTCCTGTATGTAGTTTAATTTCTATGTAAAGGTTCAGTAAGCAAATGCAAATAGATTTAATGATTTGCATCAGTAGATCATTTCTCAGTATAATATCCTTTGCTATTTTGGTCAAGGATTTTTTCTTTAGTAAGCTTCACCTATTTCCTAGAGCAAAAATTATTAATATTGTTAACATTAAGATATGTTCAAATGAGAAGTGAGATGAATTTATCATGTAGTTAGTCAGATTGGTCTATCATCTTTCCATTCAGGTTAATTGCAGCAGAGGATATGTATAGTACACTGGATTTGAAAGAACGCATGGGGAGTTGCAAAAAATAATAGCCTTTAATGAAATATTTTAAACAGCCATTTCAATTTAAAATTTGATTCTCTGAAATATGCATAATTGTAAAACTTTGCAAAAAGCACCAGTATCCTACTGATGCTGTTTTTAGTGCTTTTTATTTATAAGGTGTGTTAATTTTAGGATGACCATGATGTTAACTGGAAAAAAAAGCTTTTGGAGAAATTTCATACTAATTTACAATCATTTTGCTCTGCAACCATTTGAATATTTGGATAAATATTTAAATATTAGTTACAACTATATGCGGTAATTATTTAATATTTTTTATTTTTTGTCGTTTATAGTCATTCTTTAATTTTCCTTTTCTTCTGTAATTTCTATTCCCTCCTCCTTTCCTTCCTCTTTTCCATACTTAACTTGCGTTCTGAATTAGACTGGACCACAGAGGGGTGGGAGGACAACCACAGAGCCAGCTCCGTTGAATGATTTGAATTCAACTACGAGGGAGCTCATGGGCTCTTGGGGGAACCCGTGTGTCCTGGGTTTTAAGTAAATTTTTCCCATTAAATGAATTTCCCAGATCTGCGTGATGTACAAATGTCGTCAGAATTTCCTGCTGTATTCCTGCCGCATCAAATGTCTCCAAAGAGGTCCACCTTTCTTCCCCGTACTCATACCAGCATCCCTGTTCTTCAAAATGTTGGATCCTTAGGATTATGTAAAAGGCTTGATTTCAGCATGCCATCTGAGCAAAGATTTCCCTTGCCTTTAGTGCTTTTGTTAAGCGCAGAAAATAGGTAATGACAAAGAAATCCTGTGTTGGAAATTAAAAATGCAGTTTAGTATTTCTTCATGAATAATACAGAATTCTGCATATATTACACAAATATGTATAATTTTGAAACCCCTGCTGTGATAAATGGCACAGAATAGCAACTGGAATATTTCCCTAATTGAGAATAATGTTACTAGGTTCTCTGATTGAGAACATTTGCTTCAGATGCTGCAGATTTTTAATGAAATAAACTGTTGTTTTAATTTTTAAAATAAGGTTGTTGAAAGACTCGAGACTTGTTCTTTGTAGAAGGTTGAAGTAGAAGATTTACTGTGCAGAGGATTAGCCGCCATTCCCATAAGTATTAATTTTAACTCTACTAATAAGAAACTGTGCAAAAGTGGAATTATGAGTTCACTAGTATCCTACAAAAGGTCAGTTGTTAAAAAGGCAAAGTCTGACATTCTGAGAAAAAGGTGCCTTCATTAATTATCCTGAAATTGTCAGTTCAGAATATTTTTGACCAATAAATACAAGCAAAGTACAATATTATATGTTTTCAACAATGTTTTGTTTAATAAGAGAATTTTGCCATAATGAATTAAGTTCTACTTAAAAACTCAGGTGCTTATTTTCAGCAAAGTATATGATCTATTCTTGACTATCTTTATATGTATTTAAAAGAACAGGTTAGTTTGCTTTACTGCTTTAATCTTTCATTTTATACAATCTCATCAATTTTTGAATTTTTCTTTTCCATTTTCAGTGCTTATTTTGGGGTATAACAGTTATATAGCATGAATAACCCTTTCATGAATAAAGCCAACCAAATGTTTTATAATTTTATACTGGTTTTGTCTGAATAAGGCACAAGTTATTTCATGCATTTTTTAATATGTCATACAGTATTTCTTTTGCTTGTAATAAAAATTTGAGACTTCGGATTCAGTGATAGACTGAACTTTTGTTACAAAGTCAGCTTTTTTTGCCTTTAGAAGTGCATTAAAGTAAGATAGCTTTCCTTAATGGCAACATTTGCTAAGTTTATGAGTAATTTAACATTGTCACTAATTGGATGAGCTTCTGACTTTAATCTTTTATGGTCAAAAGTACACTAGAGGAATAAACAAATTATTCATTCTTCAAACTCTCAGGAGTTCGCTACTCCTGGTACATACATCCGATTGTGTAAAAGTTAAACTTTATAAGACCTGGGTTTTTTTTCTGTAACCACGTAATGTATTGTTTCTGTTTTTCGCAACAGAGAGTTTGCACATAAGCATTAAATCTTAAACTTTGTGTACAAATGTTTTGGGAATAATTGTGCATTTCCATATGATACGTAGATTATGCTGTCTTGATTTTTTTTGTCTGAGAGTCATCTTAGTACATTAATGTCTCCCAACAGGTCTTGTTCAGCTTTCAGCTCTATTTCATTGTGGATCATGCTTTTGAAATGCATACAAAAATTAGAACAAATCATTTTTTTCTTGAAGTGTATGTTTTATTTGGTCACAAATGTGCCAAACATTGCTGAAGTAAAAGATATTCTGATGTATAGGCTTGCCACAAATCTATATTTAAGTTATAGCGAAATATTTCCTGTCGGCTGTTAACCTACCAATGGAAGCTACTAATGTTAAACTCAGATGTAATGAAAGTGTTTATATTGAAAACTTGCCTGTTCCTTGGCTCACTTACCATATGACTGAACGAAATAACATTCTTTTTAATTTGCAGTGAAGCTGTTCAGTTCAGATAAACATTTAAATACTAATCTTCAATTGTGCAGGCTTTGAGGAAACCTAAGAATGCTCCTCAAATCACTGGAGGTCTATCAGCACCTTGGGAAGTCCTCCCAACTGGAAAGGTGCTATATAATGCATTTTGTTGTTGTTGTCAACAAATGTGAAGTGCTATGTTATACTTCTTAAAACTATTTTGTGCAGAATCAGAAGACACCTATTGAAATGATAAGATAAATATATGCTGAGAAAATATTTATGGAACACCACAGCTCCAATTCTGTTGGGACCATAGATGTCTAATGCAACCCAGAGAAGGATTGAGTGGTACGTATGCTTGTTAGATTGGCAGAATAGGTTGAGAAAATGTTGCTGAATCCTAGAAAGAGACAATAGCAGAGAGAGAGAGGGAGGAAACTGAAGATGAATCAATCTCATGAAGATGTGATTGGGAGTATAAATGAGAAAAGAGAAGGAATACTATGGATGGCTTTGATCAGCTTCAGACCTGTGCACATACAGACTTACTCCATCAGCTTGCCATGAAAGGCAGACAGCTATTGACATACGTTTTGATTTGATTGCCCTGGGGGAAGGAGTCTGGGAGTCATTTCGTAGAGGTTTTGCTTCTTGAAGGTTTCATCTCTGGTTATTCACCTCCCTCAGGATATTATAGAAATAAGAGCGAGTCAGTAGCAGTACGAACTGTATGTGGTCCATTGGATTGGACAAGCTTGATGGACTTCATGTATTTTTTCATCCTTTTGTTAATTAAGGGAAGTGGCTAAGCCTTGGAAAGGATGAGATAAAAAAAACTTGAAGAACGCTACTTTAGCCCTATAAGTTTTAATTAATTGGAATGGAACTGCACCTATTGCAGTGAATTCAGACTCATCTGAAATATTGCATAAAAAATGGTTAGATTTCCAATTCGAGAGAAACTGGAGGGGTGGAAGTTATATGCCAATGTAGGTGGCAGATTAAAATGATTAATGCGAGTCTGAAACATGCATCTAAAGATAGGTTAAATGTCCTTAACTTGCTTCAGAAGACTTATGAAGTCTTCCTTTGTGATATGTAGAGGCCACATCCATCAGTGTAAAAGACTGAGATTGTAGCAGTCTTTCATTAGAAAGTGTAATTCAGTCTGAGAATGTAAAGTGTCCTGTTGAGTCGACTCTTTACTATAAATGAGCTTAAACGTCCTGCTTTCTACATTTCAACAAAATTTGTTCAGTGGCCGTGAGCCATGTCTTGAAACCGAATGTTGCTAGAAATAGTTCCTTGCTATTTTACTACTTATTTCATGTTTTATTTTTGGCGAGTCAATGTAATTTCAAACCTATATGATATGCATGTAAAGTAAATGTCATTCAATAGGAATTGGAGCAAATGAAACCAGTGATGAGAGAGCAACGTTCATATATGACAATAGCAATCACAATGCGGTGTTGTTCTGATACCTTCTGAAGATTCATGTCTGTATAGAACTGTATCAGTCACATTGGGCTTGACCGCATCTTGTTGGATAAGACAAATCGATATTTTTTTTGCTCAGTCGTGTGTCAGACACCTGCAGCCACCCATCACCAGGCTCGAGAATCCCAAACAAACTGATAATTCAATGCATCCCACCTATACATAGAAATTCCAAAGATCCGATTTGTTGGAATGGAATGCGCACTCTCTCTCTGGAGAGACAATCCCAGTTACCCAATTCTGGGAAGTATTAGGCACAAGTTGGCAAGAATTCAGAGCATTAGGGGTACTGTTAAGAGTTTAACCAGCAAAAACGCATAGCTTGCCATTGATAGGACTGTCTGGCAAGATTTTTTACTGCCCCTGCCCCCAGTGACTGGTCTGCCGTTCCAAGCCCTGCCGATGAGCCAACCTGATTGTGCTATCATCAGCAGGGCTCTGAGTATTTCAAATGTTTAACCAGG
The DNA here is from genome assembly GCF_018977255.1 of Callorhinchus milii. Taxonomy (NCBI): domain Eukaryota; kingdom Metazoa; phylum Chordata; class Chondrichthyes; order Chimaeriformes; family Callorhinchidae; genus Callorhinchus; species Callorhinchus milii. Next base: position 22,483,348 of record NW_024704748.1, on the reverse strand, counting down.
TTGGGTTTCCATGAAAAAGAGGGTTACAGGTTGGACATTTATGTAAATGGCTAGAAGACGTGAAAAGCGCTATATCAAATGCAAGGATTATTATTATTCAGTAACACTGTTACCACTATCACACTGAAGAGAATCTTCATGGCTGTTTGTACGACATTGCTTTACCAGATATCTAGTAAAGTGTTTAAGACATCCTACTCACATGAAAAGCACAATATTAATTGTATGGATTATAATCATTTTTAACTGCGTTGTTGATTTGATCTTTATTTAAAAGTCTGGGAGAAATGTCCAAATCATCTATTGATAAGCACTGATGCTTTATAAGGTCTATTTCGCGTTGGTAACTGCTCCTTCATGGAAACATTGTAAATGAGCAAGTTATCAAAAGTATGGATTTTTGTATACTGGGTCATTAAGTAAAACTCCATGATTGGTAGAAACCCATTTCAGTGATCATCCATTTTTTTTTAATGTTCATGAATATGTGTTTGGAGTATTTTCTAAAATAACTAAAATAAATCCAATTGCAATATGTAGGACCGGACACAACCAAGAAGAGACAGCATTATCATTGTTATCATTCTGACTGGTTCTAGAATTGCAATGCTATGTTAGAGTTTACACACGGTTTAATTTATTTACTATTTGTGTCTTATCTTTCTTTATTCAGTCTATGTTTTGGGTGAGGTTTTGTGTAGTACACTACAGTAAAATTGAGCAAAATTGATGTTGAAAGTGGCTGTGACCCAATTGTTGACTTTGAACATTGATTTAAATGAACTATTCACAAAGGGCAGTCAGGTAATTGGGACATTTGCTCGCTACAGACCTGTCCCATTAACCTTCACAAAGTTTTGGTGACTCTTTGAACACCCTTTAGCATCTATAGCTACTTAATGTACACGATTATGATTTTTAAGGTAAAGTCTTTATAAGCCATAAGATGTCAAGGGTATTATATAAAAAAGTATAATGTAATATCATTGCATGGCATAGCACAAAATCTTAGGCCAATACTAAATGCAAACCTAATGACAAATAGCATAAAAGAACCTTGGAATATGAGTGACGGATATCAAAGTGAACAATAAATAGGAAATTTGATGACAATTGCTACCAATCAGATTGTTCAAAGGGCACAGATGGACTCCAAATATATTCTAAGCAGTTTTTTAGGTACCCACAGAAGCTTTTATAATACAATCACACCGCTTTGCAAAATGAGTTTATTTGCTGTAAAACAAATTTGAAGGGTTAAATAGCACTTATTATGTATTCATGCAGCAATGCATTGCGGTTTGATTTGTAACAACATTTAAATTTTGAATAATTACAGTGCATTGCTTACAGTCTTGGATTTATACCTGACTTACTTGACTAGTTTTGGTATCAACAGTTAAAGAATTGAAGAGCCATTTTAATGTTCAACATACAAGTAAAAGTAACATAGCAAGGACAAATGAGTAGTAAACAAAAGGGGAAAAAAAAAACTCAATAATATATAGGATATCACAAAGCCAGTAGGAAAACATACTTGGATAGATTTAGTAGTCTGTAAGTTTTTGCTTTAATACTATATAGGAAGGTAGGTAATTTTGTGTTCAGGGGCTGCATTTATCAAAAATGATGATGATATACATAATCGCTTCCATATCACAGAATGTTCTTGGTCAAAATTGGCTGGAGGCAAGTGATATCTTCGAGTAAACAGTATATGAAGACCATATCTTAAAATGATAGATCACCTAATTTTGTTCTGACAGAGGTTTTTGCCGCAACAAACATCTGTCATTGAAACACCAATTCAGCGATGTGGAAGCCAAATTGTAGAGGATGTTTTTTGTATTTGTCAATCCTACTCAGAAGGTTGCTGATGTCAATTACCAAGGAGTTACAAAGGTAGGATGGAAAATCATGTGACTGTTTCGGGGGAAATGGTAGAGAAATGCATTGTTCTGTAAATTCAGGATAATTTTTATTCTTGCAGAAATATACTTGGAAATGCCCAATAAAGTCTTCCATTTGTAGCAGACAGAGCTTAATAAAGCAAATATATGCCTTTGTTTTTTTACAAAATAAACAGCGATATGGCTGAATATAATTCTGAAGTGTTGTTAGGTTAACTGTCCATAAAATATTTCCAGAAATAAAGCATTTGGAGACATTTTTAAGTGGTTGCTTTTTCTTCATCAAATATTGGTCAGTTTTTTCGCCTTTTTTTCAAATTGAACAATCGTGAAATGCTTGAGAATGTTAATATTTTGGGAGCGTAGGAATCTACATTGATATAGTAATTTTATCTCCTAAAGGTGTTTCTCCAAATCACTGTCCTGAAGACATTTCATACAATTTGTGGATGACTGGTTGATAAAGTAGCAATAATTTTACTACAATCCAAATAGTGACTAGGAAAAAAAATCTTCTATATTAGGATGTACAGAGAAGTTGAATGTTTTAGTTAAAAAGCCAGGAGAAAAAGGGGTTAAAAAATCTATATGAGTGATGGATCCTGTTATTAAAGTAAAGGAAATGTGCATGAATGACATATTCTTTACACACCTCAACTGTCAACATTTCTAATCAAATCATCCACTCTTCTTGCTCTTAAGTGATACATGCAATATACCCTGTAATAAACACCCCCAAGTCTAATGAGAGCCCCTAAGGCAACTTCAAATGTATGAATTCATTACAATTGAACAACATAATCTGCAGGGCAAAGATGACTGTGATCTAACCTCTTTACCTCACAAGGTTTCGGTTTCAAGTGAAAAATGTTGTACATTTGTTTACAATGTATTGCTGCTGTATGAAGTATTGTTCATTCCTGTAGTACATAAGACGGGAAGGCTTAATGGAAGAAAAATCAAAGAAGCAATCTTTCATTTTGTTCTTCTATGAAAAATTCAAAAGACTGAAATCTCACCCACGGAAATTTTGCAAGCATATTATTTTCCGATGTTCAGATCAATTTGTCTGTCAACCATGCTGAGAGGTGGAAGGGCCAGTGAAAGCAATTTAGCTTGTGAGGTCCTAAATAGAAATGTTTTAGAAGACCTTGTCACATGTTATGTTTTTTATATTACAGTGTTTTTTTTATTTTCTGCAGATATTATGAAGCAAAATTGATATCAATCATGTAAGTCAACTATAACCACTCCACAAATATTACTTTTGTACATATGATTCAGCGAAATTATTTGTAAATTAACCTTTTGCCCAAATGTAAAAAAGCTGCAGACTTTTTTTAAAAAAAAGCTGCTGGTCAGGTTGTTTTCATCTGTTTGGCAGACAACGCTGTGCATTTTAATTTATTGTGCCCAGGTGAATTAAAGCAGTTTTGCATTTAGTTCAGTATTTTAAGTGACTTCATATAAAGCCTTTGATTATTTTGTTTCTCTGTAGTCACTGAACAATATTGTAATACTCATATACAGTACATTTGCTACATTTGGCAAGTTTCAAAGTGAGTATCAGACATTACAGAATCTGAGACTATTTGTACATTTATATGCATTTATTTTGTGTGAGCGTAGCTGGATTTAAGCATAAATGTAATTATTTTTATATTTGTCAATTTTAAAAAAGTATGAAACTGGGTCACACAGGAGCACCAACAATACAGTTAGAATGGGAATTAACGTCTACATCCAGCCCCAAGAACAGACTGAGAATCTTCAAATTAAACCGATTCAGGTTTTATCTGGACTTAGATGGTGGTAAACTAAATTGGTACTGTTCAAGCAACTTTCAATGAGGGACTTGGTAATTGGTGCCCTGCATAAATAAAGTACATCATATTAGTCTTGTATCTTTATCATTATATCTGATGGCAATCCTATGGGAATAATTACAAAATGTGGGGATAGCTCCAATATTCAGCATGCTTCCCAAGAAACCTTCCCTACCCTGGTTTTTAAACTCAGCAAATGTGCCATTTCATTTTCCATCATTACTGTTAAACAATATCACCAGGCTTTTATGTATTAACAGGGCACTATTTTCATTAAAAATATAGTTGGCAAATAACTTTATTGTCAGGAAAAAGCCTATAAAGAAAGAATAATGCATTTGGATGCCAATAAGTGTTCTTCTTTCATTCGTTCATTTTGAAGCACACGCTTTAATTTATAACAAACGTAAAGCTCAGCACTTCTCTCTCTCCCTAAATCTGCTTTGCCCAAATTGGCTGCCATGTTTGCCTGTAAAATGTACAGTCACCATTTTTGTACAAAATCTCGTGGAGTGCCTTAAGATGTCTTCTTGATGTGAAAGATGCTTATCAAAGACAAGGATTATTATTATTATTATATAAACAATTTGTAAATACCATTCCCCTTTATAATCAGTATTGCTAAATTCAGGAGGAGGGAGAAATTCAGTTAAGTTATTCTAGCCTGCTTGCTGCCCATGCTTCCTGAAAGGTGTGTGGCCATTATGAATGCTTTTCAGAGGGGGTGGGGGGGGGAATGTATTTAAACAAAAAATAGCTGTAATTTGCAGTCTGAAATAAAGAGGTGATAGTGATGTTCTGCATAAACGATATTTCTATGGTAGCCATCTTTGATACCTTTTGAGTCTTGGAACACATGCATCTGATGCTAGAGTAAAATTACCCATTCTCATTCCACCTTCAGGATTTTAGATACAATCCCTGACCTAAACTCAACCCTGACTCAAGCAGAATATTTATTGGGATTCAACTGCATTATTTATGTATATTTTGTAGGTTTTTTTTGATAGTGAAATTGTGTAACATATGAAAGTCCAGGAATTTGCAGGGTTACCATGATGTGACTGGTGCAACATAGTCTGAATTCACTTTCTTTTAATTTGAAAAACCTTAATTTGAGTCTACCAACAAAATGCAATTGAAATTCTCCTAATTTAGTGTACATGAGGGTCACTAATGAATTCAGCTCTTGAATCTCTGTCCAGTACCCAGTAGGGATGAACTCATCACACTTCCTTATTCATCTGCCTCATCCCAGAGGTGTTCAGGAAGAGTGCTGAAAATAGAAACAATAAGTTTGTAGATTATAGATGTTTATCTTAAGGTAGGCTTGCTGCTGTTGTGCCAGGACAATGCCTGGGGAGCCCACTATTACTCTCTTACTTGACAATGCTTAGGACTGCCAGAATTCAAATGGGATAATGTTTATTACTTTAGTACCGGTACACCATTAGTTCCTCTTAACGAGTACAAAGATTGAATAAAATCATGGTGCTTTCTACCTGCAACCTTTCAAAATGTGAAGCTTCTGGGTTTTACATGAACTAAAATGCGTTATACTGCATTCTCATGAAAATAGTTTCAGCATTTTAATGATGAATGCTTATTCCAGGAGCTACTGCTGTAATTTGATTTCACTTGTTTTTTCAGCTCTAGCACCTTGCCAATAAAGGAAGTATTGTGCCAATGGAAAATGACAGGTCACATACCACAATGTGACTGAAATGGGGAGTGACCAATAGACTAGAATAAGAAGAATAGAGAGTTCAGATCAGAAAATAAATCTGGAGAAGATTGCATCAACAAATCTCCAAAATAGGACACATAAGATCCAGTTGTGGGTCAGCTTGGTACAGTGGCAGGACTCTTGCTTCTCAGTCATAAGGCTGTAAATTCAAACCTCACCTCAGGACTTGGAATCACATTGTCTAAGCTGACGCTCTAATGCAGTGCTGGGGGGAGTGGGGGGAGGGTTGTTGCATTGTTGGAGGTGCTGTCCTTCGGATGAGACGTTTAAATTGAGGTCCCATCTGCCTGTTCAGGTGGACATTAAAGATTTCATGATACTATTCAAAAAGAGAAGGAGTTTTTCTCGGTGTCCTGGCCAATAATCCCCCAAAATAAAATTAGTCACTCACACCATGGCTGTTTGTGGGAGGTTCCTGTGCGCAACTGGCTGCAGGATTTCGCCCACAAAATACAGTCAATCCACTTTACACGTATATCCTGTGAAGGGCTTTGAGACATCTCGATGATGTGGTAAGGCACTCTATCATATGAAAGGATTATTATTATTATTGTTCCTTTCAGGTGGTCTTGTCTGTGAGATAATGGGGCAGTTAAAATTTGGCTCAATAAAAAAATTATAGGAATACATTCCTATTAGAATTTGTTTTTTTATGTAAATGTTTTTAATTTTTTTAAAACTTACACCTTTTCAGCCAGATATTCTGGAGATTTGGACTTCCCATTTGGCACTTCTTCCTTTGTAGTGCAACCAAACCATAGCTGGCCACTTAATTTAGACACGATTTAACAGTAGATTTAGCACTATCATATGCTCACTGGGATTGTGATTTTTTTTCACCCAGATATATTTAGAACAGTAACTTTGAAGGCCAACTGAGGGAGAAAGCAATGCCCTGAGTGTTTAACATTACATTCACTGCACTGTACTCATTAGCCAGAATTAACTGAACATTTGTTCCAGATAGCACCATTATTTCTGCTAGATCAAGTTTCTGGTTATAAATTATTTCATTTCTATCAACTAGATCATAGATTATTTTACAAGATGTTCTTGACGTAATAGTTAGAACTTGGTAGTGCATACAGAATGTTACATAGGTTATAAAGAATGCCAATTTCAGTACTCCTTTTTTTAAAAGAGACCTGGGGCCCAATCAGTAACAGAGGTCTGCTTAAATGTCTTCAATGTTTTATTGACCATATGGTCTGCTGCTGTTCTGAGAGGTGAGCATGCTTTTAATAGGTTAATTTACACAGAGCATAACCTTTTACCTTCACCAGAAGGAAATACATAAGAAAACTTCCATTCCAATTCTGTGGGGGGGCTTTCTGTGGTCTGGTAGCCAGGTGAAGGCAAAGGGTTAAGGAGGGCAGTTGCACAAGGCATTGCTCTAGGCAAATATGCTCATTATTGCATTCAGTGAATGGTTGGCAGGTATTCACAATTTACTCTTGTTGCTCTCTGTAATTTGGGGACTATAAATGTACGTGGTGTGCACTGACATTTTACTGATACAAATAAACACCATCTACAGATTATACATTCCTGCCATCAGTGTCTATGAAATGATAGCTTTTTTTTAATGTCTAGTAAATAATAGTAGTATTGTCCTAGATTCATATTTCAGAGGTGGAAATTCCCAATAGTTCATTGGTCCGTGACCAATAGAAATCCCTTCAGACCAACAATTAATCAGGCTCTAGTGATCCTTTGACCAGTTACAATTGCAGCTGTCACATCATTGAAAAGTCAAGACCTGGCCTTACCTAATAAAAATCCGCTTGATTTGTCTTGAGTGCAAAACATATTTTTACACCCTTAACCTAAAACGGAGTCCATTCCTTTGTGTACTGCAGTGATACACACTTAGCATTCTACTGTAGAAGCTTTATTGATAATTTGAGTTGATCTGTCATGGCTTGTAATGAGCTGTAGATTTTCAAACTTTTGATTTAAAGGCTTAAATGTGCGCATTACCGCATTCCTGTCCTTCATCCATAGTTTTTATAAGGTCACCTTTGATTTTTTTTTAGTGTAGGTGCGTGCATTTTGGATGATGTTGTCGCTGAATTTGAATCTTTGCAAATCACTTATATTAAAAAAAATGCATTTGAGGAGAAATATTTTAATAAAAGGTATGTTGCATTGCACATTTGCCAGTCTTTTCTGTGCTGCTGAACAACATTTTCCAAGTGAGGAATAGGAGAAGGAGAAGGGGAGGGAGAAGGAGGTGGGAGAACAAAACCGTGAACTAGCTGTGGTTGATAATTTCTGACGGAGGTAGTGGTGAGGGTTTTGCTTGACACCAGGCTATATAAATCTCTTCTGATTTTCTGCACATTGTTTTTAGTTAATGATTTTCAGCTGTTTGTTGTTCGTCTGATTGCCTGAAAATGTACCATATGCTCCGCCAAAGACAAATGATTAGCAAATGAAATTCTGGACAGCTGTCTGACTGAAAGCTTTGGTTGATAGCATTCTGCTATCATAATTAGCTTAAGCTTTGGGTTAATTAACTTCCTACCTGGATATGCATAATAATAGCAAACTCCAGAAAGCGAGAAGCTTTGAGTACATCAACAACATTGCTGTCTTTTTATTTGGTATTTCAAGAGCATATTATAATTTCAAGAGTGATTAATCCTGGGAATATTGTCACATACTGTACATTTTATTTGCAACCAAGATAATGCTGAAACAATTTGAATCTATTAAACAGAAGAAATAGTGTTTTAAAATTGTAATTAAAGTTTCTCAAAGCAAATCGCTAATTTCAAATGCTTTTGTTGGCAAGAATATCAGATGTATTGGTCTCTTGTAAAGACGGCGTGTATAGGGGAAAAATGCCAGTGCTAATGGATTAAAAAATAAAAATGGTAATTTTAAATTTATTCAAATGGTTCATTAAAGGAATAATTAATCTCTTTCTGCACAACTAGGGAAATACTATTAGTGATGTGCATTTACACAAAATTTAAAAGCTGCTGGTCTAAAATGATTCAAATGTAAAATGTTAGCTATTCATTTTGCAAACTAGTTCCCTGACTGATTAGCAGTAGCTTTTGATTTAGAAGTAATTCATGTTGATATCTTCAGTCATGATAAAATACGTATTTTTCTAAGTCACAGGAAAGAAAAGCTGCCTGTACAATATTTCTCACTCTCACTCTCGCTCTCTTTCTCTCTCTCTCGCTCTCTTTCTCTTCTCTCCTTTCCCCAGCATCCATTCTATAATGCAGGCTTTCATGAAAGGGTAACCTCACCGTCATATAACTGAAGTACTTATTTTTGGACCATGGTGGTTTGTAAATCAATTTACTGGTTGTGTGGAATGGCAAAAGAGATGACTTTGTCCTTCTTCCCACTCCTGTTTGCATGATTTACCAAAGCACTCTCTAAGATGCTCATCATCTTAAGGGTCCGCACTGGGCTTTCGAGAACACAAGCTAGTGGAGTGTATTGTGAATTTGGAGTAAAAATTGTAGTTTACATTTCCCAAAGCACCAAAGAGCCTAGCACTTAATTCTGAAATAACCCATGCTTGGAAGAGAAAAAGATTTTAATGATTTGAAAAAAATTATATGTTTCTGCAAGTATGTCAGTGGACACAGAAAAGGTTTTGTAGCAGCAAATTTGATTTGACTCCTGAGAGCTGTGGTTATAGCGTACGGTAACAGTTCAGCATCCAGCGCTTCAAATTTGTGTCTCCTGGTCAGTCTGTGGGTTTCAAGAGCACCCTTCTGGTCAGTTCATAAAAGTTTCATTCAGCTGTCAAAAACCATTTTTCAAAATTGGCATCATTTGGGGAGATGTTGAGGACACCATTTTCTCAGTTTGTTTAATGAAAGGAGTGGATCCCCTAGTGGCATAGTTTACTGTGTGTAGGAAGCATCATTCTCATGGTGCTAAGGCATTTCCGCAAAGATATGCGTGCTACATGACCTGCTGTAACATGGTTTAGAAAAAAGTTGGTCAGCCCCACTGTAGGTTTTAAGCAGTCACACAAAGGTCTTAAATATCATTGAAACCAAACTAAGAATTCCTTGGCAAAAAAATAAAAAATAAAATCCCCCCACAATATTCCTTTCAGCTCCTGGCATTTTCACCACAAAGATATTGTGCTTATTACAAATGAGCAACTCTGATTAATACTGCACAGATAAATTGAATGTGTGCAAAAGTAAACATTATGGTAATCTGGTTATTCCGCAATCAGGAGTTTACAAATATCCAATGATGGTCTAGTTATTGTAATATCCTAACATGTGTACAGCCCTTTATTATTCCGACACGCAGAAGCTATCCAGTACTTCAGTTTAAAGTACACTGTCTATTTAGAAACAATTTAGCAAAATATACCACTGTTGCATTGCATGCAAAATCATTTTATGTAGGGCTTGAGATTATTTTTTATATTTCCCCTCATGTCAGAATTATTTATTTGGCCTATTCCACCCCAGATGTGACTGGCTGGGGCATAGTAATTTATATTCAGTTTCCATGGGTCTATGTACCCATATGTACATCATTTTTGAGTTTCTGTGGCTCCCAAGAGATTCACCCTATTCATATTGGAGGTTCCATCATGTAAACAGAATCAACAAAGCACAAATCTCTAATATACGATGAAAAGTCTCAAACGATATACCGATTGTATATGCAATGTTAAAAAATGCAGATATTTCAGAGCCAGCTTGCAAAAAGAATGTAGATTCTTCAGATAAATAGCACTAATCCAGATTAATGAGAAAGAAGGGTGATTTTTTTTCTGCTATCCTCAAATGAAGAAGGATATGAGTCAATTATGCCAGAATGTTGCAACATAGCTCTTATCTACATGTGGCACTAAACAAGGATTTGTTATGGGATTTCAGAAGGCTGCATACTGCTTCAGTGTTAAGCACCCAAAACTCTAGGGGAGCAGCACTAATTTACTCTCTCGTAAAACAAAATAATATTCATAACTGCTCAAGTGGCTTGACATAAGTAATGATGGCATATGCAGGAAGATTACCACCCCAACAGTGTAATCAAGGTGCTAGGTACTAATGCAAGTTAAATTGAGACAATAATGCCGAAACTTGTGTCCTGGGATTATGAGGGTACTTAAGATGCTGACATTGGCATATTCTGACAGTGTGTCTGTCTTGTTTTGAATTCCTGTTTATAGTTAATGCCCTCAAAATTTGTATGTCGTTAACACCATGTACTGAAGTGGGAGAGAACAAGGTTTGGGAGGAAGAGATTCCCTGTCTTAGTTGACTTTTGTCTCTTCTGGTAATTGGTGGCTTTTCTGCCATATTAGAGAGCAGCTCATGAAGTACTAGGGCCCCTGAGGTCTACATAAACATGCTGCTAGCGCTGAAAGTCTCGCATTCCCATGTGTTGGGGAATAATTTACATACTTTGAATGAAAAGTCATTTATGCCTGCAAAATTGTTATTGCTGGAACAAATTTGAATACTAGTCATATGGAAATCTGAAATAAAGTCATATTAAAATTTGATGCCCAGATCAATATTGCAGAGCCCAGGTAATTAAAGTGGTGTTGTTTATTTGGCTCGAATAAATAACAGGGGCTTAATACTGACTAATTACACACAATTTTTTTCCTTATACTGCAGGATAATAATGTCAGCAATTTAAAGTGACATTAAATGAGAATTAATAAAGGAATATTCAGTCACTTTGACTATGATAAAACATTCATATGATTTTTCTTTGCTGTATAGATTTTCCGCTGCTGCACCCCTTTGCCCACTACCCCTAAACCCCCCCCCCCCGCCCCCCCCCCCCCCCACCCACCAACACAGTCTGTAGGTTCATATTAGGTTCACAACTAGTAATTTATCAGCTCATGTAAAAATGCATTTTTTTCTTATCAATATTTATAAAATTATAGTTTTTTTTCCTGGCTCAATGTCAGTTACAAGTTAGCAATTCTACCCTTTTAGAGGGGATCAAAGCTGTGCTGAAGGTCAGGACCTCACACTCAGCACTCTTTTCTTATATAATAAATTGCCAGTATTGTTCATTAATTTCTGTCTTCGAAATGCCAAGTCAAGCCTTCGAAGCAATTCGCAGTGCCCCTGTCTCTTGGACAGCTCTCACCATGGTCCAGTAAGACTTTCCGATGAAATTACAGGTGCAGGGAAATGCAGAATTAGAAATATATCTGATGTTGCAATACTTGTGAAGCTATAGCTTTGTTGATGACAGGACAATTCCATTTTTGACAGTTTAATTTACTGTTGCCAGTGGACAAGAGCAAAAGGAGAATGTGGGGTTAGCCACCTGCCCCCATACACTGTGTTTCACATGCTGGGTTGCAAAATCATGACTCCCTCAACCTGTCGTGCTCAAATGAGAAGGGTTTCAGCTGGGAAATGGAATATTTCAGTGAATGTAATATTGCCTGACCTCATAAAACAAAAGAAAAAAATCTGAGATTCTGACAGCTATTATGAATCTTGTATCAGCGTCCAAATGACTCTCAGGCAAGGTACTGTACATGTTTATAATAGAAAAAAACAGGATGCCACATTGACTTGCTATATTGAGCAAAATGACTTGTTGGTAATTTGTTCTCTGATGTTAAAGAGGCTGTTGAATTTACTAGTATGTACAGAAAAATGTTTAGCCTAGAGCAGAATTTAGAAGTAGTCTGTACCTAGTAGTGCTCTGTTGAGGCTATTGACAGGGTTGTACTGCGGTAGGGGAAAGCTTAACAGCACTATAATAAATGTAGTTCTGATTTCTGAGGAGTTGAATTCTGGCTTTGAGCCTGTAGCTTTGATGCATCTAATTTTCATCACCAAAAACTGCCTTCTAGATTCTCAAGCTTTTTGAGATATTTTTTCTTATTCTTTCTTGTGGCTCTAAGTGTTTTTTCTTTGTATTACATTTTTGCTGCCTGTTGCAAGGAGTTAATTGTAGTTAAACTTAGGTGTTATCAGTGCTAAGAAATAGTGCTACAAACCATCAGGGAGCAGTAAGTGGATTTTGGCTCGGCTAATTGGGATGGCTTATGTGTGGGCAGGTTACCCTGTCCTTCTGGTTACCGCGCTGCTATTTACTCATCTCTCCGTTCCTCAAAAGGAGCCTAATACATGACATGGTGTTCTCGGCTGCTTCTTGTTTGCAAGAACTTAAGTGCACTTGAATTAGATTGCAGCTCATGAATACATCCAGAATGTCGGCAAGTTGAGAGAAAATAAAGCACGCAGGTCAGGTTTCCAAGCAGCAACTGGCACCCATGAGCAGTCAGGTAGTCAGTCCTGCCAGATAATCATTTCCTAACCCACGGAGAGGGCAGGAAAAAGGGACAAGGGGGAGCACGGGTGAGGAACAATTTTAAAAGGCAAATAAAAGAACACATTCAAGAAGATTAGTTTCCTTGCAGTTTAATTTATCTGAAAATGAAGGTCTCCTTGAATCAATTGAATCAAACCTAATATCACTGTGTGTTTTGTTTCTTCTCTTTTTTGTTCCTCAAATAATTGTGTTTCATGGATTTTGTAATTTTATTATTGCGAGTGAAGCATTTTGTGTTCGCTTGCTGCTACTGTAAACTTGTCACTGTGTGATTCCTTGGTCTTGACGTTCATATAGATGGGCTAGTTTTTCTCCTCCAGCTCGCCAGCCCTGGACAGCTTCTATTCATTTGGCAGCTGTTCCAACGTGTACTCTCTTGTCATCTCTGCGTTCAATATATGCTGGTCTGCAGAAGAAAGTGGGATAGGGTGGACCATTGTATTTGGTCTTTGACCTTCCGTGTTGCCCATGAGCAGTGAAGGATAACTTTTGACGAGGCATGTCAGTTGTGACAAGCAATCTAGTTGGGTTGAGTGGAAATGTGCTTTACAAGTTTCTAGAAGCTGGAGTTTGGGGCAGTTTACGGTGTGCGGTGCATTTGATTTAGCATGTTCGTGTAACACTTGGGTTTTATTTTTCTAAGAGATTTTTGAAAGAATAAGCAGAAAGAAATTTAAAAACTAAAATGAAAATGACATCTTCTATTAATCTGAGGCACTATTGAAAAGACATGTCTAACATGAAATGCATTTTTTTATAACATTCCAGTACCAGCAAGTGCTGCAATATCCTTCGATGTAAATTTCTGAGTGAGATTTACAATGTGCAACCTGGGGGTGGGGGCTGTCTCTCATTGACTTGGAACAGGCAGAGCATCTCTGGTGTTTTGTTAATAAGCATTGCAATATTTTTGAAATGAACAACCAGACAATGCAGTGAAACTAGGGTAGTGATTTGGGTTTTAATGTATATTTTTGCTTTAATTTCTCCTACCTATTATCCTCCTGCTGCATCCTACCCCTGACTAGCTACCTATGTTAGGAGGGCAAGACAGGTTGGACTGGGGTGGGAGGGGGGGTGGGGGGTGTTCCCAAGAGCTACTCTTAGTTCTGCTTCTTGATTGACTGGCAGTTGGTATATTTCTGTGTGGTTGGATTGATTGTGCATGTCCAATCTTCTTCCTTTCTTTTACCCCCTCCCCCTGACAGTGTTGTCCTGTTATACAGTAATCACATTCACAAGTCAGCAAAGAAGGGACAAAGTTCAACCTTGAAGTGATATTCATGGGCAGAATTCGATTGGAATTCATAAGAGTCTGGTTGGGAATCTGACGTTTTTTTTAACCAAGAAGGCAGTTTGTTGCTTCCCAATATCATTATTGAATTAATACATAGAATTGCAAAGAAGGCAAGTAGCAGCATTCTGACAGGTACACAAACAGGAATATCCCACCTTTAAAATCAGATTGGTGTTATTTCCTGTTTTGTACCAGTTGTAGTTGATATTTTTCCTTAAACTGTTAGTCCTGGCACATCATTGGGGAGAACTTTTCGGAGGAGTTTCTAAGCCCACCAGTTTGGAGATGAATTAACAGCAATAAATAGTCATTAGTACAGAGTATGTCAGCGTCAACTGTACATTTTAATAGCTCCATTTTAAAATGGTACTGCGAGTGAAATCCGTTCTCTCTTAGGGAAAGGAAATTCTTTGTACACAACACGTATTAAAATATACAAGGTAGAGAACTTCACCCCCAACAATCTCTGAATGTATTGCATATTCCACATATTTTGAGGCACTAAATATTTTCCTTCCCTTAATCCCTTTACTTTGCTTTTCGATACACCAAGTGGATTTATATCAATGAATTATTTCTGAATGCATCACTGCTGTTTGTAATAAGGTTTGTAATAAAAACAATTCTTACATTTGACATAGTGCCTGTCACGTCAGGAGGACGTCTCAAAGCACTTTACAGGATATAATGTAAAGTATAGTGACTGTATTTTGTAGGCAAACATAGATACAACATTTCAGGAACATTGCTCTGCTTTTGACTGTTGCAGCTCTCATGTGGGTGAGCGGAAGAAGGAGGCTTTGTGCAAATACTAATAAAATTAAAATTAAAACTCAATTCCAATCCCAACCCCCACTGGAAATATTTCTCGTAAATTAATGATTTATTGTTGTCCATTTCTCATTTACTTGTCATCTGTTATTTTCCGTGTCGCTATCGCTTTTATGCCTGGTTATCATTCTCTCCACTGCTCTTCTGCCTGCTTTCATTCTTTCCACGGTCTTGGCCTCCTGACCTTTTTTTTCCCTCCTTCCCTGTTCTGTGACTGAAGACTGAATGCTGCACGTTGCTTCAAGCAACCACATCTATACTTCCCACGAACACCCACATGCCAAGGCCACAAAATGTGCAACATTTATGTAACCATACACAATAATGACCTGGTTGAATCTTTTCAGACATACTTCAGTATACAGGTATCGTCATGTTTGATGTAATGCCTTCTTGTGTTGCACCTCAAAACGCTTAACAAAATAAATTCCCATGAAGTGTTATGATTGTTCTACAGACAGATGCTGCAGCTAATCCCTACCAGCTAGTACCACAAACAGCAATCAAATGAATTACCCTTTTTTGACAATTGGTAGGGTACAGTATTGGGCAAATATTAGAAGTCTAACCTTAATATCCTTCTGAAGGATCTCATTCAAAGGACAATGTAGCAGGTGTCATCGTGTACTCTCTATACAAAGTACGCCACTTAAATGATCACAACTGAAATATGCCACAAGTCTCAGGTCTGTGGAACCAAATTAGTATTCATAAAGGCAGTGAACTCAGGTATTTCCTGTTATAGGACTGAAGTTGAGGAGGGGCTGGGAGGGGGAAGAGAGGGATAGCTTTCAGCAGCATATTACAAGACTGAAAAAATTCCACTCACAAACCACCTAAGGGTGAGTTACTCTTCAGCTTTTGCAAGATAAAATACAATACATCCAGCCAGCCAGCATGCAAGAAACAACTGTTTTCCCGTCTATCTCCAACCCTTCATCATTTTTTCCTCTTCTGCCTTCCTGGTGTTTGTAATGCCGTGTGGCTGGTTGCAGCTCTCCTGCAGACCATTGCTTACCTCTTCATCAATACAAAGATGTACTTTAGTCTCCTAGGAATTCTTTTCGCTGGTTAAAGATCAATTAACAGCTTTTAGCAAGTGAGAATTCTATGTTAGCAAGTTCAAGAAAAGTATGACTTTCCCACTGGTGGATAACTTCCAAACCGTTTATCGAACACTGTCCACTAGCGTACGTTTTCCATCATCTAATAGTGAGAACTACATTAATTGGTTTAATTGTCAGAATGTAGATTTTGCAGGATTAGGGTGGTTTGAAGTTTCAGCCGAGGCAGGAAGTTGAACTCGCCTCAATTTGGAGTGATTTAAAAATGTCTCAAGAGTCGCAAGTGAAATTAATTTCATTAAAATCTGTTTAGTCCTGGATGAATATGATCTCAAATAAAATTTGTTAACAACTTTATGAGGCCTGAGATTGGGTTCATAGTTGAGAGCAATGATGGAGGGGAAAAAAGTCCACCGTGCCTTTATACTGACCAGCACCAAATCAGACCTTTAGTGCGTAATGTCAACTGGGATAAAGTAGAACCAAACCTGTTCTCCAGCTCAATATATCCTCAGCCCATGAACACTGTATTCCGCCCACTCAGTGTTTGTTACAAGGCAGCCAAATCTTAGCTACAAATTGTTCTTACATTTTACACAATGCTATATAACATCAGCAGCTTGTTTGTAACGCACAAACCTGGCCATGATGCAGTAAAGGTGGCATTTTTATTCAGCTGATTGAGGAAATATGTGAATTATTTTATTTAAGTGATGCATCTTAATAATAAAGGGATAAAATGAGACATTTCACAGGAAAAACATTTTTAAGAGCTGTTTTCACTTGACCTCCAGTATTGATTTTTCATGGCAAATATAAATTCTAGCCATCAGAATTGGAGTATTGCTGTGTCTTCATCCAGATGCAGCAACCAAATGCTTGGATGCAAAGTTCTCCTGGTAGTGATAACAAAGGCAATGTTTTAATGTTTTCTTCATATTTCCACCAAGATTACAAAGACAATAGCATAAACCTTTGTGCGTAAATACTTCATCCTAACATCCGTTCAGTGATGACTTTCATTTCAATATAGGATAAGGAAATTCTATCTTAATTCTCATATGTTTGTTCATTTTCTATTAATATCCGTTGATACAAGCATGGATTTCGCAAATGTACAAAGCCATTTCACAAATGTCCAAAAACAATTTTTGTGTTCTCCTGCATTAAAAATGATCCCACTAGATGTCACTAGTTCATTCGCTCAATACTTCATTTCAAAGTGTCGTGGTCATTGAACATACTGCACCAGTTAAAGTGAAAGTCCTAAGAGAAATAATAGCTGTACATTTATGAGTTCCACTTCCATTAGGTACAATGTTGGGTCCACACAACATAAATGAACACCTTTGTGAAATATTTTCTTTCTTCCCTCTGCATTCTGAGCAGAGAAAAACATTTCTATTGAAATTGTATGTTAATTGCATAAGGTTAGATGGATGTAACTTTGGTGTGCACTTCCAGTGTTCCTACGGGAGAAATGGTTACATATTCACAATTTATCTTACATCAGGTTTTCTTGGTGTGTGTGTTTTCATTTAAAACCCACACACTCTTCTATAATGTAGTCCTGAAGGGGGAAGGAAATGTATCATCTTGCTATTCCTTTTAAATTTATTAATGGCTGTTGCCCCACAATAGTGTTTCACAGAAGATGGGTGCCTGACAACTGCTTTACCTTCTCTTTTCCTCCCTCTTTTTTCTTTTGCTGAAAGTAATAGTTCCACAGTTCCTTGGAACAGCTTCTTGGTATTTCTCCAGGTGGGATAGAGAAACAGAAAGATAGGCCTCCAGAGAAAGCAGTTTTGTGCTTAGATGCAGTAATTTCCTTTACAAAAGGGGAGAGTGGAAAAAAGATGGCTTCCTTAGTCCTAACTAACCTCAAAATTAGTAAAGCAAAAACTGTCAACTTTATTTTGATGCTAATATAAACAAGTCTTTAAGAGGTATGGAGATACTATGAAGCTACTATTAATCTATTAATTTTTGATAATACA
The DNA here is from genome assembly GCF_018977255.1 of Callorhinchus milii. Taxonomy (NCBI): domain Eukaryota; kingdom Metazoa; phylum Chordata; class Chondrichthyes; order Chimaeriformes; family Callorhinchidae; genus Callorhinchus; species Callorhinchus milii. The sequence goes on along the minus strand of NW_024704748.1, from coordinate 22,465,359 downwards.
AAAATACAGGCATTCGATTTGATTTTAAATATGATTTCTAAAGATTTGGGCCCAACGAGTATTCAATTTTGCAGGATTGAAATTATATGTTGCATTATATTAAAATGCAACATATAAAAATGCTTTCATACTTGGAAAGTGTTGATAAATAAATGGTTGTTTCATGGTTCAACCAATCCTCTAAATATTTTAGTAAAGGTACCATGTGTTGTGTGTAATCAGATTCAAACCTGCGGACATGTGGCTGTTGACTTGCATCCGATTGTTGTCAGTAAACCAATAGCCGATTGGACTGACAATTTGGTCATTGGAGCAACATCTTGATTGGAAACAGCTTGGTTTAATTGATGAAAACAATCCATACATTTTATACCCTGTGTTGCAAACCACATGGGCAGAGTGGAACATTCACAGTAATGAGTGAAATTATACTTGCAAGCGAAGGGATTGATTCTTATGGGACTCATGGTCAAATGTTGTTCATTAAAATATATGAATACAGACTATCCCAGTTAACCTTAAGTGTGTTATTATGGGATTCCCACTGATGAAATATCAGAATACGGTACCTTCAGATGGGAATGAATTGACGGTAGTACCCTGGATCACTTGATGTTAGCAGAAGGAGATGGAAAGTAATGTAAGCTGTGTGTTCTGGTCACCAGAACTTGTTATATGCGTCAACTATTCTGAAAGCTCCTATTTTAAATTATTGGATAGTGTATAAAATATTTTTTTCTGGGAAGAATTCACATTACCACAGATTTTGACTATAGCTACTTAAAGGAGCTCTGTGGGAAGTAAAGACTCTTTTAATGTTTTAAATCGCAAAATATCCATTTTCGACAAAACTGATTTATTAACTTGATAGCAATTATGTTGCACATAAGTACATGTTATAGTCTGAGGTTTAAAAGTGCTAGGATAACAATGAATAATTAATGCATATTATTAAGTAAAATTGCTGCAATTTAGTTTTAAGATATATTTATCCTAGATATATTTTTTCTTAAGTAATGAAGTTCAAATAATTATTGCAATTGCAATAGGTGCAGTAATGTCCATATTTTTTTTTAAAAAAGTGGTGACTGCTATTCAAAGGTCACAGTACAATGTTTAAGTTGTTTTTACATAGTTGAAACATTTCAAGTTTATTTTCTGTTCAAGGTAATGATTGCAGAATGCTCCATTTATAAATTTCAACAGCTAAGCAGTTTCGATTGCAGTGTGCTACAAATCTGTAAGATGGTCAGTGGGTTCAGATGACATCATAAACTGGTTGAATAAAATGAGCGTTTTGTTTAATGACAACTAGGCTTTATGATAAGTTGCACAGCCAGCAACTCACCCCAATTCAGCTTCTAGTTTATGCTATGCATAGTGGTTACAAGGGGTGTAAAGTCAATTTAGATTTTAGAGCATGCCATCGCACTCACTCTCCTGAATACAACTGTAGTTGTTGGCTCTTTCCCCAGAATCCTTATACCCTACGTGCAGCAAATGTTGCTACCTTGCTAGATTTACAAGATTTGTTCTTATGACTTGATGTGTCTACTTTCAATCAATGTTAAATCCCCATCTTGAATGACCACTTATTTTCTGTTGCCTAATGTTAATTTGGTAATTCATACTTCTGCAATTAAAATCACCCCCAAAACACTGAAACAAGATACATATTGTAACCCAAGGGAGGAAATCAGAACATTGGCAGACTTGAAGTACAAGGAAGTGAGTATGAAGTTACATGGGAATGACCAATGAAAAATCATGTATTTTGTAGCATCTGTGTACAAATAAACTCTGCATGGTTCATATTTTAACTCTAGTGTTCTTTACACAGGAAAATGGAACAAAATATAGTATTCCTTTTTTTTCTCCTGGCATTAAAACAATAGATTAATGAAACTATAGCTTGATCTGTGATCCTTGTAACACATTTATATTATAGATGAAATCATTGTTTTGTCGAAAATGGATATTTTGTGATTTACAAACATTATACACGATATTTTTTAAAAAAACTTTTGCACATAGATAGCTGACTGTGTGAAAAAGAAATGCTTTGCTCTTTGACAAGTTTTATTCTACTAGCACATGACCTTTAAACTTCTGGCTGGTTGCTTTAGGAAAAGGTCCGCATTGCAGCTACCACTTAGCACTTGACACCTCTTCCTGAATGTGAGGGCAAACCTGTGAGACGAGTGCTGTTACAGAGACTTCCTCAGAACAGTATGATTTCATCTGGAAGAACTCTCTAAAAATAAACAGCGTCCGTGGTAACTTTTACAATGTTTCATGCCTAAGCTCTTAAATAAATATCTGCCACATTACCAAGAGAAGTTATTACTTTTATGTAGTTCACAGTCACTTGATTTTATACAAGTGGTTTATTTTGACTCACTGCTAATACAGAAATGTATAAAGGTGAAAAAACCCTAAAAATCTTGAGTGTAGGTTAGAGATACTGCAAAAAAGCATTTCCATCTTGGAAGGCCTAGAAAGGATGTTTATATTTTGTTTCTATTAGCTTTCCTTAAATGTTACTAATATTTGTTATTCGTCTAAATGTTGTAGACGGATAACAAATATTGTTATTCATCGACAACATTTGACGATGTTGTCAAATGTTGTAGACGATTTACAGCATTTGAATTCAATTCATTTAAAAAATGTGCTGAGTATTTGCACTCTGTGTTCCACATGTGATATTCGTCAAGAGTATAAGACAAGCACTCTCGCTTCTATACTTGACATTTGATGATCTTTAGAGTCAAACATCCTACTTGGGTTTAATTCTGCTTCTCTCCCATGACAGCCAAGTTCAATGTGTCTCTAGACTGATGCTGCAGTGCAGGGCTAGGGGTACACTCCATTGATGGAGATCAGGTCCTTCAGTTAAGGCACCAAACCAAGCTTCCACCTGCTTGTTGAGATGTACGTTGAAGATCCCATGGCACTATTTGAACAAGAAGGGAGTTTCTCCCGGTGTCCTGGCCAACAATCCGCCAGATAAAATTGGTCACTCGCTCACTCCATGGCTTTTGTGGGAAATTGCTGTGTGCAAATTGGCTGCCAAGTTCACGTATAAATACACAGTCACTAAACTTTACAATGAATCCTGTGGAGCCCTTTGAGGTGGGCTCCCAACATCAGTGGCGCTATACCAAATGCAAGGATTATTATTAATGATGTTGAAAGTTATTAGCAACTCTTGGTTGAGATTAGTAGAGATTTTACTCTCATGCTTTAACATTATCTGAATGCCTGAGTTGGGGTAAAGCCCTTCTATATATTTATTATTCTATGTCTGTAGCTTCCTCACAAGTGTTGATGAGCTTTTTGTCGAGCTGGGAAGACCCATGATTCAAGGATTGCAAGTACAGCATGTGGCGATTGGCTTTCTCACGAGTGAAAGAATATCTGCAATTGCCTGTCACTAGAGGACGTATTCTGCAAGTGCATGTCTCTTCCTAGAACCTTAATTACACAACAAAGTGAATTCTGAGGTGCTCCACTCAGCAGTTGACTTCTACAGTGGATGCAGTGTTAATGTAACCTGTTTAACCTTTGTGTATGTTGGAGGGGAGGGCTGGGGGTGATAGAAGCAATGTGCCGATTGAGGCCATGTGGAGAGATGGGACTAGGATTTCCCCCAGGGCGGATGGTAATGGATTTACAGCCAGTGATACTGTTGGAAACACCGTTACTGCTTGGAATCTGTGTTAACACCTCCCTCGTCAGTCAAGGTAATAAATTAAAATATTGGAATGATTGCTTTGGTGGCTTTACACATCGTACAGACCATATTTCTTATCCAACGTCGGTTCACAGTGGTGGGGATTGTTTTCAACCCAAAATTGAACGGATTCAAATCATTATAAAGGAATGTAAGATTACGTGGTGAAATGACTTTAATCCTCTGTTCAAGGAGAAAGTTAGGTTCCACTGGCCTTAGCTCGCCATACAAAATGGGAAAAAATAAAGGACTGCCAACTCAGTTATAACTTTGACCTACCCCTTTCCCCGAGTCCCAGCATTAGCTTCTTATCACAAGCACTCAGACACAGGAAAATTGAAAGCCTCCTGGTATTGTTAGTTTATCGCAATGCCTGCGTATAAACTTCAGTTAGTGCTGGTGCTAACACAGTTCTTGAGTCTTGCAGGGAAAGAGAAAAGTTGGACATATTAAAGTGCCCATACATGTTGCAGTCACTGCACAAACTGTACAAGTATAAAAGAAGCCCATCCAACAGATTACTTCTGTTTCAACCAAGTAACTCTTCATCTGCCCTTGATGAGCACAGCGCCACTGAGCAAATGTACCTTGTTAACGCTGTGCCTACTGTAAGTCTTCTTTGATGTGTGAATTTCCATTTAAAATTGTCACGTGTGTGAGGTATTGATCTTGTGGCAATGAGGATTTCCATTACCATGCCCAAAGAGCAGAATACCAAAGCTGAGTATATTTCTATTTGCAGTCTGTTTTATTATGTAGAGGTAAATATTTACTCTTATACACTTATAAGCTTTCCGAGACGCTACCCCATGTGAAGGGTATTGTGTAAATGTAAGTTGTTGTTTTTGTACTTGTATAACAATGTAAATATTTTCCCGTGAAGCAGGTAAATGTGGTTCTCCCTGAGAATTTTGAATATATAAAGAATGGGGGATTATTCATAAAGCAAGCGGGAGCAACCTGTAGTGATAAGGACACAATTTTGATTCTTCATCCTAAACAGCTTCTGTTCTTAGTCACAGCATGAGTAGATGCCAGGTGTCTCCCCATAGAGGGAATGAAAAATCAGATAAGGAATTTCCACCAGGGTGTTTTTACTGTATCTCTTGCAGCTAGCGAGTGTTGTTGGCTGGCCGCCTAACAATCCTGACACTCAGTAAGAGAATAGCTTAGGGAAAATAACAGAACAGACATTAGTAGAAAAAGAAACGATGTGGCCTACCCAGGAAGGTATGTGACCTTAATAACATTCCTGTTGCTTTTAAAAAATATGTATTACTTATTGTTAGTTCAATGACCCTTTTCATTGGTTTGACAGTTGGATTGAAAATGTCTTCAGCGAGGATTAACAGAACCATTTTTATAATTGGTCACCGTAACCGGTTATACAGTTTAGATCTACGAATAAATAGGCTTTGTTTTAGAAGCATTATTGTTTAAGTTTGTAATAGCATAAATATTCTATATATTCTGCTTCAAAACAGAACTCGTATTAAGTTATAAGAGCATCCAGTTTTTTAAAATAAGTATCAGAATTTTGTTTATGTGCAGATGTAAGCTGTTGTGTATGTTGCTTACTCTATATTCACTGTATTGTACAGGAAAATGCATTGATAGAGTATACTGGTTGTCATAGCTTAAATACTTTTATTTGTTAGTGATCACAGGAAAAGGTGGGTGTGGTGGGGGGAAACCAAGCTTCTGCATTGCACACGTGCAGTTCAATTGTCATTATTTTTGTGAGGTTG
>NW_024704748.1:22327375-22454875 GCF_018977255.1 Callorhinchus milii | reverse complement strand
AGCAATCTGAAGAAAAAATGAATTTCAGCAATTGTTTTCTTAGGTCAATTCTCATCATGTACTGGCTCAGCAACGAACATTCACACCATTGCTAGCACTCAACAGATAGACTTTATATACTTCTCAGTTCCTCTAACACTGACTTGTTTCCTAAAATTACAGCCTGCGAAAGTGCAATCATGAATATTATACTACAATGAAAACAATAGACAGGGAATTTGGGATACACTAATCTTTAATAAGCTCAATAGAATAGAAATTCTTACCTTGTGTTCTGTCTAAACGTAATGGGGAACAATACTGGAGTCATTAAAAGGTTAATAAGCTGATGATAAGCTTTGAATTGATAACATGTTTATTTCCTGCGTCTGTGTTTAATCAAAAATTACTGGTATCCGCTACTGTATGTTGTGGCTTTGAAAGATTTCTGAAAACGTTATACATATGTGGTTATCGTGTGACTAGATTTACTGTTGACAGTAGGAAAGACAATCCTGAGTGTTATTTTAGTACATTTGTTTTGGATTTTGTGGTTACCCGTAAGCAGCGATTTTTTTTTTTTGCTTTGATGATTTCATGATCTTGTTTCAGAAACACTTGAGCTTACCTACTCTAAGTGCTTAGTTTACTTTCCAAATGCATTTGCTCGGAGATGGAACAGACCTTGCCGTACATTGGCAGGGTTATGGAGTTAGATTCCTGGTAGAATCCTCTAGAGATAAGAAACGATCACACTCACTCATGGTAGAAGAACTAAAAGTACCACATACAGTAGATAAGTTCTCAGACTCTGGTCATGATTTATTCAGCAAATAATGATAGAGAGATGTACTAAAGACACTCAGTTAAAGAATATAATGCTTTTAGTAGCAATGGTACTTACTTTTAAAATGAATTAGGAAATTCAAACAATCGGTTTACATGCAATAAAATTTCATAATTTATTAGCGGGAATATATTTTGATGTACTGATCTAGAGCAACATGACTGCGAAAAGATCCTGTGCTTCATTTGGATAATTGTATATATATCTTCATTAAATTATGTGCAGTACTTTCCTGAAAATTGTAACAAGTTGCCTCAGTACATGTTTCATACAAAGTAGTAGACATTAAATCGTTTGGTTAATTGTAGTTGTTTTACAGTAACGTGCTGTACGTGATGATGGTTAACAAAAGCAGTTTGTTTTATTAGAAATATATTTAATCTGCACATTTCGGGCACTATCATAACTGCTGAGCCACACACCCTGGGTTCTTGCTCAGAGGCTAGAGAGTCATTCCCAGCTCCCTCATTTTGTATACAACCAACAGGGTGTGTTGAAATATGATTTGAGGTGGATTCCTCTCTCTTGCATCAAGGCACTCTCTTCACCTCTGATCAGCACTGTGCCTGAAGATGCAGCAAAGATCAGCAACTTGTCTTGTGGGAGGGAGAGTGAAACCTCTTGTTTGTTTCTATTTATATTTTTGTGATTGCAATGGTACACACAAGAAACACATATTTACGCAGTTTACCGTCTAAATGTAATTCTGTTTATTGCCTTTGGTGCTGCAGTTGGCCCTTTTTATGTTAAACTAATGTCTTTTGACAACAGAATTAAATGCTTGAAATACCGCAAGTTTGTTTTTTTTAAAAAAGTAATTGTAGTGTAATTGAAAATCTGTGGATAGTGTAACTAGAATAAATTGTATTCAATGTGCCCAGAATAACTTTTTTTTAAAAAACTAGCTATATTCCTTTGGTTAGTTTGTATGTTTTCTCAATCTTGCTTTTATCAAGGGTCAGCAGTTTTTCCAAGAAATTGTGTCTGCGTGACGGAAAAGATGTGTGGATAGATAGTATTACTTCAGGCAAGAAAGAATGGTTTTGTGGTGGAGCTAAAGCAGACTGCAACTAACGTTGCTTTTATATTGTATGTTTGGCACCTGAGTCTTGCTGACATTTTCAACATCAGTGCCAAATGAGCAGTATAATTTTGCCGGTGGGGACCAATATCGATGGAACACCTCCGAGAGGTGGATCTCGCTTCTCTTCACTGTTTACTGGCAGCAGATCACTGCTGAGGTTGTGAATCCTGTGTGTGTGTGTGGTGGGGGGGAGAGGGTGCTTCCTGCTCTGAATATTTTTTTATTTGAAACTCCAGTGTACAACAGCCATCTTTTAATTCCTAATGTTTGAATAGAGCTGGTTCTTTTTGTCAGCTCTTTTCAATTGGAATAAGCTGAGCTGAGTTGAAAGCCTGTAAGCGGCACTGTGTACAAGCGTTGTATGTGCTTACATTGCAGCTCTGCCTCCCCCCCTCCACTCCCCCCTGTAACCCCACAGTTTGTATCACTGTGGAAATGCTGTCGGCACTGTGCCATTAGGGTGCAGTATAGAAACAGCATAGACTGTACCTTTTGACCTCTTCAGGCATTATTTTTAATTCATCTATTGAATCATTATGATAAGTGGGGTCTGTTTTTCTTCTTCGAAATATTGCGCATGATGATTTTACAACACAGTGAAGTTCTTACACAGAAGAAAACTGCTCAGACCTGGAAAAAATGTTCCTAGCACTTATCTTTTTTCCATAAGTTGGAAATGCCTGTTTTAAATCAGATGATCTCATTCAGTTAGAAGTTTTGAGAATGCACCATTAACCCTTTAAATGCCACTCACAGCGCTTACTGTGCTAGTATTTTAGAATCCTGGTGCACGTTTTAATCACCAGTGGGCAATTAATTGCATGTTAAGAGAGATGATAAGTAATTTATGGTGCTTGTTTTACATTGGCACATACCATTATTTAATGCTGTAGCTACACAAAAATGTATGTCTCTTAATGTTTGACAATTCTTCCCCCCACCCAATAAACCGAGCCTATTATGTGTCATTTATCAATCCAGGTGCAGTATGTGTGAACTGCAGACATGTGCAGTATCAGCCATATACAAACACATGTTGTTTATGCCATATAGTATTGCTGTGTACAGACCTGTGTACAAATGTGTACTGGGAATTATTGGTGCTCTTAGTCATGCAATTAACAGCCAATGAAGAGGATCTGTGAATTATAATATTAATAATCCTTGCGTTTGATATAGTGTCTTATCTTGTCTTCGAGACGTCTCATAGCACTTCACAGAATATATTGTATAGTGAATTGACTGTATGTTTTGTGGGAGAAACGCGGCAGCCCATTGTGCACAGGAATTATATACGGAATGGATGCCTGAAACTCAAACTGTACAAATGTATTTACACTTGGCACAATAACCGTGTGTTGCACCATTGTGACCTTGTTCTCCACAGAGAGAGATGCTCAGGATGAACCATTTTACAGTGAATTCAGTCTGTGTGAAAATGTTTGCAGTGAAGATTATTGTTTTGGGAGAGGTTTTGATTGCTACATGTCGCTCATTAAGTCGGACCCATCACTACCCAAGTGGCATGACGTGACCTTACAGAGGTGCAGTTTGGCCCGAAAGTATGATCTCAGAAATGACACAAAACGCTAATTGGTGGACAAAACTGTGCGACCAAACCGAATGGATTTGCCTGAAAAGAGATGAGACTTCAGAGGAAAAAAAGTAACAATGCGATAAAGAATGACCTACCAGGCTGAATCTACCACATTGATGGGAATATATTTTCGGCTTCCAGTAGACAGATGTTCTGAATAAATATTTTAGTTTGGATTGATGCACTGAGAAAAGACCATTTTGACTGAGAAACATGAGATTCCTCTGAGGCGGAAAAATGAGCACAGTAAGGGATTGTTGATCAGTTTGGAATACCAGCTTTGCAAGCAGCTGAAGCAGTCTGCTGTGTGTGTTTAAAAGAGTCTCTCCAACTTACAGTTGGAGATAAATACCTCATGTATTGCATACCATCTGTTTACCGTGGTGAGTTTGGCTTATCACTCTTGTGTTCATAATCAGCTGAGAAAAGTGCTTTAATTTAAAATATGTTGGCAATAGCCTGAAGATCAACATACGGTATGGCTAATATACTTAGAATCATAATGCAATCATTGTCGTATAGAGTGGGGCAGAAGCATTTATTAATTAAAAGAAGCAAGCACATCTGATAAAAGCATCTGTGTCTTTTGAAAGTCTGTTGCTGTACCATATTTTTAGTCAGCCTTACCATGTGGAAAGATTTTATACTCAAATTGACTCCTGTACTTGCTTCATCGTAACCTTATAAACAATGACTGCCGTATTTATTACACATGGGCCATGGGCTGTGCTCAGAGCAGTTTATAATTGTTTGTGGTTTTCTGCCTTTATTTTTTCCAATAGACATTTGACAGAGAAACAGCAGAGGCCAGTTTCATTGATCTTTGAGAGGGAATGTGAGGCCAAACAGTGCAATGTGGTCAGTGCAAAGCGACTGAAGCAGAAATTTGATCTGGAGGTTCTTTGCTTATAAATGTACATGGTCTAAAAGAGGAAAGTAAGAGCGATAGATAACGCTTCCTTTAAAGAAACGAGAATGACAGAAAGCAAGAGACCAAGAAAAAAATGACTACTGGAATATATTTTGAATGAAATAGCTACATTTTATTTTGAAGCGATATTGTGCGTAAAAGTTGTATCTCTCATTGCGAATGTCACCGGCTTGATCCATTATTTGTTTCTGATTGTAACGTAATTACAATACGAGTATACTTCTACAGATCATGAACAGGGATTCTAATCTACAAGTTTTGCATATGGTCATAAAATGGCCCACTCCCATGTTGTCAATCACAAGCCAAAAGCAGTGAAGCATGACATCTCTACACCTCTCTTCAGCTTCCATCACCCCTGCTGATCTGACCACCTGTGATCAGCTGCTGATACCCTTGGGAATCGATGAGTGAAGGATAGATCAGAGCTGAAAGATCACAGGTCTCCGTGTTCATTGCTGGTCTCTCGGATAATGGGGTGACAACAATCTCATTCTATTTGCGGGAACACTTATAATGAAATCAAATGAAATAGATTTTGTGTTGGAAAATAGACAAAGATCTGAGATTTTTTTTATAAACTATCAAACTGTTCAAATTATTTGGGTGAACATTTTTGAGTGAGTCTGTGCTCCATTAGATTAAAAACTAAAATGTTTACGCTTCTCACTGAGGAACTGGAGTACATGATATTAATAATGCTTGCATTTGATACAATGCCTTATCACATCATCAAAGCATCTCAAAGGACTGTAAAGTACATCTTTGACCATGCTTTCGATCTCCCTGCTTCCCCCCCCCTGCCCTCCACCCTCCCCGACCCCAACCCCCAGCCCGGGTCCATAACTCTGTCTGTCCAGTTCCTTGGGATATCCTCCCGATGTGAAAGGCGCTAAACATATTGAATTTTGTTGTTGTTGTTGTAAAGGGTAATGACTGTATTTGCAGGTGAACACAACAGGCAATTTGTACACAGCAATGTCCCACCATCAGCCAATAAGTGAATAACCAATTTATCTGGCTGATTTGTTGGCAAGGACGTAGGGCTTAAATCGCCACAGGCCACAAAATAACTTGGCATCCAAATTCTTGGTTTGAATTGCTCACTACTGCACCATATGATGTATTTGCCTTCTGAACTGTAAGAGAGCTCACTAGATTAACTAAAAGTTGTACGTCAGCAACACATTGTACCCAACCCTCCTGCTCGGGTCCAAATCCCTGACTGTCCAGCGCCTTGGGACGTCCTCCCAATGTGAAAGGCGCTATACAAATGTAATTTGTTGTTGTTTGTGTTGTTGTCATAGAACCTAGAAAAAACATCAACTATGGTTTGCTACTATGTCAGGAAAGAATCAATTGCCATGATCAATTTTCTGATATTGAAAGAAAATGTTATATTTTGGATATTGACAACAACTCTCAGTGAGAGTTGGGATTGCCACTCTCTTCCTGTATCATATCTTCAACAGCAGTATAATGAGGATACTGCAGTGAGGTTGGCAGGAATCCCTAATTTATTTAAATTGTAAAACTTGCACATTGAAATAGTTATTTTTTGTTACTTTTATCATGTTTTTGTACTACATGTGTTTGTTACTGTTAGTTCATTTCTTCAGTAAGTATGGCTATAGTCTGATTTCAGCCCATACTATTGTGGATGAATGGCAAACTGTCTCCGTTAACCTGCTTGAGACCTCAGTTGCTCTCTAAGGGTAACCGATAGACGTCAGGAATTGTCTTTGATGAGGACAATAATTTTGCAGTGGTGGACGGCACTTGCACCTGAGGTATTTGCAGCGAGAAAAATTCAGTTGTCAGGTTAGTCAACTGAGTGAAAACAGACTGAGATTTTGGTAGCTGCATTGTGAATTGTCAAGGACATCACTTTATAGCCTGGATGTTCTCACAACTGAGAGAGAGGAAACTCACCTCTTCAGATTGTGGAATCCAAAAGGTCGTGGATGCAGAATCAATTGGGAAGTTTAAAAAGGGAGATTGATACATACTTGGAAAGTAAAACTGTTAAGGGGTGTAGGAAAATGGAATTAAAAGATCTGCCATGATCTAATAAACTGGCAGAAATGGCTCGATGAGCTCAATGGCCTCCTCTTGTTCCACAGTTCGTAGACAGTGACAAATGTCTCGGCAAATTTCTCAATAAGCTTTAGTTACAGGATAAACACAACTCAAGCAAATAAAACTTGCGATTTCTGCTGCATCCAATACAATGCAACTGTTAAGTTTAATATTTTTCGAAGCATCAAAGACACATAGTTAAGATTAGAAATATGTGATGGTGGCACAGTGAGTCTCACTCGCTAAGTGGTGAATGAAACATTTCCACCACTGTCAGTATGTTTTGTTCCCGTTAGGGACATAGTGGACATGCTGCGAGTTAAAACTGAATGGATCTCTGCAAGCAGATTGTATGGGCTGTAGGCATTTAATGGTTGGGGTTGGTTAAACAAAAAAAGTTCTGCCAGAGTGCCGATTAATGCACACACAATTGAAATCACACATTCCCTTAACATGAGAAATCAATAAAGCAAAGTCCAACTCAAAGCCAGCCTTTCTGTGCATGCTTCATCACTCACAGGAGGTCTTGCGGTAACTCTGATACCACAGAACAATTGTCTTTTGTTTTATTGTCCTTGAAAGCTGTCCTTCACTAACGACTGTAACCCACTAGAACCAATTTAATAGGCATTGCTGACATTTTTTTGTGTTACATGACTTGTCTTTCTTTTTATTGCATTTGGCAAAACAGCTACAACTACAGTACACATTTATAACATTCTGTGGTTCTGAAAACAGTAACCGAAATTGGAATTTTAATGAAGAAATACAGAGCTGTTGCATTTTGTCAACATTTCTACTGGAAAAGAAAACTGTAAAAAAAAAAGCTTGTTTTAATATTTATGTAGATCAATGAAGTGATTTTAATTTCTGTAATTAATGAATATATGAAAATCAAAATATTGACCTTTAGTGCTTTCGTTTTATTAATGAGCTGTATTTCCAAGATGTAAGATTCAAGCAAAATCTCAATATTAAAGTCAGCAAATGGTAAGGATGAAGATATGTTTATTTTGCAGAAGGAACATGTGTTTAAATCTGATACACCAAATATATTTCTCAAAGACAGATTATTAAATAAAATACAGATGGAGAATAACAGAAGATATTGTTTTAAAAATCTGGGCAGTCGCTACATAAAAAGCAGAATGTTTTTTGAATTCTCATTTCTAGAAAATTTAAATACAAAATAAACCTGCAGGGTAAGTCCTGAGATTTTAATGTCAGAATTTGCACTAGAATAAAGCTCATCAATTCAGCTGCTGTCATTACCTGCAGAATTGTGAGACTGGATTACAGAAACAAGTGTTTGGAAGAGGAGGGGTATCACTTACTGAGTAAATATTGCAGTGAAAAGTCACAGAGAGAGAGGGAGGTGGGGTGGTGGGGAGGAGTAACATTCTAGAGAAAGAGCAGAAGGATGAAGTTAAGAGTAAATAGAGTACAAGTGGGGAGAGTTGGTTTCAGCACAGACACAGTGGTCCGAATTGGATCATTCTGTGGTCTAAACATTTTGATTATAGTGTTGACTATGAGAACTGTGCCCCTATAGATAAATATACTTAAAGGTTAGAATATTATTTCCTGCTTGACATGCATTCAGTTCCAAAAGGTTTTCATTTCAACTAAATGTTCTTTTAAGTATTTAATCTCCCAAGCGTAGGCAATGAATACTGTGAGGAAAATATTCATGAGGCCACTATTTGATGTGTTTCTAGTATTGACCTATATTGTAACTCATGGTCTAAAGCCAGTGGAACTTATCTTTTTCTATGAATCTAAAAAGTCGAGTTACCTGTGTAAAGCTCCATCTGACCATTGGCTTCAACTAACTTGCATAGGTCTCTATGTGAGTCTGCGTGAGATAGATGCCTGGATAAAATGGGAAATATAAGAGTAATTGGTGGCCAGGCTTAAATAACTGACACTTGAGACACCCTGGTACACGTACCTAGATCATGTATATTGTTGTGTAAGATGAAACAAAAAGGGTTTTAATTGCAGTCAAGAAAGTGACTCATGCTTGATTCATAATCCAGAACCAATTTAAACAAATAATAATTCTTGCACTTGATATAGCACCTTTCACATCTCAAAGCCTTCCACAGGGTTTACTTTAAAGGGCTGTGATTCTAGATATTGTAGGCGAACAAAGAAAAGGTGCTGTAATACTTGAGATCAATTGTAATATGAGGTAGATTCTAAGAAACCCACAGTAATAAACCACTGTACATGTTAGCTGGGGTTCATACAGAGCAAAGCTTAGAAAATCATATAACTGTCCAAAACCCCAAAACATAAGTGTCTAGTCTCCGGAGGGAACATTTATATTATCACTAGGAAAACACAGCCCAGTGAATGGCCGTTGGGTCTCCAGACTGTAACACCCTTCTCCCACCCCACCCCCATTCAACTATCACTGTTGCTGAAGTTAGGACTGCTGCCAACAGTGATGTAAGGTAAGAGCATAATAAACTATACCAGTAGTTTGTGAAGAAATCAATGCGTGGAACAGGAAATTAGTAAGGTAAAGAATAATGAAATACTTGACCTATTCTGAATTACTCGTTCAAAGAAGTGCTAAATGCCTCAAAAGCTGCAGAAGGGATTGAACAGCCCAAGGGCATATGGTGCTCAAAGTAGTATGATCCAATGAAATGAAAATCCTATGGGTGCAAAAAGAGGAGGCAAAACACAGACTCTGTTGCTTCTGGCCATGAATGTACCTTTGCCTAGGGCAAACTCAACTCCGTTTTCCAATTTGGCATAGGAAGCTTAGCAAAGCTATGGGTTAGTGAAGTCATTAACAAACTTCAGTGATATGAACGAGCCTTTATTTTCTGTGAGGGAGGAGGAGGGTGAAGGAGTTCTGGAACACAGAGAAAGGGTACAACAACAACAACGTGCACTTATATAGAGCCCTCTACACAGGGTAGTGTCTCAGAGTGCTTAAAGTGCTTTGAGATAAAAGTGTGAAGTGTGACTTATGAAAGTGTCTTCATATTCAGCCCTAATTTGTTTTGTATCTTTTCCTGGGTTATGAGGAGAGGACCAATTGTCTTGCTTTGTTTCGCAGTTGGATACGTTGTTGGATGGGGTGAGAGACTGCTGTGCTGGAAGATACGCTGCCATAGAAATTTTAGGTGTCCTCAATCATCCTATTTGCATTATAAAGTTTAATAGCTGTTCTAGACCCAGTGAAATCAATTTTATTTTGGTATATCTCGAGGCTTTGGAAAGTTTTCAGTCTTAATTTGAAGTTAGTTTGCTGCAGTTCCTGCAGAAAATTGGCCTCAAAATTAAGGCTACATTTACGAACTTGCCGGATTTGGGATTCTCTGAAATGCTGCATAATAGGGTAATTCAAGAACCAGATGGAATTTGGCCCCATTAGGGTTACCATTCAGCAAATGCAGGCCTGCTTCATGTACCCCATCCAATCACTCACCATCTTGTTTGAGCTTCCAGCCATTTGGTTCAGCTCTTTGGAACTCCACTCCAGAGTCCCTTTACCTCCACCAGGACACCAAAGTGCTTCACAGGATTTAATGGAAAGTGTAGTAACTGTGTCATTTCTCAGTATCTGTGTATTTTGAAGCGTCTTATATTAAAATCATTCTTAGTAACATTTCTTTTTTTCATCGTGCCACATTTGTTGAAGAATGTGTATTTAAAGGATTTTCTCTGTTATATGCTTAAGCTCAGAATGCCAAGTTAAGTGCTGATATGTCACAGAGGAAATTAAAGAAATAAGTGGAAGAATCGGGTAATTTGTTTTGGAACATTTAGAACAAATTGCTTATAACTTGATGTGCAAAGGTTATGTGAACTGTTAACCCTGATTTTTTCTGAATTCATGAATTTTCCTACTGGGTCTTTCAGTCAGAAGGTCATGGCTGTTTGTAGCATATGCAACATAATGAAAGCAGTGAGATTTACAATTCACATCTGAAGCAAATTAAATGCAAATTTTTTTTCTGTCTTTCTTATAATATTGTTAATAATTTAATTTCTAATAACCAATACTGACAAAGAATTCAGAGATTAGAATAATTTGCTTTGGAGCATTATGAATTATGCTTGTTGCACTTGTTTTTAATTTCAGATATTTCATATTTCTCAAAGGTACTGATAAATTTTCAGCATCAATGCCATAACAGTGACTGCCTTTGCCAAATGTATTTTGCTTTATTATTTATTTTTCTTCAGTGGAAGGAAAAACTGGGGATACAAAAACTTAGGTTGTATTTTTATATATATCCTTTTTATTTAAAACAAAAGGGATAGATTAAATTTACTAAAATAATTGCTTCCATGTAAAATGTTTAACTTGCTGTGACAGAATCATTCACATCAATGACATATTAAGCTGTAAGAATGATTTTATTACGAAACAGTTTGTGTTATGTAATATATGTTAATATTATATAATTGTTCTTCAGGCTGCCCAAAACTTCAGTCATAAGGCTACAAATTATTCTTAATGAAGGAGGTAGAAGACCAGTGTCATTCCTGGCCATAATCCATTGATAGTTTTGAGCGAGCTGTGTATTCCAAGCATAAAATGACAACCTCCCAAAAACAAAACTTGGAATTAATTGCTTTCAAAGTCATTTGGACAGAAGTGCCTCTCAAGAAAAGATTTTTTTTAAAAGTAGTTCATTTGCTGATCATTCCATTTTTCCACGCATGTCAAATGCCATTGATCAAATTCAGCCATCTGTATGACGTGAAATTTTCCTGATTAGCGACTTCAATTGCTACTGTCAAGATTGTCAAGAAACCCAAAAAAATTCCCACAGAACAACACTATGTCTGCGCTGTGCTCTTGTTCACAGGTGCTTATGGTCTCACCCAGCTAATTTGCTTTCCAAATAGAGTTAATGCCTACTTAGATCTAGTTTTGACCAGCTTTGCTGATCACCTGAAGGCACTCAACAATGTGTCTTGTCGTTGCTTTCCGAGATGGTAATTGCCTCAAGGTTGGACTCAGCAGACCTGTATGAAAGTGACTCATCTGTGGAGATGAGAAGGACGTTATGCATTATTCCATCAATTCCTTTGGACAACACCAGAGAGGCGCAGAATAATTTATGCAGTTGAAGTGCTGAAAAGGAATATAAATAGGATAAAGGACTTTTTTCATGTGACTGATATCAGCAGGCAGCTTAAAATGATGTTATGAAGTGCCCTTGCACTAACTGATACTGATTAGTACAATAGTTTGAAAATGTTTCACGTTTACCAGATATAGTAATTCTGATTTTGAGGAGCTGCTGTCTCTTCATTCAGCAGCGTCATCTTTGCTAACTGTGCTCAGGCCAAGTAAGGATTTTCTGATGTTTTTTTTTGCCTATTTTGCTGTTAATTTGTGTTTAGGCTCAATCAATTCCAATGGCAGGACTTTGAATGCATTTGTCTAGGCTGATAATGCAACACAGTGCTGGAGGAGCGCTGCATTGTTGGAGTTGCTGTTGTTTGGATAAACTATTAAACTGAGGTCCAATCTACCTTTTCAGGTGGATGTTGATGATTCCCTGGCACTATTCGAAAATAGAAGGCAGTTTCTCCTGACTCCTGGTCGTGGCCAACAATCCCCCAAATTTGTCATTCACTTCACAGCTGTTTGTCGGACATTTCTGTGTGCAAATTGGCTGCCGAATATGCCTGCAAATACACAGTCACTTCACTTTACGATAAAATCCTATGAAGCACTTTGAGATATCCTCCAGATATGAAAGGTGCCATATATCAATTATTTTTAATGAGGTTTATTGCAGTCAATGTTTAGGTTTACTGCCTTCAGATCATTGCTACATTTACAGCGATCCTCATTCATTATTGGTTTTAGAAACTTTGCAGACCTTCTTGCATTCTTCATCAGCTGACAGAACAGATTTTGTAGCAAACAGCATCTAAATTTGAAGAATTATTTTAATAGATTAAGCAAATTGGCTTCTGAAAAATCTCTTATTTACAGACTCTTTGTATTGCATATTTCTCACCCATTGCTACCTTTTATGTTGCATTCATCAGCTTGACATGTTGATACCATCTCCTTCCCTTCTCTCTTCTTGCCTGAAGACTCTTTGCTGTAGCATTGTTCCAGGAGCACTGGGCACCCACTGGTGCTTTTACTAGGTGGCCTTTATTGATGTGTTAACATTGATCTGGGAGAATAAATCCAGGAGAGCGTTTGACCGAGAGTGGGTATTCCTGTCCTCATCTGGTACCATTTTATGAATGTACAATCCAACTGGGATCTATGGATAGTAATTGGGAATAGGTTACACTTTTGCATGTACGTTTTAAAGCATGTATGCTTATTAGTGCCTCAAACGATGTCCTGACTGACATCAGCTAATCTTCTGGGCTATATGACCCACTGTGCAGTGCCTTTCTCTGTGTAGTACACAGTAGGAGGAAGGTTGATTTCAATCCTTTGATCACCAGTAGGTAATCAGTAGGTCTGAGCGCTTTGAAATAAACAGATTAATCACAATTAATTGCAGAAATTATTTTTCCACATTTTCAAAATGACCATTGGAAAATAAATGGAATCTCTGGAACCTTTTTTAATAATAATGTTTTTTGGAAAGAACACGTGTATTTATTTCGTAAATGTTGTAAATGTTCTGCAAACCCAATGGGTCAGAAGAGCAACTAACTAGAAACAAACAAACTAGAAAAACTAGAATACACCATATATTCATTTAAACACCGGGCAAATTGTAAGGTATAACCACATGTGTTGTTAAAGGTTAGGTGGCATATTGGCTTGTTCTCAATTCTTACACACGGAATGTGAAAGTACTGTGAGGCATTTATTTTGTAACTATGGGTTATTAATGGCTGATTGATGTAGCAAGCTACAGCGCAGAAGAGGACAAGGCCACCTAAGATCACTGGGGTGTGACTGCTGTTCCAAATAAACATATTGGTAAGCAGAACAGCTTGCTCTTATCAGAAATTCAGTATATATTTCAAGAACAGAAATTCCAGGCAATCTATTCCAGTTTCCGCAGGCTGGAGATAGTATAACAAATTTCTCTGAAATGACCCAGTTTTTCACTACACTGAAGCTGTAGGATTAGAAATTAATTACCAACATCAATATGTTTAAACATTTATTTCTGGCATGTCTATGCATATTGTGAAAACATAAAATAAACAAGTAATAAATTAGTCTTTCACCTTGTTCATCTCTTTATTAGTGTAAAGAAATTAATCATAATAATAATAATAAAAACCCTTGCATTTGATATAGCTCTTTTCATGTCTTCTAGACATCTCAAAGCGCTTCACAGAATATACTGTAATGTGAATTGACCGTATATTTGTGGGCGAAACGCAGCAGCCAATTGCACACAGCAGTGTCCCACAAACAGTCGTGGATTGAAAAAGTCCAATTTATTATTGTTTTTGTTTTTTGGAGGGATTATTATCAGGTGTGTGGAGTAAGGAAACTTGCCCAAGGTTTCGCCCTGCCTGGAATTGAACCCAGGTGTCTCGCTTGCAAGGCGAGTGCTCTAACCACTGAGCTACAGGACTCCACAGGACTCCAAATTCTTGCAAAAATTTGAATTTGATGCATGAGTGGATTTATAATAAACCTTACATTTGATGTAGCGTTTTACTTTGGGAAGACATCTCCAAGTGCTTCACCCGATTTACTGTACAGTGTAGTGACTGTATTTTGTAGGCTCGTACATCCAGCATCTGGAATCCGCCTTGATTGGTTTGCAGAGTGGCAAGTAGCTGCTGCTTAAGCTCCACACCTCCAACTTGAAGAACTGGCATTCAATAGGAAGGGATGTGTGTCTGACCTACACGCAGTAAAATGGTGTAAATGTTTTCATGCATTTCATGCTGAGCTGCGTTGTACACCAGGAAGCTTGCAGGGAGATCCTGGTATCTATCATCCACCGAATAAGGTCTCAAACCCACGCTTGTCAGATGTTAAATGAACAACAGGGGACTATCCTCCGTGGGCGTAGGGGGTGGGGGGTAAGTTAACCAGAGGTGAACTGGCTCCAAGGTGACATATCCTCTGTGACGATCTCAGTAGTCCAGTTCCCTAGCCAGGTGGGTCCACAGTATTCCACTGCTGATGACACTACAGTCAGGCTGTCTCATCGAAAGGAATTGGAAGAGCAGGGATTCTTCCCACTCAGCTCCTGTTAACCTTGCAAGCTGAAACCCTAACAGTTAGTGTGGTCCAAGTTGACAAGTGTGGGAAAGCTTGCCAGGCAGTGTCTCAATGGTAAGATATGCAGTTTTAGCTGGTTAGACTCCAGCAGGGCCTCAGCACGCACTCTAGGGTCCCCAAGCCTTAGCTCTTGCCAATTTACGTCTAATAAATTCCAGAATTAGGTAAGCAGGATGTGTCCCTCCAGGGAGCGAGTGCATTCTAACAAAATATCTCTGGAATTTCCATGTATAGGTGGGATGCATGGAACTCATTTGGATACTCTTAAGCATGGTGATGGGTTTCCGCATGTGTCAGATACCTGGCTGACCAAAAAATATATACTTTGTAGGTGACGCAACAGTCGATTTGTGCACAGTAATGTCCCACAAACAACTGTGAAATGAATAACCAATTTTATCTGGAATTGTTGGATAGGACACCTTTACATTTATTTTTCAATCTAAAAATGTCAACTTTACAATCAGTATGAAAGTTGCCATGTGAATCATTGAATAGCAATAGTTGCCATGTCAATCAATTGAATATGCAACACTGTTTTGGTCTTTATTGACCCCATAAAACAGTGCATTTATTGCTTGAGAATCTTTTGGCCCCGAAACAGCAGTGGTGTCCATTTGACCCCATTACGCAGCTGAAACTGACAGATAATCCAGTTTTGGGAATGTTTTTATGACATAAACCGAATGTGAAAAAAAAGGCAGCCATGGCATGTGGAAAATATTCCATAACCCAATTCAAACACACCCAATGTGACTTCATCTCTCGTGGGTTAGGCAATCAGGCCAAGATGGAATATTGTGTGTGTGTGTATATGTATATATATATATATTTGTGTGTGTGTACTCGCACAATCACTTTCAAAAGACTTTCTGATGTATCAGTTATAAGTCTCCCCTTTGGTAAAATACATTTCCCCTTGAAACATGCTTTTTGAATGTCTCCCAAAGGCAGTGTCATGCCAGGAGGAGAAATCTACCCTGTATAGTACACACACTTAGATACACATTTTTTTTCTTTCTCTGTTACTCAACTGTATCACACACACATATGTACACATGCCCTTTTTCAGTGTAATTTCTAACCACAACAGACAAGCTGTGCTCAACATAATCATGATGCTAAGCGTGTGACCAGTTGTAAATGAATACTGATAGCTCACAGTGCTAAGGATGATTAATACGTAAAAATAAATAATGGTAAAATGATTAGAATGTGACCAGATTCTTGTAGTCTTGCTCTTTGATGCAAATCCAGGGTATGTCATCAAAAATGTTGTACTTTCTTTGTTTTTTAAAAAAAAGTATATCTGTATATATATGAAGGTTGGACATCTTTACAAAGTTGACATTTGTATTAACATCCTAGTTGAATGAACAAATTTAAAAATACATAATTGAGTCCTTCAGCTGTATTGATAGTGTTTTGTCCAAAAGAAAGTATGTACTGTATGGTATTTGTATTGACTAGTCTTGTTACAATTTGTTTAGTACATGCTAACTGTAGGTTTTCCTGTCACAGAGACTTAAGACATAAGGACAGAAATGAATGATTCCTGCCAGTCAATGAACTTTAACTGGAACTGCACTTGAATGGTAATAATCTGCTCCTGTAATTGCCGTGGAAAAGAAACAATCTCCAGAGATTTTACATCTAATCATTTATTTATAAATCTGTAGATAGCAGGCTGTAGGATGCGCAACAGGGGTCAACTTTGTGCTTAAAACCATTGTCTGGTGTTTACATTTCACAGTGGTTTTTACAGTAGTTGCAACCTACATGATCAGCCGAGCACTTTAATTCACTGGCTTCTGTTCTGCACATCATTGCTTTGGACAGACTACTTCATTACGGATGCTTCAGCAGAGGCCATTCCCCTCAGCATTAGCTGAAATATGCATGTTTTTCCATCTCATTAATTCAGTCTACATACAATTAATTTCTGCCTATTAATAAACCCCTAGGTGTTAGTGACAGCTATCTAACCTAACCATACCAAGTGAAGCCTGCGTTGCATATGCTTGAAATTCAAGTTTCAAATGGGTGCTGAATGTAAAACTGCCCCCATTAGATTTAGAAACCGTATTGTATTACAATTAATAGACAGCAGTATTTAGTCTCAGGATTGAAACTATTTAGTTCTGCTGTGAAAATACTTGATGGCATTAAATCATTTATTTTACAAAAGAGAAACAGATGTTAGCAATCATGACTAGATTTTGTTTTTATCTGTATGAGTAAATGTAAATGTGCCTGTGCCAGAAAATACATCTTAATAATGCAGCTTCAAAAAGAAAATATGATCTCAGCTATTTTTGTTTAATTATATTGGCTGTTTGCTTAATAGCTCCTTAAGTATTATACTATGAACACTGACATCTGGTCAGTATGCTTATGTCAATATACTTAACTTACCAAAATGCCTTTTTCCTTGTTAAGTGAACCTTTTAACATATTCCAGCTGTGATACCAAATAATGGCAATGACAAGACACCACAAGGAAGTTGTACATTTTTTAACAACTACATAATCAGTTTCCTTCAGCAAATCACAACATTGGCAACTCTCATGTGTTACATGCAAATTTCATGAAATATCAGCCATGGATGATAACAGGTAAAGTTGTATTATTTATAAAACAGTATAGACCAATTTACGAAAAAGGCACTTAAAGCGGTGAGATTATTTATTAATGATGTAGGATACAAGTTAACAGACGTATAACAAAATTCACCTAAACTCAATGTGCAGTCAGTGCACTAAGACAGTGGCTGCTTTAGTGAAATTTATACTTGGTTAATCTCTAGACTTTAAAAGATTTTGAACATTAAATCAAAGCACACACTTGTGAATGAACCTGTACAGTTTTTGCTGTGCCTCTGATTGGGAACTGACTTGGATAGGTTGCAGTAGATTAATTGACTGCCTTACGGTGTACATGTTAGCACATGATTAAAGGTTTATCAACGCTTATTCTCCATCACCAGATATCAAATGTTCAAATGCCCCTCATCCCTCTTTTTAAAAAAATACAAAAGCCAAAGTTCTTTATTATTTAAAATATCTATATTGGCATCATTTCAATAAAGCCAATTCTGAACATGCTTTGTTGTTATAGTGGGCAAATAGTGTATTTGTTGCTTATAAATATAGTCACTACACTTTACGGTACAAACCTATGAAGAGCTATCAGATGTCTCGATGATGTCAAATACAAGGATTATTATTATTATTATATAATATGCTGGAATGAAGCCTGCATTCGTGAGAATATAGAATGAAATCAAGAGTTTGGATAAAACAGCTCTGGTATTGATTTATGACCAAATTAAAGTTCTGATTCACCAAGACCCATGCGTGTGCAAAATGTTAGCTATTTGTTATTAATCTGAGAGATCATAGAAGGAGGAGGATCTGGTAACACTCCTGTGGTAGGCTTTTTATTGCCTTGTACTTCCTTAGATTCATCGAGTTAATCAATGACATGACACAGCTTGATACAAAGCGTTGTTTACATGGGGCTTCTTAATTCTAATTTGATCAAAATCAGCCCTTAATTCCAATTTAAATGCACTGTGTAAATGGTGCTTAATTCTGATTAAATCCGAGTTTAAAAAACATACCATTTCCTGAGGTGGTTTTAATGTAATTCTATCCAAATTCATTTTGTTGTTCATCCATGCAGATGGGTGTAAGTGAAGTGAACTCAGATTTTCTGTGGTGTCCCACAGTGTCTGGTGATGTGACATAAAGACCAAGCACTGTGCTGTGTATTGCTTCATGCAATGTGTCCATTTAATACAAATTGAAAACTTCTTTGTGTAAACGGTAGTTAAGCTGCCTTGTAAAAGGAACAAATAATAAAAGTGGCTCACATTAATTCCAAGCACATTGATACAAATTAGCTTGACCTCTGACTTTACGTAGGGCTTATCGTAAGCACATAGGGGGTGATATCAACTTAAACATTCCACAGCTGTGAGAGTAAGTACTGATTTTTTTTATCGTAATAATTCCTGACTGTTTTTCAACCATATTAGTAATACCATCAATGAGCAACTTCAAGCATTGGTTCCCGAAGTTTGAGTTTTGTTTAACCAGAGGAAACATATTTTCTGTTATTCAATCATTTTAATAATAAATAGCTTTAAGTTGTCGTTATTATAAATGTCAACAAGAATGCTTTTTTCTGTAAGTATCTATAACTGAACTAAAGCAATTTGTAACATTTTTAGGCTGCATATTTCAGTTGAGCAATTTCATCATATTTGTAAGCTCGGTAAACAAAAATATAGCAGCAAAGCAAATATCCAACCAGATTTACAGTTTCTACAGTTTAATTCAAAAATGCTCACAGTGTGTTAATGTTAATTCTTGGATTTTACTTGGAAGTAAATTTATGTGAATGATGCATTGTGGTTTTCAAGAGCTATGTATAAATAATTGTCTCTTATTGAACCAGTAACTTGGCACATTGAATGTAACCAGTGCGGTAACAGTACAGAAACAAAAGTTTCATATTAATCAGCAGTCAAGTATTGTAAGTTGGTCTTCATAAATTACGAATTGCATTCAAATCTCACAGGATTCATTGTCAGAAAAAAATGAGAGAAAATATAAGGCAGCAAGCATTTGAATAAATTTTCACCAGAATGCTCAGTATGTTGTAATTGTTTTTTTAATCATTAGGGAATTTATTATTCATCTGCAATTTTGAAGACTGCTCTTCAGATTCAGTTGTCAAATTGAAAAGTTCCAAAAGATTGTTTCCATGCAGTTGAAACTATTTCGAAGTTCACGAATGCCAAACTCACTGAACAAATGTTATCACTTAATTCTGCAGGACAAGAGTGGCCTCATTTACTTGTGAGGTATGTGAAAGCCAAGAGGAAATGACAGCACCACTGAAACAGTGTATGACCTGGCTTCAGGCCTATTTCTCTGAACCTTGGACAACGGAAAAACTTCCTCTCCCTGCCTTTCACCATCCCACTTTTCAACAAGGTCTGTTACAGGCGAGTAGTGGTCGTGTAACAATGTTTTGACTTTATATAATTGTGACTTACATTACTTCTTTATTGACCCCAGCATTATGGAGCATTTTATCCTATGAAAACTTGAGACACAGCACATAACATGGGGTATTTAGGAACGATAAGGTTATTTAACTGTTCCAAGTGGTTCTGTTGGTTTTGGCACTGGATTGAATATTTCTTGGCACAAGAGCTAAAAATGATGCAGTTTCACTCCTGACATTTGCAGACTGAAAGGTCTGAATGTAAGCACTGAATGTAAGCACATCTGAATAGTTGTAAAGTTTTCAATGGGCTTATTGTTGACCTGTACCATCCTTTTGCTAACATCAGAGTGATCCTTAAAGGGGAAGGGTATACTCCTGAAATTTTAGACAGACCAATATTATAAAGGGCGATAAAACTCACACTTTGGATACACAATATGAGTCTGTTTCTTTTTTTCAAAACTGAGGATTAAAGGAATCCTGGAGGTGCACATTTTGAGCACAACTTGATCTTGAAGTTCTGTTCACTCTGTTGCAGTTACACCAGGAATAGGCGATGATACCTTGCGATCCAATGTCCACATTCATAATTTTGCTGGAGTTGACCTACACAGTTGACATGGTGACAAGTTCTATTCAAAACGTCTGCTTCCAGACTGTTTCCAACTGAATGTTCTAAAGCGTAACAGGGGTGATTGAATGAAGCTCCACCACCAGGTCAAAAATTAAGCGTATTATATGGGAATTTGGCCTGCTTATTTTCCCTCTTCCTATAAGGTCCTACCATTTTTTTCCCTCCAATTTTCAACCTCTCCTCAAAATAGTGTATTTCGGAAAGAATAACACAGGAAGGAAATGTATCCCCAAATTGTAATGTTCACATTGGAGTGGAGAAGCAGAGAGAGACCTAGGAGTAGAGATATACATGTTTTCAAAAGTGGGAGTGAAGTCGACGCAACCATAAAATCAAATAGAATTCAACGTTTTATGTATAGGAGAATTGAATATTACAGTACTAACATTAACCAATTTAAAACAGCCAGCCTCCAGCTTTAAACATGTCGTTACTATTGGTATTACAGAATTGCATGTCATGATAGTTAATTCATAACGTTTAACAAGATTGAAAAACACAGGACGGAAAAGGCCATCAAGCCTACATGTTTCAAGGGTTTTTGTTCCTACAGTTTACGCCAAATAACCTGACTGCATCTTTGTCATGGTTTCAATACCATTTTAAAAGACCTGGATCTTCTTCTTCTCTTTACCTGACCGCCCTCCCACCCCCAACCTTTCTTCTAAAATAAAATTCAGCTCCAAAACTTCACAGGGTCACAAGAGAGGTTCAAATGATCATTTGATCTTGTCTTTCCAACACCCACCCAACTATCCGTCTTGGCTTCATGCTGCGTCACTGTCAAGCGCTCTGGGACACTACCTTGCATGAGGGGGAGCTATAGAAATGCAAGTTGTTGTTATTACAGCATCAAGCAGTTTCTGTTTAATTAGTGACTCATCTACCCTTCCCGGTAACCCGCTCCAGTTGTTAATTATCCCCTTCGTAAAGGTATATTCCAAATGTAGCTTCATTTAGTGATTCATACATTCATATTCATTCAGGTTAGAATAACTTATTTCGATTTATAGTCAAATGCTGTCAAGATCTAACCAAGTATTTGACTATCTTTATTGACAGCAGGTTCACATTGATTAGTAACTGAAGTGTATGATCAATAATCACAAAAAAATTCTTATCCTTTTCCACCTCCTAATTAATGGACATTGGTGTATACTGGAACCATAAGCAATAATCTATAATATTTTGCAACTATTATGAGCAATAAAAGATATCCAGCCCCCCAAAAAACATCTTGATTTAAAGGAGTAGCAGTGACTATGACTTTTGAGCATCAAAGATGGGACATAATTATTGTCGACTGTAAGAGTGGGACAAAAATCCATATTTCACTGGGAGTTCAGTTTTATTTTCTTATTGGACTGTCGATGTTTATTGTATTTTAAGAATGTTTGATGAAACTCTACCATAGCAACTGGAAATATTGGCGTGTTGGGTTCTAATTTGCAATGTTTGTGAGCTAGCTAATTGTGATTTCTGCAGCCAGCCAAAGGGCGGGGGCAGGGGGAGAGAGGCCAAAGAGAAAAATACCATCTGCTTAAAGTCAACCATTTTGCTCTAAAGGCTTTACACTTTGGCTGCTTTGCTAAAATCCTAAATAAGACCCTCATTTTACACTATTACTATCCCACATACGTGTAGCAGTGGATTTTGTCAAGGTGTAATGAAACACTACAGCTTGCTTTGTCTTTTAGATTTTCAGCAGGTTGACAATCTCCTTTGATATCTTTGAGGCGCAAGCTAATGAAATGTTAGATTGGTTCAGTTAGTTCATTTTTCTCTATAAGGTTCCATTGTCTCTCTACCTCCTTCTGCAACCCTTACGCTCTGCTGTCCACCACTACTAGGCAACCACTACCTACTGTGGTTCAGCAAGTTGATCTCTAGGCTTTGCCAATGCCATTCCACTGTAACTAGATAATAATGGATGAACCAGTATCTTGGGGTCCTCTGTTCTCCAAAATAGAATGATTGATTTTTGCGATGTGCACGTGTAAGAAAACGAAACCATTTCAAATGCAAATTGTTTTAAAAATGTATTTCCAATGAAGATTCCATTGATGTTGTCAAGTGTTTCTCCACTTGACAAAAAGACAGGAGCATGAATAATATATTTTTAAAAAGATATTAACAATCACAGTCAATAAATGGGAAGGATAATAAAGATTATATATGAAAACACTTCAAAACGAAACCTATCTGAGGAAGATAAATGGTAGTGAAACCTAATATATATGCTGAAGATAAATTTTCTCAATTTTGTACAAATGTAGTGGATATAAATTAAAATAACCCAGTCCCATTCAAAGATACTGTTTAATTGACAGGCAAACAATTTGGAAAATAAAGTAAAACTTATTATTATTATTAAAACTACTTATCATCATTTTTCTTGCAATTCCACTTTTCCCTTCTTTCTTATTGAACCCTGGTTGAAACTTTATATGTTCTACATCAGCTCCAATTCCTTGTTTTGTACAGTCAATCACTAATTTTTTAAACTAAAATGGCCACATTAACTTGAGATCTTCTTTTCCCTTTCAGCTTCCAATGTATGTTTTTCATATAATACCAGTAAGAATGAAGTAGTGTTCCAATTTGGTAATGAATGGTAGAGCATCAAATCAAAATAAACCCAAATGTGGAAACTATGATGAACTCTACGAAGACCTAAGAGTGAAAGCTATTTTAAACTCATCTCTTCATTAAACATGGAGTCTGTAGCTCAGTGGTTAGAGTACTCTCCTTGCAAGTGAGAGACCTGGGTTTGATTCCAGGCAGGGTGAAACTTTTGGCTTACTCCACATGCCTCTGTTTACCTAGGAGTAAGTAGGAATCCGGTTGTTAGTCGATTGGGGGAATCACTTTTCTGGGGTTATTAATTCCTTCAAAAAATAGTTTCTCAATCCATGATTGTTTGTGAGACACTGCTGTGCACAATTGGCTGACACGTTTCGCCCATAAACTATACACTCAATTCACTTTCCAGTATATTCTGTGAAGCGCTTTGAGATGTTTCGAAGATGTGAAAAGGCGCTATATCAAATGTAAGGATTATTATGTTATCTTAATAATAGTTTTAAATCCATTATGCACTGGCATTTATTTTGCAACATTCAGCAAGCAGTGCAATTATTTATTTCAATAACTGTCTGTTGAACATTTTGGCAGCATTATGAAGCATTGGACTGTTTGTTTCCCATATAATTCAGAATTAATTCATTTTCCTGCTCATGGTGCGTGTATAGTGTTTAGAAATAGATATAACCCATCCACTGGACCTTCATATCTTAAACAAACTCTTAATACAATTACAATTACCAGGGAGTGTGAAATTAGTTGCAAGTTTACTTTCAGCTAAGAGACTAATATTTGATGTAGATCAGTTTGTCAAAGTTGGTATTCAGCAGGATCAGATTTATATGTGTTTTTTTTTGCAAAATGATGAAACTTTATGCATTAAATGAGAGTAGCACTACAATCCCCTCCACTTTTCTGTCTCACCTTCCCCACCTATAAAGCTTTCCTTAAAATCTTTCTTGGATTTGGTCACCTCTCTCCCCCTCCACCACCAAACCCACTTCCCCCTCCTCACATCCTTCCGGTGTGAAAGGCACTATATAAACGTAAAATTGCTGCTGTTGGTTTGTATAACTTAATGCTTTCCTGAAGGCATTTCATATTAGATCACCTGTAATTAAAGAGTTAAACCGATGTTACATTAATAATAGACTAGAATTGTTTGTATGGAGAATAATGGATAATTTGAAGTGATTACAAGACGGTACTTTTATTGAGGAGGTTTAGATTATTCCACAAACAGCCATCAATTGAACTCTGACAAGGAACTACAGCCTTGAAATCACTTCAAATATGTACAGCGAAGATCACTGAAGTAGTTCTTTTCTATTTTGAGGTTTTTTTCCGCTTGTGTCATTGTGGATTGTATCATGGTAAACACGGACAGGAAGTGCACTTTGGGAATGATGCATGATGCTATCCACATTGCAGGATTAATGGCTGTGATGTAATCACTGCAATTTTATTGAGTGATAATCCACAGTTGATTGCCGGAAAGGAACATAGTCGGTCTGTTTATATAGGATAATAGAAACTATTTTACAAGGCAGTAAGGGGTTCAGATGACATGAACCACAAACGATCAGATTAAGTGATTTATGAAAAGTGTGAACCCCGAAATAAGTTAATGCTTTAGGATCTGCCTTAGGTATTTGTTATTCTCTCGAATCGAGACATTATTCAATAGATTTACTGGATGGTTCTTATTTGACTATGAAATTACGATATAGAAGCAATTAGAAAATCAAAGATGAGTGGATACTTTGTACGTGTGTTGCGCGATTCAATTTAGAGGGTGTGCCAACGAGATACTCAGATTAAACTGTTTGGTGGCACTTATATCAAACTGTGGAATTCTTGCTTTTCATTTCACAACATGGAACTGAGGAATAGAATGCCACATGTGTATATTAAATGTGCATATTTACTGCTGACCTGTGATTTTTTGTAGAACAAAACTCTGACCATCTCTGAGAAATAAAATCTGGAATATTTAACATGTATGAAGTATCATTTCTGAACACAACAGCTACATTTTCTGTGAACATTGATTTAAATGGTGATCTATTGAGTAAGTCTTAGGAGATAGGAAGACCAAATCAGGCTAGTGGTCTTTTAAAAAAGTAAATGCAAAAGATTAAAAATCTCTCGTGTTTCTCTGTCGTGTAGCTGCAGCAGTTATTGTCGGAAAATGGATAGTTCTAACTTGCCAGTAAGCTCCTACAATAATATTCATTTTTCATTGGTGTAAAGCTAGATTTGACCAAATCCTACTTAATGATCCAGAAAGTGTTCATTTAGTCCCATCTATGTGATATGATATGATGTAATTCACTTATAATGAATTATAATAATTTCTTAATGCATATTTGAGCCAGTATAACCATGTCAATTTGTTTGAAAAGATACCAGTGATAAGGTTAAAAAGCTAGAAAAAAAAATGCTTTCTGAGATGTTAATTTGAGATGATAATTTTTTTTGCTGAACAACTGGTTTTAAACATATGGAGATGACAACCAAATATAGCACAGTCTGTCAGGATCCCATCTCTGTCAACAGGAAATTCAAATTTTGATGATTGGCAGATGCATATTGTATAATTCAATGTGAGATTTCTCAGATAGTCAGAATTTTACTCTTTTGCAAACTGCACTTGAGGACTTGTTACAAGTCATGGCCCTTCTGTGATTTAGTAGGCTAGAGGTCACAGCCAAATAATTCCTCCTCTGCCTTTGCCGTCGGAATATTTCCATTTCATTTTGTAAATAACATAGTTTGCTGAATGTACAAATGGACAACAGCGCAACCGAATAGTTTGTCATCAAGAAGAATAGCTGTAAGATCAATGGGTTTTTATTATTATTATCTGAGTGGAATTACTCACCTGATTTGCATCCTTCAAACTCCCGGGAAGCTGATACCATTTGAAAGAAAAAGAGCACAATGGCTTAAGCTACTGATTGTGAATGCCAATTATATTTTAATATTCAACAGAGCATATTTTAGGAAGAAAAAGACAGCAACAACATATGCATAACTCATTGGCAGCATAGAGCAGCTGTGCTGCTCTACTCTTAGACTCACTTTGTGCATTTTAGCAGCATAGTAATTTAGTATAGAGCTACCTGAGTGATGGCATTTTCAATGAGCAGGTAATCTATAGAGAATTTTTATATGGTTATGAGTTCTATGCTTCAGCATGGCAACACAAAATACATCAAGACCAATTACGATATCAACTTTCAGTGTGATACCCTTGCCACGCAAGTGCATGTATTTCTGCCCCAGGCATTTCAAATTGCATCTAATTTGAAATCTTTGGGGTTTTAATTAAATTTTAGAATATATGGAATTCTTCATTAGTACCTGCTCTGAATAGCAGATTATACTTCCTTCAGTCTCTTGTTAAAGTGGTGGGCTGTGGTAAATAGCAGTATGTTGGAAAAATAGTCTTCAGAGGCGTGTGTACACAGGGAACAGATGTAGTAAAATGCAAAATAATATCAAAAAGATTATTAGTCCAATGAGGGGAACTTGATTTGTATTTTAATGGAATTTTACTTTTCTCTTAATGATTTGCAAATTGTTCTCTGATTATAAAATGGATTAGGCTTTCGTTTTAATGTTGAAGCACAGCCATTAGCTATCTTTTTTCGGTCTTCTTTATAGCTTGGTTCCCTGCAGCAGCAAAAATTGAAACCATTTAACCCCTTTGATGTAGTTTTTAGTGATGCAGTACAACATGGACTGCTACCTAATTCAGCACGCTTTTATTTTTCAGCAGACTGCTGCAAGTTCCTTAATTGTCCATTAGGCACTGATCAACAAGGGGACAAAGTTAACAGCTTCCTTGTAATTTCCTTTTGTTGATTTAACACAGCTTCACATCTTCTCAGGGTCATTTCATCTGTTGTGTAATTACAATGTCTTACAATATCTTGGCTTAGACAATCCAGTAATTGTTCTGTTAAATGTAAGATGGGGCTAACAGTGTTCTGCCTTATACACATATGGCATGTCTGTTAGTCTGCATACCTGATGGGCACAGCATACAAATCTTGTACGTTTCACGGAAACATAACAGGAGGTTACTTTCTTGAGTCTATCAATGCAATGTCACCCTTTGAACATTGCATTTTCTCTAGATAATAGGTATATGGAAAATGCGGCTAAAATTGTACCACGGAATAAAACCTTATGCAAATTGAGATCTGGCTTTTAAGCAACAAAGCGGGACCTTGATAGATTTATGATTCTAATTAAAAACTATAATATTACAAAGCTTAGAATTTCAACATAATTTTATTGTTTTGAATTTAACAGTGGTTAAAACACTCAATTCCTAATGTATGAGTTTAAAAAAATTGGCTGAACAAATAGCAAGAAGCAACCTCGTTATTTCCCCCTGTGGTTCTGAACATTAGCCCATTTACTGGTATATTTTGGATTCATCAAAATTAGTTCAGTTCATATTAAGAAGTGTTTGACTCTGGTTGATTATCTATCTGAATGATTTAAATGATTGCTTTGAATTCTTTATTGTGTAGGGTTGTCACATTTTTCGGGTGAAGGTTTGATGACGGTGCGTCTGAGCAATCGTGAAGGTCCTCATTCACATCTGTTTAAGTGCTGGCCATCACCAGGAGTTAATCCCATAACTGGAGATGTGTGAAGTATGTGCCTAAGTATTTTTCTCGGGTGTAAGGTTTCTTTTTATTACGCTTCAGTTCAGCCAAAAGTAAATTCCCCTACATTTATTTTGGGTTATTCTTCCCTCCCATCTTTAAAAGTCTTGTGTGAACTCTTAGCTCTTAACCCAAGAGGATGAATTAAGCAAACCTCCTCACAGGCATTTATCTGCCAGGTGCCATTTAACAACCAATGACTCGAAGGTGTGCAGTTTGAGTTCCCGTGCCTGCAATATATGCTTTCTCTGATAGACTAGCTGAGTTTAGGAGCTAGTGGAAAACATTGTTGTGAATGCATATTCTCTCACTCCTTTCAGCTGAAAGGAATACTTCAGGTTAACCTACAATGGTTCTTTTGATATTTATGGGGGGGAGGTGGGGGAGCTATCACTTCCTGTGCATTATTTTTTTTAATAACTCTTAGTAAGTAAGATGTCAAAGGAAAAAAATTACCTTGCAGTTGCTGGCCTCCAAATTTGAAACATGGTCTTTCTCTCGAGAATAAGCACTGTAGAGTGTTTCTTCATTCAACCTCGGCTCCCAGCAGTGCACACTATGCATTGCTATTAGGTGTTAAGCAGTTATCTGAAAGATCATTAAAACAGTAGGGTGCATTGCAGCAGTTATTTAAGACAATGTTCAAATATTGTATATTTAGGTAGGAATTGAGGAATGACCATTCTTGTCAGTAAATCAGACCTATTAGATGTTGTTCGAGGCAACGATTGAGTTACTTAAGCAAACAACAAGTTTTGTGATTTTACAAAAAAAATCCACCATTTAGGTCTCATGTTGTATTACAAAAGAGGAGTAACCTACAGAATTATGTCTCCAAAGCACTTTACAATGTACATCGTCCTCAACAACAACAACAACAAGATTTCATTTATAGAGCTCCTTTCACGACGGGAGGACGTCCCAAGGCGCTGGACAGTTGGGTCGGGACCCGAGCAGGGGGGAAATGGTCAGGGTGAGGGAAGGGAGGGAGCGAGGAGGGGGTAGAGAGTCGAGAGGGGAGCTGAAGGTACGGTCGAAGAGAAAAGCAAAACAAAAATAAAATATTTGCTGGTTTTCCTCAAGGCACGTAAGAATTAATCTAATGGATTAGTCCGGATCACTCTGGAATTGATCTGATATCTGTAATTTCCACTGGCCAAGGTTAGTGTAACATTTGCCACATTTTATTTCATCACAAAAGTGCTGCATTGATTTATTTTCCCTCTAATTTTTAACAACAACAACTTGCATTTATATAGCACGCTTCATGCGATGTAGCGTCCCGGAGAGCTTTAAGGAGGTGATGATGTGGCATCACACTGGAGATCTTTTGCACACTGTTGGTAGTCAGTGAGTCAGTGCCTAGAGGACATCAATTTTAAAATACTTAGTTATGAAGCACAGTAGATGAGGAGGAATTTGTTTACACAGAATTGGTCCGATCTGGAACAGTTGTGGAAGTTGAGGTAGGATTGGAACCAGTTAGATATCTAAAAAACAATCATTTGCAGGGGGTTGGGGAAAAGATAAGTAAATGGGACTAATTGGATTGACTTTTTAAAGAGCCAGCACAAACACAGTAGACCAAATAGCCTTCTTCTATACTTGGAGTTCTTATGGTTCTGTGATATGTAAAAGCCACTCTACTGTGTAACAATGCCAGGGAGGAATGTTGCTGAACATAGGTAAATGAGAGTTGTTCACTTCTACCCCTCCTCTATGTTCCTGGATGCTGTGATTATATCACCACATCTTGAATTCTGACTTATGAATCTGTTAAAATAACATGCTCATCGTACGGCTTTTCCCAGCTAATAAGATACTGATGGCCTTACAATGCATCTTTAATACCCTCCACTTCAGCATGAAAAATACCATCGACAACATTTAAACTGGTGTAAGTGTTGAGCTGATATAAATTAATTGTTACAACATTTTAAAACATCTTAGGGATTTTGTTCAAAATAGGGTCCCCTTAACAAATAATCACAAATGTTATTATCAGAAGAGACACCAGCATATTTCAAAGAAAATATCATGGCCTGAGTGGCGCTGTTTGTATTATTTGTAGACCCATAAATAGCTCAAAAAATGGCTGAGAGAGGAAGAGTTGTTTTTTCATGTGAGCTTTTTCATAACCTAGAACTGACTACTGAAGAGATGAACCAGCCTTCTTTGTTTTCATTCTAAATACCTTTCATCATTATGTGCTTGGCTAGAAAGTACCATTAAAAGCCTGGCAGGACTGCAAGAGTCTTTTAAAATTCTGATACTAGGCATTCAGCCAGGAAGACAATAGTGATCTGAATTTGCTTTGGCTGATAAACTAGATGGAGCTACCACTAAGTTTTCTTTTGCAAAGCTCTGGTGCTTGAACTTGCTACCAGGATATTACTGCCAAAGATGCTGCACAGTCTAATAAGTGATATCAGCAGAACCTCCAACAAGTTATCCAAATATTAAACTTTTATAGCTCAAGCAAAAACTAGGACAACATTGGCTGTCCTTAGTTCCAGTGTGTGTTTTTATGGTTACTCTATTTTCTTTTCCTATGTAGTTAGATATTACCCATTCCTTATGCTCCCAGACCTACTGAGTGTGGGGGGAGAAGAAATAAATAGATTTTCATTGGTGCTGATTAACCAACTAATGCACTTTCCACAACACTGTCGTGCAAAATCACAACTTCAGATTCTAATGGGGCTAGACAATGTAGATCATGACAGGCTGTTTCAACTTGTCCAGAATAGTAAAACCAGAGGACATGACCTGCAATTGAAGGGGGGAAATTCAGAACGAATCTACGCAAACACTATTTCAGTGAGCGAATTGTAAACCTGTGGAACAGGCTCCCTGGGGAAACGTTAGAAACAAGAAATGTTGATTTCTTTCAAACACAGATTAGATAGTTTTCTTTCAGGAAATAACATTATGGGATATAGTACATGGGTAATTCGGGACATATGTCTGCCAGGAAGGCGAACTGGGTGGACCTTGGATCTTTTTTTTGTCAAGCATTTCATATGTTCTTATGTAATATCAGGAAAGCCACAACGATTGGATCAGTGTGTGAAGAAGAAAAGAGTATTTGTATATTCAGCTACAAATCTAAATAACGGTATGTAAATAAGTTCAATACCACTTTTAGATCTTGAATTGGAATTTGAACTTAATATTTTCTCAAAATAAAGAGAAATGGCGGTATCCATCTGAGATGTGATGTTAAGCAAGATTCCCTTTGCTCAGAAGGGGAGAAAATTGATTCCAGTTAAAAAATGCTCAGCATTGTGCTTTACATCATGCCAATATCAGCAAATTAAAACTAGTTAAATAACTAGTGAGAAAGATCTTATAAACCATTTGTGAAATAATCTTTCTGTGGTATAGTTCAGTGGTACAGTGAGGCATTCTTTATTATTTCATCATTCGTGGAATTCCACTATAGGTAGAAATCACTTTACCTTGGATGAAAACCATTAAGAAGTACTTATTTTAATACTGACGTGTCTGGAGATGTAAATTCCAAAAGTTTGAGTATATATTTAAACAAGTACTTGCTTGTTTTTAGAGGTTTTTGGGGGACTGTGCAAACATTTAATCTTATTTTGCATTTCATAAAAAAATTAAGCTCCTGTGGAAGACCATGATCACAGAAAATGAGGCTTACTGCTTATTTCATAAGGATATGAAATTGATCCTGAAGATTTTATGACTGACATCACAAATTGTTGTTTTTGTAAATCAAACCTCAAGGGAATATTATCAAGCGTTTGGTGCAGATTAAGTCATGTGTGCGATGTACATGAAGTATAATAAATTATGTTAATATTTATTGTTTCTTTTACACTGCAGTTTAATTCATTTTAGTAATGTCTGTCAAAAGTCATTTGCATATGTTTAATATTTACGTTTTAATCAGACATAATAATCCTTGCATTTGATATAGCACCTATAATGTGTTGAGACCTAATCCTTGCATTTGATATAGTACCTATAACCAATAAATATCTTAAAGCTCTTTACAGAGTTCGACTGTGAAGACTAGTGATTGTGCATTTGTAGGTGAATGCAGCATGCAATATATGAACACAGCAATGTCCCATAAACAGTCATGAAGTGAATGATTAATTTTATCTGGGGGATTGTTGACCAAGACATAGGGAGAAACTTCCTTCTTTTTTCAAACATTGCCATGGATCTTTAACATCCACCTGAGGAGGCAGAAGGTCCTCAGTTTAACATGTCATCCAAAGGACACCAGATCCACCTCTACATTGCACCCCAATAATGCATTGCAGTCTCAGGATAAAATATGAGCTCAAAGTCCCAACATAGGGCTTGAACCCACAACCTTTTGACTCAGAGGTGAGAGTGTGATCAACTGAGCCAAACTGACACCTTTTTTAAAAAAAATAGAGGTAATCTTAAAAGTATCTCACCACAAACACTGTGCCTGAACTAGAAAATTATTGCTTTGCCCGGAGACTTTAGTTTGAGATATCTAATGATAATAATAATCCTTGTATTTGATATAGTGCTTTTCAGGTCTTCTAGGCATCTCAAATCACTTCAGAATATACTGTGAAGTGAATTACTGTATATTTGTGGGTGAAAGTCTAGTAAAGTATTGGGCACAAAATTGTTCTCTGAATAGTTATATGACAGTTATAAGATGGAAGACCCACATTGGGACTTGGAATCACATAGTCTAAGCTGACACTCCAATACCATGCTTGGGGTGTCTTGTGTTGTTGGAAGTGCTGTCTTTCGGATAACATTAAAACCAAGATCCGGTCTGTCTGTTCAGGCAGATGTTAAAGGTCTCATGACACTATTCAAAAAGAGAAGGGAGTTTCTCCTGGTGTCCTAGCCAACAATCCCCAAAATAAAATTTCTTGTTCATTTCATGGCTGTTCGTAGGACATTGCTGTGCGCAAATTGACTGCCGCATTCACCCAGACATACACAGTCATTTCAATTCACAGTAAATCCTATAAGCGTTTTGGGACGTCCTTCCAACGTGAAAGGCACTGTACCAAATGCAAATGAAAGGATTATAACCTCACTCCTTAATTATCCTTTGCTAGCTGTCTTAATACTTTCTTCATTGTAAAACAGTATAACTATAAATTGGTTTAAGAGATTTTAAAGAGTTTTTTTTTAACTAGACTTTTAGTAGTGGCTTTTTGCAGAATTTGTAAATTATATGAGCATCCAGTCACACGTTGTAGTTCTAAGTGATGAAATATCGCACTTCATACCATTTCTCATGTCACAAGTATTTTATTGCATTTTGGACCAAGTCAGATTATCATATAAATCTTTGTGAAATTATGGCCCTTTTAAAGTTCATGGTTTATGATAAGTTATTGAAACAATCGGTAATAAAGGTTTAATAGAAAGTGTTTAGCAGAGCTGCAGAACTCATCGTTCACCTATAACCTTAAGGGTTAACTTTGACATAAACACGGTGTTAAAATACAGTTCACATTCTTTAGATTAGAGCTGCGATACTCCGCAAAGCTTTAGGTCTCAACTTCCCGCAACTGACTTCTATAACATGATCTGTTCAAAGATATTTGAAACTGCAGTGTTTCACCATTGTCTCCTAAGCCTTCTGCATAGCAATGTGTGAAGAATTTTTTGCATTTTTGTAGCTCTTGATCAAAACACCCAAAAGCACTATAATTATTTATTTATTGTGAAGAGTTTGGCTACTTTTGTTAAGCAAATGAAACAGCCATTTTGAGCATGGCAGTGTCCCACAAATGGGCCTGTTGTGAATGCTGATTGTGTCCTGAGGATTGTCAGGCAATCCACAGAAAGAAACCTCTTTTTGAATAGTGTCAGAGATCATTAATGTCTTCCCTGCTCTTCATCAGTTTAATGTCTCCTCTGAAGAACGGTACCTCCAATAATGCAATGCTCCTCCAGTTTTGCTCTGGGAAGGTCAGACTTGGAGGCTTTGAGGCTTCAAACAACAACCTTCTAACCCAGAGATTAGAGAACTACCAACTGATCCAAGATGATATCTGTGCGACTTGTGTACTCAAACCATGATCTCTCGGGCTTTCATTCCTCAGGTCCTTAAAAAAAGAAATCGCAGAATCAAAACCAAGGGAGAAAGAGTGATCAGCAACTTGTTTACACATGCCAAGGCAAAGAATTGTAGAGCAGTGAAGCTTTAATTTTTATGTGCACGATTAATATCTTGCAGATGCGCAGTGCCTATATATTGTGCTGGCAGTAATCTAGTGACGCTGATTCCCACTTGTTTGATTGATAGAAATCAGTATGGACTCTGAGTATGCAAGATCCTCCAGATCATTCACAGGAATAATTAAATATCTGATAAACAGATCACATTGCAGGCATGGTGTTTGGACATGGAACTGCTTAAATTCTTTAAGACTGCAGGGGAATGAGTGCATGAGACATTCAATCTTTAAACATGACTTTATGACCTATTTCAACTTTTATCCCAAGATTGACTTAGAACATAAGTTCCTCCAAATTTGCACTCCAACTTTTGCATTGTGCAGATCAGCTTGTCTGTGGCTCCGAATTACATCCAGCTACCTCTGCCTTTAATCCTATTAGAGCTAAAATGATTTATTCTTTCTTTAAAATAACATGTTGTATGGAAATCTGTTTACAGTAAGAAATGAATATAGATCCCTGCATCGTAACCTGAACAATTGTGCTAATGTTTAGACCTGATGAAAAAAGGTTACTGTAGTTCTTAAAGGGTTAATAGCACTAAAGATTCATTCAGAATGAATTGTTAAGAATAGCGTAAAACAGAATAAATAGGAATGATTTCTTTTCTTTTTAGTGTTAGATAAGAGCAGCTATTAATTTTATCTGATTGCTATAAATGCACCGGTGTGGAATCGTTTTAATAAGATTATTGTAATTAGTAGTTCATACAGGACACTTAATCAGATTTGGAAATTAGAGTACTAGTATAATCTTACAAGCTTTTTAATTAGTTTTCTGTGTTGGTATTATTATGGTGAAGGTTGACAAAATTTTCTCTCAACATCTGCTGACAGTACTTCTTTATCCTTATTGTCAGTGTTAACCATCTTCTTCACTACTTTGACCATGCAAACCCTAGAGGTGTTTTCTCCAAGTATCCATGCTATTTTGGGGAACCACTCAGATTGCAAGAACATTAAAAAAGTAACGAACCACAAGTGGCCTATTGACCTTTCAAGCCTGGTTCTCCAGAGACCCTGAAAAATCTACCGAATTATGGACTGTACCCACCCACTCCTGAGGGAAAGTTCTGCATATATATTTTCTGGTTCCCAAAGATATTTCAGTAAATAGTCACCCATCGTTCACGTCTCTATTGGTCAAACTTTGCCCAGCATCTCCAAATGGAATCCTGGAGACTTTACACCATAGAAGGAACCATTTTACCCATTGGAGCTACTGACTACTCCATTCCCCTTCTCCTTTCCCCCCCAAAACAAGCTCCCTTCCTCACCGAGAAGCCTAGAAATCTCTGCACCCAATCCTATCAACTCAGTCTGTGCCTATCCCATTTTCATCCAGTACTTTTTTCATGCTGAAATTATGGGCAGTTTTCCCTGTTCCTGGAAGAATCTGGGTAATGCAAAACCTGGATTCTGACACTTTATATAAAGGGACTTTTTAAAAAAAAATTGTCAGTTTTATTTTATTCATTCTTCTAGTTTATTACCATTTTAATTTGTTTAAATGATTCATAATGTGCCATTTTAAAGGCCTGATTTTAATTATCTTTATACTGCTCACTTTATTGTGCCTTTCACTAGCGGTCTCCAGAATACTTACATTGACCTATTCTTTTCCAGAAGGCTACACTCTCTTTTACTTTCAGTTTCATTCGTGCCCCATGGGTCAGATCCTTCTGTTGGCAAGGTCTTTTGGGCAAAGTGTTGCATTTGCTCTTTTAAATGAGTGCTGCGCAGTACTGTGCCTGACCATGCCCTATGCTATCTTAATTGTACCTCATCATGTCCATAGTGCTTCTGGCTAAGTATTATAACATTGGTGGAAAATGCAGAATTCCCACGGAGGAAACCGAGAATAACCGAAAAAACTTATTTAAAAAAACTCAGAAAAGTTTGAAAATGAGAAATTTATGACCAAAACCCATGCATGAAACATTAGTACCTCAACCACTCAATGCAAACTGTATGTATAGTATACTAAACCTTCTTTTGTTAAAGATTGTGTTGACATGCCTAAAACGTTTGATGACGACGACTGCTGCAAGATCCTGCTGAGTTTCCCTACAACTATAGATGTAATTTTCCTTCCCTTCCCTACCTCCCCCAAAAAGGCACCCAAGTGATGGAAGCTTATTCATCGCTTTGGGACATCTTCCTGACATGAAAGGCACTATACAAATGTAATTTTGTTTTGTATTATTCCCCAATATTGCAGCATAGAATCCGAGAACATTCCCTGCCACTGTAAAAATCAGATCAGGCGCATATCCGCTGTTTATGAATGTTGTGTGATTGTTTGCAAACTGGCTTAATGCATTAGTTGTGACTTCTGGTTTGCTGTTTAATTTGCCCGATTCGAAGAACGTTTTTGCCAACAAGATACACAGTATATCCTGTGACATGCTTTGAGATGTCTCAACTATATGATAAGGCAATATATC
The DNA here is from genome assembly GCF_018977255.1 of Callorhinchus milii. Lineage (NCBI taxonomy): Eukaryota > Metazoa > Chordata > Chondrichthyes > Chimaeriformes > Callorhinchidae > Callorhinchus > Callorhinchus milii. Next base: position 22,418,562 of record NW_024704748.1, on the reverse strand, counting down.
AAATGCAAGGATTATTACTATGCTTAACATCTGATTTTGAATCCTGAAAGCCAGCAAAATTCAGCAAGAGCAGCTTTCACTCAATTGTGTACTAAAGCCTCAAAAGTAGCCATCTATCTACAGGGTACTATTCTTACAGATTCAACAGACGAGGTGTAGAAACATGCTTTCAAATGGCAGATCACTGCTACCGATCCAATGTATTGTCCTTCAGCCTTGTTTCTTCTGCGAGCATTCCTATGACTCATACCTTGATGATCGATTTATCCAGACTCAAACCCTGGAGATATCCGAAGAAATAGTCTCTCAGAAGATGCAGCTGTTCATACAGCTGAGTCAGCCCGTGAACCAGAAGAAGTCTAATTTACAGCCTTTTCATTCAGTGCCACGTTACAAACCGTAGTTTTCTTAGATAACCACAACCGCTTAGCATTAAGACTTTGCTGCACAAACATAACTCAAGAACCTCTGACCGCTTTTAGCCATCATCTCTGTTGTCTTCTTTCACGATAAAGCTACAAATCAACCTGTTGGTACAATCCTTCACATCAATTAGGAAAGGTGGATTTTGCCTCCAAAAGAAGTTGTGTGCAGTAACCTTCAGTAATCCAAACCAAAATCTGTCAAAATAGTATGATTGTTGAGCCGATCAGTGCAGTGCCTTATTGGTTGAAAGGACCAAATGTGCTCACTTAAGAATTATTTTTGAAGGGGACGGTAAAGGAAGATTGCATAGGCTTAAAACATTTTGCAAATCAATAACATTCATCTGATTCCCTGCCTTGATATGCATTATCTCTAGATTCATTCGAACATGAATGATGTCCACAAGAGGAGACGTCTCTGGAATTGGTGTATCTCCACACCAGTATCATCAGCATTGGAGACAGTCATAGAGCAGTACTATTTATTAATGATTGTGTTACCTCCAATGTGCTGCTCCCCTTTAGGGATAGGCCTCAGTCTGCAATTGTCATCAGAAAAACATTTTAACAGGGAAAGGGATATTCACATTGCAACAGGCCATCTATCCACAAGATACACAAGGATCTCTTACAAGTATTGCACCGTTGGATCAGTTGAGAGCTGGAAAGCGCCATGAGACAAAGTGCAGTCCCCTGTTGCCCCAGTTTGTAACCCTGTAGTATATCAAGAATATGTGCCAGGAGGATGCCAGTGTGAATGCTTTTAAAAATATATATATCCATGGGTATATATTTTTTTAGAAGACAAAGCTTTTAGCAAATATTGCATTGGTAGCTATCCTGTTTCCAACATCATTTCCGAGTTTCTTTTTTTTTCTTTTCATTAAATTGGCTGCTTTCTGAAATTGTGCACCTTTCTATATATATGTATATATATATATTCATCCCCGCCCCAGTTTCTCCAGACCTTGGTTAGTTTCTAACTGTACTATTCCCTCCAGCTGGGCTGTGGATTTCCCTGCAGCTGTCATCAATCCTGTTCCATAATTGGGAAGAATAAGGCATAGTTCAGCAGAGTGAGTTAGTCTGTGTCAACACTTCGCTCACCCTGAGTCAGAATTCCTGGAGCTGTCACCTCATTCTCAAGCTGTTCATGTATTGAGGACTACTGTGATTATTCAATTGTGTGTGCATGTGCTTCCCTGCCCCCTTCAAACCTTTGCCTACATCAGTGCATAGATTTCAAATTACTTTATCAGGTCTGAAAAGTTCTGAATCTGTTGTATCCAAATTCTGAAATTTCATTGACGAATGAAGCAACCTTCGAAGCAGTGGCTTATCAACAAGAAACAGTGTAGCATAAAATACTTACATTATATTTTTCTAGTAAAACAAAGTTTTTTTTTAAACAAGCGCTAGGTTGAATATTTGAATACTATTTGTCACCCTCTGGCCCGAAATTCCACCTAGTTGTATCCTGGGTCTCAATTTACGATTATCTGGCCTATCTTTATCGAATGGTCTGTCTGTAGTCCCTCTCCCGTTACTATAGATCTATCTCAGCTGCACCCAGCTTCACTCCTTCTGAGCTTTTTGTGCTTAGTGCATTGATTACCTATGCCCAAACGTTCAAGCTCAATCTAATCCAGGCCACGCCAAACAGTACAGAAAACAATCAGACAGCCAGGCAGTCAGAAAAATCCCTTCCTCTCTTGATAATGTTCTCCTTCAGACCTTCCGCTTTCCTTCTCAAAGGCCTCTTCAGATAAACAATTTTGGTCGTCCCTCCATGCTAGGCAAAACTTTGATCCAAGAGTTTTGGGGAAAGGCTTCAAAGGATAGATTCCACTTGTGATGTCAAAAAACTTGGCCCTTGTCTTTGAGACAATGGCCATGGAGCATCACAATTTAAAGTCATTTAAATCTCAACCCTAAAAGCAATATGCTCCTAGAACAACCAATGTATTTTGCTGTTGCAGACTGCATATTTATTTTACGTACAGTAGCTGTACCACTGTTCAATTTCATTGTGTCTTATAACTTCAGATAGTTTTTGTTTTGGTCAGCCGGGTTTCTGACATATGTGGAAACCCATCACCATGCTTAAAAGTATCCAAACCAACCAAACTCAGAAACATGCATCTCACCTACACATGGAATGCATACTCTCTACCTGGAGGAATGCATCCTGCTTACCTAATTGCAGAACATTTTTTAGTCAATTTGGAACTTTGTTTTTTTTGTAGTTCTAAAAAAGAACTAGCTATTAAATCAACAGCAACAACAACTTGCCTTTGTATAAATATCCTTCATGCAGGTAGGATCTCAGAGCGTTGAAAATTAAGACTAAATTCAAGAATTTTCTACAATTTCTGTGCATTTTATTTTAATTTTATGACAAAATTAGTCCTCAACATCATTGTTATTATTATAAGTGTAGCTTGAACTTCATGCCGATGATGCGGTGACTCCACTTTACACTGCAGCCAATGCTGGTGGAATGGAGGATTTGTGGTAATTTGTGGTGAGCTGGGAACTACTGCTAGTTAGAAGTCAACTATGTCAACACAGGAGCTACCAACCTCCAACACTATCAGCCTGTTTGGCCGGGGCGAGGGTGAGCATTACTTTTTTCAGTTGACTGTTGTATTTGACCTGCATCCACATCTGGTAACTTTGTGGAGGTGCTGGATGGTTCCTGTGAGCCAAAGCAATTACAGTTGTGCAGTTTGTTAGATGGGGCAATAATTAATTACAAATGGGCATTGTGGGACCTGCTAATCTGTTTGTTATTAACCAATGTTTGTCTTATCCGGAAATTGAACTCTGTAGACATTAACCCTTTGGGAATTGAGGTAGCACTTGTATTAAAACAAAAATATACTTAACAAAGTACAATTGTATTATTGATTTGAAAAAGACTAGGAATTAATGTTTCATGATTATGTATATTCCTATAAATTGATTTTAGAATAATCCATGTTGGGTGTTTTTATTTTTTATTTTATTGAAAGCAGAGTGTTTTAAAGGCTGGATAAAGTTCCTTTAGCCTTAATGGAATAAGCAAGAGAAAAATGGCAAGACTTTGTGAATTAATTCAGAAATGTTACATCCAGGAAATTCAGCATTGTAAAGCTTAATGTCATACTGTTTTCCAGTTACTGGTAATTCCTAATTGTTCTGTACTGATATTCTGAAAAGGTTATAAAAGGCACTTGATGATTGGCTCTTTACAAGAAATAACAGCCAAGTACCTCAGTGATTAGGTTTTGATCTGGAAATGTATTGAGTTAAGTGCAGGCAGATTTTGTTTCATATCTCACTGAATGTTCTAATATTGAATTTTGATGGGGCATTTTGAAACCGAGGATGCTATCCTAAAGAACTGATTACACAGTGAATTCTGAGTGTTTTTGAAGGGTTGTAGACCCACATAATGGAACATTATTTTGTGTTACTTCAGTTCAGGGCCGAAGCTTATCTGTATAAATCTGTGTCTGTCACTTGCATGTACAGCAGGACAGTGATTTGGATTTCTGTGGAATTAATGAAATTAAACCATCATGTTAGTTTTCTTTCTTCTTTTCCAGTGATGTGGATGTGCTTGGAGTCTTCAATGTCTGATGCACTTCCATACATTTATCATCCAGAGCTCATGATTAATAGGGTACCTACAATGCTAAATAGCACCTACCGGTACTTTTACCTGAGCTGCAGTTTCCTCATTTGAATAGGTGAGGAACCAAAGTCACCAGAGCAATTTTTGCTAGATTTCATCACTCAAAATTCAGTTGGAATTTCTTCTAAATTCCTCAGCTGCCCTGAGGCTAAGGCTCAGTGCTGATACAGAGATTAATCCCAAAAGAGCCCTGTATTTCTCAGCAGAGAAATTAAAGCTTGCCAGTTTTCCTTTCACCTGTCCTTCTGACAGCTCTGTCAGTAATGATGTGCCATATACATGGCATAATCCCCATCCTATGGTAAAGAATAATTTATTAAGAAATTAAGGGGCTTAGCTCCTCTGTCGGGTTGGTCTTCAAAAGTTGGCTGATAGTGGTGACAGCATGATTATCAATGAAAAATTATTTAACAGTACCTTGGGGCTTTTTTAGACAAAGCCTAATAAGTCACATGGGTAGATATCAATCAAATTTATCCCCTTTAGATTTTGTAAATATTCCCTGAAGTTAAAGCAAATTACGTTGATTATATGGCTCCTCTACATGCAGTTCAGAGTGACTGTGGGGCACGGTCCTAGTTTAGGGAGAAGCATATTTTTAGAAACTCTCTGGCATCGTGACATGTTTGCTAATAAAGCTGACACAATTTCTCCCTCGCTTCTGGAATCTTAGTAAGGCCAACAGGAGGTACAAAAATATATTATTTCAAACAACTCTTCGCCAGCATTTGGGATTATTGACTGTGTTTAAATGTTAGCATGGCAATAAAGATGCAATAATTCTCACGTAAGATTAGCACAATAATAGCATTACGTTCTTAAAAGGCAGCATGCAAATTTTGGTGTAATAATTGGGCCCGCAATATGGGGCCATTTATTGATATTTCTTTCTCCTTTAACCCTTTGAGAATGTGGTAGTATTTTACTGACAAAAAGGTAATTTTTTAATGTAGATAATACTGTAAATGAAGAAAACTTATCACCACTGCATTAATGATGCCTTGTAACCTTCAGCATTGGATGTTTACAGAAAATCATTTATTCAAAAGCTCTGCTCATTGAAAATGCACATATTTTTGAAAACTGCAAGCGCTCAGTGGGTTAATTAATGTAAAGTTCAAGTTTACCAGAAACGTTAAAATAAAACTATGATGGGCAAAGGTGCTTTATTTAATAATGAATGTAACCCTGATATATCAGCAAAAGGAATGTTTTTTATAATAGATGTATTTTACTAAGGAGTTTGACCTTGTTTTTATTAGCAAAGATTAATGAATAATTAATCTGTTCATCCTAGACCACACTCAAAAATCTTTTTTTTTGTAAGGCACAGAATGGGTGTCATGCTTATTTCTTCGAGTCTCTTATTGGACAACAGTTTAAAAGCTCACAACAACATATTAACCCTTTACAATCCTGAATGTGTCTTTGCAGTTGAAAAATGTGTGGTTGCTGCCATAGCAGCTACAGAAATACAGGATTATATTTTTCTACCTTCTGACGCTGTATTGTTATGAAGTAGGCTTGTTTTGTACAAAACCCAGAAGCTACTCATCATTTTTCAATATTATCCAAGTCGTCCAAAACATTATCTTATTACACTTCTACAATTGTGCTTTCAAAGTATTTCTAAGTGCTCGTTCTTTCATTCAGTAGTTATCAAGAAGGAAATGAAATTTACAATCACACGTTTTTCAGAATGAGGCAATATCATTTTTCATGGTCTCTTTCCTCCTCCCCCCCCCCCCCCTCCCCCTACCTCATAAATATTTGCAATTAACAGAAGTTGTAGCTTCAAAAGAATGCTAAGGTGACTGTCAATTTTCTAAGCGTATTATGACAGAATACTTAACAGCTTTTGCAAATCACTTAGTTCACAATCCTGTAGTCACAGGTTTGAGTCCCAAGGCTGCCTGGCACTTGAATCTGAGAGCTACCCTTGGGGTGAGTTTCATCAGTTTTCAGCCAGATAACTAGGAGGGATGCCCTGAGGTAATGCAGCGACTTACTCAAGAGAGGGAAATACTGACAGAGCACACCTTATCCTGCAAGACGTGCACCTCTGTGGCAGGCATTGGTGGAACTGAAGAACTGAAGTCACCAAGCAACTAACAGGCTAAGTTAAGCAAGAGCTTCTGTACTCAAGGGTTGGACAAAGTAATGAATGTCTCCTGTGCGCTGATTAAAGCTGCAATTAATGAGTGACCGCAGGAGTGTTTATTGCTGAGGACATCTCATCAAAGTGGAATGTAATGCTAATGTATATCTTATTTGGTAAGAGTTTTAACTATGGAAACAGAAACAATAGCAATGTACATGTATGTTTTTAAGGGAGCTGCTAATTTGCATAATAACAAGCAAGTGCTTTTCTGAGTATGTTTGCCGAGATATTGTGTGTGTGTTTAGTCATTCAGGTATCCAGTCAGTAAGGAGGTGGCTCTCAAAACAGCACATTGACATCTAGATTGCGTCTTAGGGGCATTTGATTGTATATTAAAAGACCTTATTGTAACCTTAAATATAGCACCGGTGAGACCACATTCCGAATTTGCCATTTAGATTTGAGTACCCTACACTAAAGTATATTGACATGTTGAATCAAAGGTTTCGCCCACAAAACACAGTCACTCCCATATCCTGTGAACCGCTTTGAGATGTCCTTTTGGCATGAAAGACTCTGTACCAAATGTAAGGACTATGGTTATTATTTTAAAACAAGCAACCTGATTGATTCCAGAACTTAGCAGAAGTTTTGAGGAGTAGCTTACAGAGCTAAACTGCTTATCATTTAGAAAAGGGGGAGCTACCATAATCTGGGTCTCTAAAGATTTGAGAGGCATAAATATAACTAGGCTATTCCACTTAGACCTTAGGATTAGAACTTTAGGATGTAAGTTTAATATCAAAAGTCTTAAAGCAGGGCCAGATATCAGATTTTTCTCTCCATCACGTGTAATTGCTGTGACTCTTCTCAGTTTGCCTTGCAGGCTCAGTTACTGTACTAGGTATAACATAGTATTGTATCCTATGAGGGAGCCTTTGTGCCATAGAATTGTTTCTGGAACAATAACTAACATACATTATAATGTTTACTCACAATGCACTCACAGTAGCACAATTGAAATAAATAGAGAAACTGCCTTTGGAAAAAAAACAATTTGGCTGGAGATTACTGTGAAAGCAGACGTGTATTTTACACATTTGTGAACAATTTTCCCATCTGGTATCAAATGTCTGGCGTGTGTTGTATTTTGCACACTTTTGCTCCAGACTGCCTTTAATGACATGTTTTTTTTATTCTGCTCTTTTTATAAATGTACCTTAACACATTTGTGGAAGGGACACACTCTAATTCGGGCAGCACTAATAACCGTAACAACTTGGCCTCACCCACAAATGATGTTTTTGGATCAGATCTGGGTAGATTTTTTTCAGAGCCCGTTCTATGCTCTAGTTGTGTTTGCACAGACTGCTCATTTTATTTGAAGGGTTTGGTAAAGTTCCAAGACTGCTACTCCAGTGGGTCAAAAATCTGAAGGAATCTGGAGCTGGTTCCTGGCACCAGGAAAGTAGTTTGTTGCAGTAATACTCATTATGACAGTAGGGCAGATTCCCAAACCCCTCAATGTTGGAAGTTAACACCCGTTCACCACTCCGGAAAGAGTCACAAGTTTAATGAGTAAAAAAAATTGGAATTTTAAGCAAATCCTTTTTTTAGTAATCATTGTAAACAAAATCTGTTTGCCTAAAGAAAGCCCACTAACAGTCATTTAGTATCAATACTACATGTGCTAATGAACCAAAAGCTGTTAATGTGGTTTCTTCAGTTAAATTGATTCATGAATTTTGAAGAGAACATTATCTAATGAATTTACTCTGAATAGAAAGCAATTAGAGGGACACACCATTCTGCTTAACCCCAAAGACACCCTAGTGCCACAAATTAAGTACATTTTGAAAACAGATTCATAAAAAAACGAAATAGATTTGCTGTCTTGTGACCTCTACTAATCCTTGTAAATTAATGAACAAAAAAGTTAATTTCTAGTCTGACCCTGTTCTAATAACATAAGGATTATTACTGAGCTATAGTACATTTAGGGTCATAATATTAATCAGATTGTTCCAATAAAGTTATTATGTTTTCTGATATAGTGCTTGAGTTTTAGATTCCAAATACTGTACCATTTCAAATGATGTTTAAACATTTTTAAAGCTTTTTTTTGGTGTAAATGAGCAATATATCATACCATCTTTAATGAAACGTTCAAGTTAGTAACAAGTGAATTATAATAAAATATTGACTTATTACATCGGTACAGAAATAGAATTTGAACTGGCGCCTCCCTGTTGGTTCATCCCAAACTGTGTCTTTTATGAGAAAGTCATAATTATAGATCTGATGAATAAAAGGGAATGCAAAATATAACTATGGAATAAAAATATATTATCTGAGCTAGCTGCAACACAGAGTTTGCTCCTCATGTCTCTTACATTTACTAGATCTACTCACAAAGTGTTTCTCAATCCACATGGGCAGGTTATAGAATGTCCTGTTTTATTGTCCAGCAGTAATCCTTTATATACAGTTTTCAATGGGTTGTGCCAAATGTTGGTCTTGGACTTTACAATGACTGTGTTGCAGAACTGAAGCTTTTTTAACATTTGACCACTGCATTCAGCTTATGTGTGAACAGGGTTGCAAAGAGTGTTATCACACGGAAGATAATTTGAAGTTCAACAATTTGTTATGAAAAGTTTACAACATTCAGGAGAAACACGGAGAGTAACGCTGTTTAGACCAGCCGCTTGGATGTCAGACTAAAAGTAATCACAAGAAAGCAAACACAACTGAGTGTTAATTGAGGTTGGGTGCTGGGCTGCAGTTCAAAAATGCTTTCATGTTGTAACCAAATTATTTGCATACTTGATTGAACTGAGTGATCAACTGAATCATTTGTGCCAACCTCACTGCTTACATGACCACATGTACACATTGTTAATGATGAAAGCATATGACTTTTATTACACAGTATAGTGTAGGATAGGCCTATTCAAAGCTTCTCTGGGTTGCTTTCTCTAAAGATATAATTGTTTCACAAGAAAGTTAGGCCAAGGAACAATATATAAAATTAGAGAATAAAATATATGTGTAACTTGCTGGTCAGCACAGTAGGTCACATTTTTTCTGACCTTGCCATATCTTAGAAAGAACAAATGATCCCCTGGAGTCCCTATAGTTTATTTAAGTGCTATGTGAACAGTCTGCTATTGCGAAACAGATAGTTAGCAGGCAACAATGTTACAAGGTAGACAGTAAATTGCAACTTATTTTTTCAGTGCGGAAGACTATAAATGGCATCTTCCTGTAAAGGACAGACAAACCTTTTGGCACTCCTCTCTACCATCCTGTGTTTCACTCTGCCACAGAACCACACACAATGCCAACCTTTGATAGCTGCTCTTACTGAAGCTGGCAGGGTGTTATGCCTGTAGAGATATTGGCATGACTCCTCAAGTACTCCATGTGTCAGTGCCATTTTGGCCAGTGACCATATGTGAACTGGTAGCTAATATTGCAAATTCACAAACTGCAATGAGCTGCGAAATATGCTTAGTTTATGAATTGCTTTAGACAATCTGATGTTGATGAACAATGGGAGATTTTTAAGCCTGAGATAGAAAAGCTTTTGAAAAGTATAAAATAGATAACTGAGAGGAAACTTAGGAAAGAGGTTACAAAGACGATTAGGAAGGCAAAGAGAAAATCATGAGGAGAACATAATAATAGTAATAATCCTTGCATTTGATATAGCGCTTTTCACGTCGGGAGGATGTCCCAAAGCGCTTCACAGAATAAAGTGAATTGACTGTATATTTGTGGGCGAACGCGGCAGCCAATTGCGCACAGCAATATACCACAAACAGTCGTGGATTGAAAATGACCAATTTATTATTGTTTTGTTTTGGAGGGATTATTATTAGGCGTGTGGAGTAAGGAAACTTGCCCAAGGTTTCGCCCTGCCTGGAACATGACAACAACAAAACATTTGTATAGTGCCTTTCGCGTTAGGAGGATGTCCCAAGGCACTGGACAATCAGGGATTTGGACCTGAGCAGGGAGTTGGGAGAAGAAGGGGTGGAGATCAGGGAGGGTAGGGGTAGGTGACCGAATGCACGGTCGAAGAGAAGGGTCTGGAGACGTGCCCTGAAGGAGGCAAGGGAGGGAGCGAGGCAAAGGGACTGTTGGATGGAGTTCCAAAGGGTGGGGCAGAGAAGTTAAAGGCCCGACCGCTGGTGGTGGGGCGGACTGTACGGTGAGGACATGAAGCCGACTGGAGCCGGCCGAGCGGAGGCAGTGGACAGGTTGATATGGTATTAGCAGGTCCCAGAGGTAGGAAGGAGCATGGCCGGGGAGGGCTTCGAAGGCAAGGATGAGGACTTTGAACAGTATGCTCCTGGAGCCAAGGGTGGAGGTAGAGAGATAGAGTTGGGTGTCATCTGCACACATGTCGAAGTTTACCCCATGTCTACGGATGATGTCACCAAGAGGGAGCATGTACATGTTGAAGAGGAGAGGACCAAGGATCTCTGGAGCCCTGAAAGCAAAAATATAAAAAGAAGCAGCAAGGTGTGACTGAAAAACGTCCAATGTGATACCCATTTTTATAAAGAGTGATAGAGCTAATCCAGGAAACTACAAGTCAGTCATCTTAATGTTGATTGTGTGCAAGGAATTTTAGAATATATAATAAAATATGAAGCAACTAGTCATCTGGAGAAGGAGAATATAATTAGGAGCAGCCAGCATGGATTTACGAAAGGAAAGTCATGCTTGACCGATTAGGAAGACAATGAGAAAATCATGAGAACATAGCAAAAATATAAAAAGAAATAGCAAGGTGTGACTGGAGAATGGCCAATGTTATCCTGATATTGAATTGAGTATTAGAAGAATATTTCTTAGTAAGAAACCTAGGTAACATGTGAAAGGTAAGAAATGTTTCAGAGAATTGGGTAATGATTAACCTTAATTTGCAAATGCAATTGATTAATTGCACAATACTATATTTGGTCTGTAGGCAAAAAAATATCCTGTAAATGGATGAGTATTTCAGAAACATTGAAAGAATGGTCTATGATACAAGCAGAACATGCAAATGCTAGCTGTGGTATATGATTTGTTTGCAGTCTACAAGTCCTACTGAACAGTTGGCAGTCATACATTCTTCCTGCATTGCACATTTTCTGGAAAGCATGACACTAAGTGTTTCTTAAACAATAAACAATTTCTGAGCACAAACTACCAGAATTACAGAGGTTGGGGAAAGGCACAATTACTGATTAAAGATGGGAACTCTGGTTTACATTGGTTTTAAAAAAAAGTTAGAAGTTTGGAGAAAGGTTAAATTGGAAAAAGGTTAAACTGGGTAGAAAATATTTATTTTGAACTGAGTTAAAATAAAAACAAAGGAGAATAGGAAAGAAGAAAGAATGGAATGAAAAGCACATGTACTTACATTAATGTATAAAAATGAATGGAAATAGTGTTGTTATAGTTTAGTGCCCAGGCTGGACAATGTTACAATGCAGTATAAAACAACCAAGGATTGTATTACAAACAAAATCCATTCTGTTACTAAACAGTAAGTGTGAAGCTTAAAGCATAACTGCAGTATACTTTCTAACATGTAGAGGTGAAGTTCATACTGGGATTATGCTGTTTTAACAATTGGTTTCTTGTGCTAACAACAGACATGATACACAACAAGTTCCGATGATCATTATGGTTTACTGATTGGTGCAGGGATAGCTGCAGATTATATATATATATATATGATATATAAATCATAAAAGCAAAGGTAGAGTCATTGATATAGTCATCAGAAACCGAGGTTTGTGCTGGAGCACATAAAACACCTGAAGCTATTATTATTTTTCATTCAATACATAGTGGATATGTCAAGGGGTAACATTGTGAAGTGACAAATACTTCCACATTGAGAATGACCAGATAACTCATAAATGAAAGTTGCAAATGTCTTATAGTCAGCTTTACCAGTGCAAAAACAGAAGAGTTCTCGCCAGTGATGGGAGTGAAAGTAATTCTTGATCAAGTGATTGCAATGTTTATTCTACGAGTAAACAACTTCTGCTGGAATATATGGTGGAAGATTGTGTTACTGTGCATGCATAAGCAGTATTTGGGATCTAAATATATGAACAGTGAAATTGCTAGCCCTAAACGTAGGGTATATCATATCTTTAATAAAGCTGATTCCTGCTTAGCCACAGGTATAAGTCATTCCTCAGATTAAGTGAATGTTTCACTGAAAAAGGTTCAGTTGTGTTTTTGAGGTGTTAAATTGCTGAGAGTGAAGCCACTTTTCTACCAGCAGTATTGGAATTGTGGGAACCCGAATCCCATGTTATATTTCCTGATCCACATTCAATCAGAGTGTAAATAAAAAAGCTTAGTAAATAAATGGTATGCCAAAATTGGTTTCTTTAAAAATATTAACAAAGAGCTGGTTGTACAATTGGCGCTTTAATAACAGTCCATTAAAGGTTGGCTTAGAGGATGCCAAAAATCTTTCAGACGAGCCCAGTGTGAAATCACACCTGCTGTGTTTGTGCTGTTCACATCACGGCTGTCTGTGGGACATTGCTGGCCCAGATCAGCTGCTGCATTCACCCGCATAACACACAGTCACTACACTTTTCAATAAAATCCTGTAAAGTACTTTGAGACATCCTCCCAAATGTGAAAGGCGCTATATCAATTTCAAGGATTATTATTTTTACTACAGTGGGTGCAAATCTCACTGATCTTCAAAGCCTCTGTTCTCAAATGGTGTTGGGAACAAGGTCCATGCTGGCTGAACCCTTATTTTTACATTGGCTGCCAAATCACAGCCTAAACGACGGTATTCACTGGCAAGCCTTTGGCATCAACATAGCATTGTGAATGAGGGAGCATGACTGGGGCCAGGGGTTCTTCCCACTTGGCTCCTGTTAACCCTGCAAGCCAAAGCACTAATGGTTAAGGTGGCCTTTGCTAGTCAAGCAGCAAGAAGCTTGCCAGATAGTGCTCCCAATGGCAAGCTATGTGGATTTAACTGGTTAAACTCCAGCATTACCCCTAATGCATATACTGGGGTCCCCAAGCTTTAGTTCCTGCCAACCTGTGCCCAATCCTCTCCGGAAATAGATAATCAGGACCAGTCCCTTCAGGGAGAGAGTATGATTTCATGCCAGACATGGAAATTTCCATGGATATATGGCACACATATGTTTTGGATTCTGGTTTGGATATTTGTAATGACGGTGATGGGTTTCTCCTTGTGTCAGACAACCTGCTGAACAAAAAAGAACCTTATAGCATTAGATGTAAAGTGAGAGTTATTTGTAGAATAATTATTTTCTTCCCCAATATGTATATTGCGAAGTGTATTTCAAATCTTCAGCAAATTTATTGGCCTGTTTTCTAATACTGTATTAATTCAAAATTATAATTAGAAATCAGAATGATTTACTGGAACATTTGTTTTGCACCTACAAATGTTAAACACCAAAGCGTTTTATGTGCTTTTAGCACAAAAGTGTTTTCTTTAACTGTGTAAAAATGTCCTTTCTTAACAAATCGATTACATGCTGAAGTAGCTTTCATGGCCATTAATATCAAAGTAGCCCGGTGTATGTGTATGAACAGTGGGGAGCTGGCTGTAAACCATCTGAACACGGTTTTCTATTCTTCAGCTACCTTCACCTGCAGAGTGTTGTGGACCCTGCTGAGTAACGTGAAGTTTGGAGAGACGACCTCTTACAAGCAGTTGGCAGCACAAGCCGGCAATTACAAAGCAGTGAGAGCTGTGGGAGGAGCAATGAGGAGCAATCCTGTAAGTTTCTGCAACGTGTGAAATGCTGGATACGCTGGATGCTTCGTACACATAATAATAATAATAATAATAATCCTTACATTTGATATAGCACCTTATCACGTCTTTGAGACACCTCAAAGCGCTTCACAGAATACACTATACATTGGGGCTCGTTGTCCAGCTCGTTGCCCCTGCTCCTCAGAGCTTGTAGGGGTGAGGAGGGACACATCTAACACCTCCAAGTGGATGGTCAATCCACTCAAGCTAGTCAGTCAACCATCAACAATGCTTTTCATTACTAAAGAACTCCCCAGTCTCGCTAGAGTCCCTCTTTAGATTCAGTTCATCCACATCAAGATCAGCATGCCTCTTCCACTCCTCAACCCCAGAAGAAAATCTGTAAATCTGAACTTATTTACATATTCACCTTGAAAAGGTTGAAACCCGAAAATTTGAACCCCCAAAGCTTCTTGGTCCCACGTCAGTAACTTCATATACTATGGTGATAATACTGTGAAAATGATGCTTTACCACATCATTTTATTCATCTGCATTTAAGCCACATTGAAAAAGAAATATTAAACATAAAAGAATAAAAAATAAAAGAAAATATTAAATATTTTCTTCTGGAAGTAACATTTATACTTTGTGGCCCATAAGAAAATAAAGTACGCGAGAACAATAGACTATAATATGAAGAAATGCTGTAAATGTGATCTTGAACTGCCAATTCCCCTATATAAATCCTTTTACTTTTTTCCTCCAATAACACACACACCCTCACTCATTCATGCACCTTTTAGTCACCCCACTCTGCTTCCCACCAAACAATCGTGATTATCAAGTACCTAGTTTATTCTCCACTAAGAATTTTGAATTTGTATGTAAATTTATATGAATTTGACATCCAGTTTCTAAACTATCAAGAGAGTAACTGCCAAACTCCGAATTGACCCAGAACTGCTCAGAAGTATGAGGAATGAACTAGCACAGAAATTCAATATCCAAAGCCCAGGGCAAAAAAAATGACTAATATTGCTCCCAATAATTTTCAGTTTATCATTGCCAGGGTTCCCTCTCTGTCATTTTTTCTCTACCTACTCTATGCTTCTGTACAAGCAGTAATTTTTCTGCGATTTCTTTCACCCAAGTTTCTTTACGAGCTCATGCATCTTGAAATAGGTTGAAGGCTATATAAAAATAGTGTTGTGACAATGGGCAAGAGTAGTGGCCACTTTGTTTCCTCTACCTAACATCTCATGAACCCACCTGGCACATGTGATATGGATCTGGAAGTCAAGTTCCTCCAGTGAATGCATTGGATACAGACTGCATTGCAGTTAGAGCAAATGCCCTCTGCAAATAGATGGGGCAGATACTCCTCCATCAAGCGCACAGATTGGGGGGAACAATTACCCCAGTGAACGCATCTACATTTCAGTCACTTGGGACAGGAACTTATAATACATCCCTCCTTTCGAAAGTTTAACAATCCACTGCTAGGACTACTGAGCTGCTATTCTACATTTAAACTTAAATTGTAGAAGTACATGTAACAACTATATTGCTTCGCTGCTATTTTGCTTTAACATATTTTCTGTTCTAAGCCAGAATATAATACCCTGCGTTATTATATTCACGGAAAACGTAAAGTGACCTGTCAGATTTTGTTGAAATTGCGCCGCTTCACCTTTAAAAGATTGTCTGTTCATTTTTTATAAGATGCACACATTTGCCACAAAATTGCATGCACTGAAATTTGAGATTTATTTTTTGATGTATTTTAAGATATATTACTCAGGTATATATCAACATTGTCGGCTTCAATGGCATTTGAAGTGCAAACCTTGAGCGCTACCTCAAGCACTACGCAAGTGAAGTTATTCACTGACTGAATACATAATGTGATATATATCTAACCCCAAATAAAAGCTGATACTGTGTCAGAGATATTTCTTTTAAACTACTATTGTGGTAAGAAAAGTTTTAAAAAGTTCACTTTGTTTCTTGCACGTATAATATGGTCAGAGGCTAAACTACTTCCATTTCTAATCATGATGTCTGAGGTGTTACCAAATTCCTTCGTACATTTCTACAAGTTTTCCTTTGTAGTTATCTCGCTACGTATAATTCATACAGTGACCTTCAACTTTATGAGAAGGTAGATGAGGTGTTGGCAGTAGCTGAGAGATGCAATGTCTTTGCTACAAATTATGCCAAGGACAAAGCGGAGCAACTCACCTTTGCAGCGAAGGAACTTCAAATACTTTGCTGTATTTCAGATTGATTGTGAGGTCTGTGGTCCTCAAAGGGCAAACGTAGAGTTCAATTAACAAGCTCATTAGAACAGTACAGGAGGCCCATAAAAGAATCATAAAGGCTCCTGGGAGTAAGGGAATGGAGGACTGATTAGTTCAAGGTCATCTTAAATGAGTACCATGCAACTTAAGCAAGATGTCACTGACAACCGTAATTGTCTGTAATGATGAAACTAAATAAAGAGCTTTCTTTGTGAATTCATCTTCTTATGTAACCCAGAACTTACTGTTCAAATTAAACTAAGTGGTCACTGGCCTAGGCAATGTACATTTCAAATGTTGGCTGGCTCATTAATATTCCAAGTAATGAGGATGGTGTGGGGGCATTTTGCAATTTCTAATTTACTTGTATGTTGTTCTTCTGTAGATTTTGCGACTGCAACTTGTTTTTATTTGAAGAGTGCAGAAATATGTGGAGTTCAGAAAAACAAACCTGTCACATCTGTTTCCTCACAAGTCTAGAGTTGTTCATCACAAATCAGTTTTGTATTTTTCCCCAAATGTTGTTTTCAGAATTTAAATTATAAAATCCCAAAATGCCTATTGTACTGCTCTGTCTATATATATATATATATATATACCACTTGTGAAAGCTTTACAATATCCCAGTTCAGCACCCTGCATCATATATTGAAACTGACACATGCTGATACTGCAGATATATCATATAGTGATATTACTCAACTTTGCACTGCATCGTGATGAGTTGGAAAATGAAAGAATGAGAAGCTTTCTACGAGAAACATTTCACCTACATGTATGTTTGCCAAAGCTCAACCTGAAACTATGTCCAGCTTGATGATAACAATAAGGAAAATGTGAATTGTTTGTCAGCATTCGAGTCTACAATATATTTGAGATCAAATTATAAAGGAAAGGGCACGTGTGATAGCTGCTAGGATAGCTGGATGGATGAGATTTGCTGAATGCAAGGTTATCATTTCCCTTCTTGATAGAAAGTTACTTGTTTGGTTATTATTTACACAGATAAATGTTGAAACCTGCTGAATAACTTGCTCAATTTTAGATAGAGACAAAATATGATGAGCATTAGTAAAATTCTTTCAGCGACCTCAAATGGAACTAGAACTGATAGCACTGTAATATCAAGATAACTAAGCTTAGAATACTTATATACATTCACTATTTTCTCACAATTTTGGTGAGCATTTTCCACTTGTTAGCTATTAAGACCATTAGAGTCAAAATTTGGATTTACGCAGCAGATTTCTGAATATGGGGAAGTTGCAAGAGTCTTAAAAGCTCCTTTGCTGATTTACATTTGTTTCATCTTAATAATCAGTGAGGGTCAGGGTGCAGCAGTTAATGGACTCACAATGAGCAGTTAATAAGGCCACAGAGAAACTTCTGGAACAATTATGACAGAAACCATTCCAATGCTAAGGTTTGTTTTTAACCTGTTTTTAATTGTTAGCTATCTTGGAATTTCACACATTCTTACAGCCAATGTTTACCCTCAATTTGCAATTTGTAGCATTTCACACCATAGCCCCTGATGTAACTATTCCCTACCTTCTTTACTAATATTTTATTTTTTTAGCTGCCACCCTCTACCATATAGAGAGACGTCACATGGCATTTGTTCGGATGAAAGGTCAAGCATGAAACGTCATGCACTTTGACCTATCTTTCTCTCACAAATTGGCTAGTGGATTTCTAGCATTTCTCTTTTCAATTTAAGATGTCCAGTATCTATTATTTTACTTTTTATTGTAACCTCTTAACGAAACATGGTGTAAGGAACTTTGCAACTGCAGTCATTTACAGCTAAAAGGAATATGGTTTTGGCCACTCAGCTCAGTGTCTCAATCTCTTGTGAAACAGGATAATGTAGACCTGTAGATGCTTCCACATATGAAGAGTTGTTCACTTTAAGCCCCTTATTTCGTATTCATCCCTTTCCCCTTTGAATAATACAGTGACTGCCATCATTGAAGCACGTGGAATTTCCTAATGCAGTACCACTATCCAAAGTGTAGCACTTTATTAACAGGGTTCATACTTAATACTCACTCCGATCTCAATAAACTACATCATATGGTGCATATTTCTCAGTGTATTCACTGCACAGTGTATTTCCCTAAATATAGCAACAACGATAACAACAGCAATTTGCATTTATATAGCGCCCCTCACGCAGGATAGTGTTCCAGAGCACTACTGAGCAATGCACAGATTGTGATGCAGTAAAATATACACCATATGGTATATTTAATTGAGGTCTGAGTTGTGCATAGCATATGTATTTCATTCATTGGTATGTTTTTGTTAAATCTTTCCCACAGGAATGCTGTTTTTTTTCTCCCAGGAATTTGTCCTAACACTGCACATAAGAGGAGTCTTCAGTTATTTTCCTATTGCTTTCTTCCAAATCAGTTATAATCATTCTGATGTGTTGGCCTTGTGACATTTCAGTTGGCTTGTTGCAAGACTGCAAGTTTCCAGACTTTTCAGCACACACTTAAAACATATTGGACTTCTGGAACATTCTGACTTTGTTGGATTGCAACAGGAGATGGGAAAATAGTGTGGGAAAATTGTGAACTTCTACGAATGGAGTTCACAGTACTGAACAGCAAATGGACGACTTGGCTTTGTAACCCAGCTTGTTGACAATTGAAGATGGATTTAGAAATAGATATGTACCTGAATTAAGTCAGTTGGCCATAGTGGAATGGTCACTTTCTACTGTATAAAGCCTAAAACAAGTAATGAGTTTGACACCACTGTTGAACAGTGCACCATTCAGTCTACTGACAGGATTTGCTAAATGCAGTTCAAAGACAATCAATACATGGTACAGAGAGTTTTTTCTTTACCTTTTTTAAACAAGAGCTTTATAGGGAGTTAGTTTATTCACAGATTGCCACAAGCATTAATGACTGCCAGCATCTTGTTTTGCCAGTCACCTAGATGGCTGTTGATAAAGATTTAGCATCATGTTCTAAGTGTCAGGGCTGTCAGTAGTGCTGAACCATTTGACCAGAAGAAAAAACGCACAGGGAGCTATTGATTACAGCTTCTCAGTGTCACTTGTTTGCCAGGATTTAGGTATTGATGAGGCCTAGAGTGAAAACAAGTCCTTTCCCTAGTGGGCTCTACCCAGAAGTGCAAAATGCAAAGTTAGAGAGAATATTCAGCTGTTACCTGAATCTAAGGGATTCTAGTATTGATTGAAAGACTCCTTCATGTTATTTTTTTGTTCAGGACAAATCTATGGTTTAAGAAGTTTGCAATGCATGAAAAGGTAAGGCTATCTGACCAGATTTAAAACAGGGTTCATAGAAACAATGTGGCAGAAATCTGACAAACCAAACTACTTCAAGTATTATTTACTTCCATTGTAATACTGCCAACCGCAATGATGATTTCCTCAATGCAAATCAATTTTTTTAAACGTTCATTTTATACCTTCAGATTGTTTATATTTTCACATACTCCTTGGTTATTATTCATTTTAAAGGCTAGAGAAAGCAGATAGGTAGCCAGCTTCAAGATCTTTGCCAATGCCTCTGTAAGCAACCTCAACATTACAGGTTTATATCTTCTCCTGGGGCCTGAATCCTCTCATGGTTTTAGCCCCAAGATCAATTTCTTCAGGTTTAAGATTATAAGAAAAATTAAATTCAGTCAGTGTTTAGAAGCTGTTTTTTTATGCAGCTATTAAAAGAAATAGATTGCTTGTGCTTCCCTTCCTCCATGCAGGGAAACATTTTATATTTAGGAGGAACTTCTTTACGCAGAGGTTGATGAGAATGTGGAACTCACTGCTACAGAGCTGTGGTTGGAAGCAAAGAGCATCAACGTATTTTAGAGGAAATGTGATGCATATCCACAATATTGTAAGAAATGATCCTTAAACCGAGGTCACCATCTATCTGCTGGTGACTATTAAAAGATCCTGTGGCATTATTCGAGATGCAAAAGGAGTTTCTCCTGGTGTCTCGGCCAACAATCCCTCTGATAAAATGAGTCATTCACTTCATGGCTGTTTGGGAAAACGTCTTTGTGTGCCAAATTGGCACAAAATCCGACGTGATAAACACTATATGAAAATGCAAGGATTACAGTATCATATTCATTCAATATAGTTTTTGAATGGTCCAGCAGAGAATGCAAGCTTCATTTGGGAGAAATAAGAGACACCAATCATTTTTGTGCAACCCACAAGTAACAATGTTATGTAGGGCTACCAGACTGCCTGTTTTACACCAGTTTTATAAAAAAAAGCTGAAGTTCTAAGGTTAGTGGCACAATAAATATTTTAATATTCAATGAATTTGCTCTAGAGAGAAGCTATCAATCAAAATGAAACCATACTTCACAGATAGAAACAATCAATGACTTCTATTTGAAAAAAAAGCACAAAACAAGTAAAGATTGAACAACAAGATTGAAACTGGCAAGATACTGTTTAATCATAGAAATAATGTAATCAATTCTATCCTTTCATACATGGTTAGAATAGTATTTTTTTACTATGCTGGATAGATGCACTAAAATATATTAAGGATTTAATAAAACTGTTGAATTTAAACAAAGCATTCAGTAAAATATCCAAAAATGTACATTTTCCAAATCTAAAGAAAAATTGATGTGAGGTAGAGAGAATATGCACAGAATAAAATGTGGTAGAAGGATACATTGCATATTATTTAAATATTGATTTTAAAAAAACGGGTACAATTATATTGTTTCCACTATAATGTATTAAAGCATAAGTCCAAGGGGTAAAAAAAAAATTGCATGGGAAAGAAAGACAGTTCAAAGGTTATAGTTGTTCATATAATCTGTTGTTACTTTAGACACAAGGCAATTTTAATCGAAATGACGGTGATGAAAGGAGATCATATTGGTTTATCTGGTTGAAGCTTCATTCCCAGTGTACTCAATACTCTTGATTCCAGGCCTTTTATAACTCTTTTACCTGAAGTGTTTAATGTAATATCTTGCGATTACAGCAGTTATGACAAATGAATTTCCAGAATTGACTAAGGTCATCACATGAAGAGCATTCTCCCAAAGAAAGCCATACAGCCATCAGAATCTTGCACTGAATAAAACGTGAAGTGCTAAAGCAAAGTAAAATATGGCTACATTTCACTGCAAATAATCCTTGTGTTTTATCACAGTAAAACATCTCGAAGCAATTCATATTTTTTCGGTATTGGATAGTGACTGTATTCATTAATGAAATGAATGGATCTGTTTCCTTTTAACACCAATGAAGCAATGAATATCATTCACCTGTATTTTGCTGATTAGTAACTACACTCCTGCTAGACCGAAGATATAAATTGAAACAACGTTGATGTCTTTAAAATTGAATATTGCTGTTATCTAGTAGAGCACTTTCACACTGAATGAAGTAATTCCACCAAATGATACCTTTTTTTTGGCTAAGAATGATTGTGACATGGATTATAGGGACAATTAAATCAAAATTTGCAGGTGCTAAGTTAGGTTGCATAGAAAATGACAGCTAGAATAGAAGAATTATATAGAAAATGACAGCTAGAATAGAAGAATTATTAATAAGTATTAAGAAAATCTTGCTGAAGATTAGAGACAAATCAAGGTAAATGGAAAATATGGGCAGATGTATGGCAGATGAAGTTTAACTCAGGTTCATTTGGGGGTGAATAAGAATCATACAACTCATAAAAAATACTTTGCTGCAGGAAAACTGGAAACAAGAATTTTTAAAAAAAAATATCTTGAGCAATTGGCTGGCACATTTGAGTTTGAAAACTGTGCTTTCACCTCTGGGACCTGAGTTTTAAATCCAACCTAAACTGTTGAACACCTTTCATCTAGCTGTAACTATCCTGTGTGAAATCAGTTTGAAGGCATTCTCCACCCAGTTACTAATGAGTGTGAGACCACAGCACAAAAGTGCTCATAATTTAGCACCAATTGGCTCTAAATTGGTAGTGTCACACAGAGGAGTCATAAAGATGGCTAGTGCAGAAAAGGAATGGTCACACTAATAAGAGCATGTTCTTCTGAGTTATGGGTTAAGGTGGATTGTTTCAGGGAGGGAGTGGAGCTTTACCCTTGATGTTGACACTAAAGATGAGAAATTCATCAGTCCTTAATGTTAGTGAGCTCGTCCCAGTGGAGAAAAAATATCAGGAGTTAGTACTAACTAATGCTCTTAATATTCCTCCCTTCGAATTCTGATTCTAACAACAAAAAAATGATATTTGTATAACGCCTTTCACATCGGGCGGATGTCCCAAGGCGCTGGACAGTCAGTGTTTCAGACGCGAGCTGGTGGCCGGGATCTGGGAGAGTGGAGAGTGGGGTGGGGGAGGAGGGTGGCCAAAGGCACAGTCGAAGAAGACGGTCTTGAGACGAGTCTTGAAGGAGGCAAGGGAAAGGCTGAGGCGGAAGGAGTGTGGGATGGAGTTCCAGAGGGTGGGGTAGAGTGGCAGAAGGCCCAGCCGCCAATGGTGGGGCGAGTGAGGTGGGGCTCGTGAAGCAGGCCGGAGCCCGCTGAACAGAGGGAGTGGGCAGGTTGGTATGGGGTTAGAAGGTCACAGAGGTAGGAGGGGAGCAAGGCTATGGAGGGCTTTCAAGTGAGGACCAGGATCTTGAACTGTATTCTCTGTGTGATGGGAAGCCAGTGGAGTCGGGCGAAGATGGGGTCGGTCGTGGAGCCTGGTGCAGGAGAGGACACGGGCTGCAGAGTTCTGGATGATCTGCAGCCTTTGGAGGGAGGAGTAGGCCGACAAGCAGGGAGTTTGCGTAGCCGATCCTGGATGTTATGAATGCTTGCATCAGGGTCTCGGCGGCCTGCAGTGTGAGACAGTGGTGGAGCCGGGCGATGTTGCGGAGGTGCAGGATGGCAAAGCGGGGTATGACATGGATGTGGGGTAGAAAGGATAGTTGAGGGTCAAACAAGATGCCAAGGTTCCGGACTGGCTGAGTAAGGTGGAGTGAGCATCCTTGGATGGTGATGCTGTCAGCACCTGAGGTGTGTAGGCACTGACGGGAGCCAATTAGGAGGGCCTTGGTCTTGTTAACATTCAACTGTAGAAAATTAGCTCTCATCCAGGACTTGATGTCTGATAGACAGTCTGTCAGGGCAGCAGTGGTCCTGGAGTGGAGGGTGGAACTGGAGAGATAGAGTTGGGTGTCATCCGCATACATGTGGCAGTTGACCCCATGTCTGTGGACGATGTTACCAAGAGGGAGCATGCATATATTGAAAAGGAGGGGACCAAGGACCAAGCCCTGAGAACCTCCGCACGAGACAGTGCAGGGGCTAGAGGAGAAGCTATTTGTGGAGATGAAGTGGAGATAGTGTGAGGGGTAGGATCTGAACCATTCAAGGACAGAACCATGAAGGTTGTGGTGAGAGGAGAGGCCGTGGAGGAGGATAGAGTGGTCAACGGTATTGTAGGCAGCAGAGAGGACGAGGAGGCAGAGGGAGCCCTGGTCGCAGCTGGACAAAATGTCATCTGTCACTTTGACCAAAGCTGCTTCTGTGCTGTGGGCAGCATAGCAACATGATTGGGAGGAGTGGAGGGAGAGGAAGAAGTGAAGCTGGGAAGCAACGGCCTGTTCCAGGACCTTGGAAAGGAAAGGAAGGTTGGAGTTGGGGCAGTAATTTGAGAGCAGGGATGGGTTCAGGGAGGGTTTTTTAAGGTTAGGAGTGATGACAGCCATTTTTAGATGGGTGGGAATGATGCCAGTGGACAGAGAGGTTTATGATGCCTGCGAGTATGGGGCAAGGAGGTGGAGTTGGGAAGTAAAGAGAGGGCTAGGGATGAGGTCGAGGGAGCAGGTGGTCGGTTTCATGTGGGTAATGGTGGCATTGAGAGAGGCGGGGGAGACAGGTTCAAAGGTGTGGGGGCTGGGGTGTGAGGGGGTGGAGATAGTGGTCAGAAGGGCAGAGGCAGCTGAGTGGATCCCCTTGACTTTGGTTTCGAGGAAGTCAGCATCTCCTCGCATTTGGCATTAGAGGAGAGGATGGGCGAGGCATGAGAGGGTGAACGGAGGAGCCATTTGGTGATGGAGAAGAGCCTTGGGTTGTCCTTCACCTCCAAGACTCTTTTGGAGTAGAAGGATGATTTAGCGGATCTAAAGCTTGTGTTTGTAAAATCGATCAAGATCAAGTTAAAAAGCATGAAGGCAGAGAAAAGGGCAAAATTCTACAGCTGAAAATGATCTTTGGCCATGGAAGATTTGATGAGTTGTCCTGGCAACTAATTCTGTGATTAATTCATCAGGTGTTAAGACTTTCAGCACAAGGGATTCCCCCTTTAGTTGAATTTCAGTTTAGCCTCTGAGTGTAGGAGCAGTAAGGAATGAGACAGATCAATCGTCTGTGGAGATAAGAATTACAGAGTCTAACTGGACTATATCTAGTAGGTCTTTTATGAGTTCTACAGAGGCATCCATTTTGGTTACAGTTGGGTCCAAATTATTTGAATCATTAATGTCATCTTAGGTGCTGCCTTCCTCTTCTTGGCTCAAAAGGTTGGCAGTTTGCATTCAAATCATAGAATTATGCAGCACAGAAGGAGGCCATTCAGCCCATCATGTTTGTGCCTGCTCTTTTAAAAGAGCTAATCTAGACTAACTCTCCGGGTTAGTAGTGGAGAGTGTTGCAATGTCAGGAAAACCAATCTTCAAATGAAACATTAAACACGGGTTCCTCAAAACAGTCACAAAGTAAATATTGACTTAGTATGGAGGACTTTTGGAGAAATTCCCTCTGCTTTACAAATAACATCAGGGGATGTTTAACAAACCTGGACAGACCTCAGTTTAATGCTCTCTTCGCTGGCTTCCCATCTCTGCAGAGTTCAATTTACAGAGAATTTCACAACCTAGATCCTGGGCCATTTAGGTCTCATGGAGCCAGTACTTGCTAAGCTCCACTAGCTCCCTGTTCCACAGCAAACCAATTTGAAAATTCTCATTTTGAACTTCCTCTATGGCCGCCCTATTGCTGTGATCTTCAGGTTTCTGCCTTAACAATATAGCCTGAACCTTCAACCACCACACTTCTGCCCCTTGGAACTCTTTACAAAATTGCTTTGCTGCCTCTCTCTATACTATCAAACAAGTCTTCTAAAAATATCACTTTTATCATACCTTGAGTTACCTCTGCATTTCTCCCACTTCTTGCTCAGTATCCACTGTGCCTTATAGTTGAGTTTTTTAAAAATATTTGAACAGTTTTATACAAATAAGTGATCCGGGATGCAACCCTGCATGAAGGCCGGTATATAAATGCAAGTTGTTGTTGTTGTAAATGCACATTCTTGTTCACAGAACCAGTGCAATTTGAGAAAACAAGTTTGAAGTGGTAGAGAAAAATGTTATATGTCCTGCTGTATATGTGAATGAATGTATGTGTGTAGTTTTATTTTAAAACATTATTTTACCCTACATTTCTTCAACTGGTCATCATTGTACTATAGACTGAGTAAGTAGGGTTAAAAGAGAGCTACTGGGGGAAGCCATGGTTGTGTAGGTGTTGGATATGTTTACCGCCATTTGTTAGCTCTGATAATCGTCTTTATTCTAAACAAAAGGTTTTCTGAAAATATTAAGAATGTGGACAGCAGATTCCTATGCCAGCACCTATCATCTGTTTCAAACAGTAGAAAGTGACAGAAATCACCCCTTAACCAAAGTAGAAGGTGTCTTTGAATATAGGGAAAGTTCAATTTCAAGTACTAATATTACACCTGTATTGCAGGTACCAATATCAGCCAATTTCATTCAGTCTTACCCTTCCATTCTAGAAATCCAATTTGCAGAGCATAGGAGATGTATGCTGTAGCTCTGTAGAGCGCATAAAATGGAACTACGCCTAGGAGCTAGTGGTGGTGGTGGGGGAGGGTGATTAAAGAGAGAAGTCGTCTGTGTTAGATGAGAAACACAAACAGCTATCAGCTGTAACCCTTGTATTGAAATGGAAAAAATAAAACTGTACTTCATATATAGAGGCATCCAATTGTTTGTTTATCTAGTAATGCTGTTTGTTCCTTTCTAGAATCAAATTGTTATTTAAATCACAGGTATTTTTAAATTTTAGAGGACCACATCTGTATATACCAACAGACCTTAGAATTAGCTTGTACCTGCATGATTAGTATGTTGCAATGCTGCTGTTTTAATGCTAGTTTGAAATTGTAGCATAATTAACACACGCTGAAACACAGATTTCACCCCCAATGCTCGTGGCCTGATTACATTGTCCAGCACTGCAAAACAAATAGTATCAAGATTCTTGCACTATTTCTTTCTCTGTCACGGGACTAAAGCCGTTTTAAATTGAAGTTAGTTTTTTTTCCCTTTAAAATGGGAAGTGTAAATATTGTTTTCAGTGTTTCAGCATAATACTTTGTAGATTTTGAGAATTAGCACAGCAATAATATCCAATTTGACTGCGTTGGGCTGCTGTTGACAAGCAGTTTTAATATAAGCAAATCCAGAGCGGTTGAAAAATTAAGTCGTATACAGTTAATATTTTCCACTTATTTTGAACACAAGAGCATTTAACTGTGACTTGTTATTTATAAACTTAGTGTAAGGTAAAACCATTGTGCTATGTTCATATCTGGCTGTAAGCATCATCCTGACCTGCTATCTATAAATATATTTGACTTCACCACTTTCTGTATTTCTATATATATGGATTACAGTCACACTTGTATATTTTGTGAAGCTTATAATCACAGAGGATAAAACTGATTGCAATATATTTACTAACACTGTACAGTGTTTCAGTGTGATTTACTGCAAAGTTACAATTCCTGATAAGTGAATAAATAATATATACTGATTATGACAAATGTTGGCAATCAACAGTGGATCCCAAATCACTAAAACCTTTTGTGAACATCAGCATGTTTCAAGACTTAATCTGTGCTGTCAGCTGCTACCAGTATAAATACATCTCAAAGGTGGAACTAAAAACACCTTTTTTTTAAAAAAAGACCGAATGAGTTCAAGGTTGAAATCTATTTTTCATGTACAGATAACTATTATAAACTGCTCTCATTGCTTTATCACATTTTAGGATGTCATGCGAAACTAGCCTTATAACACATTCCCAAATATCTACTCTGCAGACTTTATTTTTATTGCGACTCTGCATAATTGACGAACACTGTTTACAATAGCTTGAAAGTGAATTTTTATAAGTAAAAATTTAACAGATGTGTAATGAATTTTCTTTTCCATTAATCTCAGGTGCCAATTATTGTGCCCTGCCACCGAGTGATCTGCAACGATGGACAGATTGGTAATTATATGGGAGGAAAAGGAAATCACCTCAAACAATGGCTACTTACACATGAGAAGCTCCTGAAAGAGAGACGAGAAACATTTCAGGGACTTTGTCCAATCCTGCCACACAGCTAGAGTGCCTGCTGATGATACTCGGAATAAAACAAGCTCTTAACACATCCACTATTATTTAGGGAATTTGTAAATATTTGAGTGACTTAAAAAGATAAAGGAAACTTGAGAGTCAGATATGTGGTGGCACCACTACTATATTAAAAAGGCTGTATGCATCCTGAGGGACACTGCATGTATAGCCTTTCTTGTTTTTTACATTTTACAGAAGAATGACTACAGAGGACTGTGCCTGTTGTGTATGTATTTTGTTCCCATCTACAGCCTTTTTGTTCTATTTTTAATGGCCATTAAAGCAAGGCTAAGGGAGTGGGAGGGGCATGGCAAATGTTAGGTGCAACTGCCCCTGTAAGGAAGCATCTGGCTCACAGAGGGGACAGCCAACAGTCTGGAGCTTGCGTGTTACTGGAAGCAAAATGAAATCCTGAGGCTTCAGCACACACCTCCTTATTCCTGCACTGCATTGAATTTGTCCAGCTTGGAAAACTGTACCTCAGCCAAATTACTGTCAAATGCGTGGCCTGCTCTCTTTGATGTTTGAGCTGTTGAAATATTTCTTTTCATAAACACTTTTGACAAAACGGTCACAAAATCATTCATTCTTTATTTTTTTTGCTCCAGAGATGGTTTAATCATTGTTACAATTTGATTATTGCCCTTCAGTTTTCATTTAATATAAACTTATTTCTTTCGGGTATAAAATGTAACAAATGCAATATAGAGAGACTACTTGTTTAGTTAGCAAGTTATCATTGTGGGAGATGGATCACTGATATGAGCTACATCTTGGAGTAACATTTTAAAGACCAATGCTTTCAAATGTTAAGTTGGGTAAATAAATGGTGTATTTCGGGTTAAGATTGTTTTTTTTCCATGGGAATTATTTTATTGGTTCAACGTTTGGGTCACAGAAAACGAGAGAGAGAGCTCTCGTTGCAACTTTCTTTTCCCACTGAAGACAATGTTTGAGCAACAGCATTTATCCTGCCCAGGGGCCTTTTCATGCTCCCATTTGCTCCCATTGTTAGTCACTGAGGACACATGCAAGGATGTGATATAATTAGTACATTCTGAACAGAAATAAAATGGAAAGATTAAAAACTGGGCAGTGTAGTTTGGGAAAATAAAGCAAAGCTTCTATTGTTGCATAACCACATATTATGTCAAATGTGATTAATCACAGAATAATCAATTAAAGGTCACAAGCTACCACAATTTTTCACCAGCTTGCAGCTCTTCCTTTAACAACTTAACTTACCATCAAAATAAAGGGAGAACAGATGAGTTACTCCCTGCCACACATTTGAAACAGCAAAAGTTCAAGCTGTTACAGAGACCGAAAGTGAAAATGTTTTAAATCATATTAATGGATGAGACTTTTTTTGTTTGGCTACTTCATTGCAGGAACACATATAAGGAATAGAAACTTGTTTCTGTGCCCACACAAATCTGAGTTTAACACTACCAGTTATGGGAACGCAAAAGATTTTACATTCCATTTTATTTTTAATATGGTACTATAGGATATTCATTGTGGCATATGCCTTGGGATAACAAGCAAGTTCAACTATCAGAAACTACATTGTAATGGAAATAGAATATTCCTATCCGTAGAAATCAAGGTACATAAGATAGTGGGTAATGTTTAAAAATGCTCGTATCCTGAGGCCAATTACACAATGTAACATATGTGTCCCAAACAATTAAAGACATTCACTATTTTGCCACACAAAGAAATTAAGTAGCACTCAGACAGGTAAGCATAGAAATACTGAATTTACACAATTAAAACTGAGTTTATGTAAACTATTAAGATAAGATAATTAAGCAACAGTTAAAGGCATTTATGTAATCACATTGTGTGCTTTGGGTTGCATTTGTTTATTATGTAATGTTTTGTAAGTTCTTTTTCCCTTTGTTGTTAAAATAGAAATCTTCAATGTTTTCACTTGTAATGCAGACCATTTGATATTGAGATTTTAGTTTCTTGTGAAACGTGTTTCACATACCTTACTCTAATTCAACTGATAACTTGTTAAGATAGTTTCTCGAATAAAAGACAAGTTTGACTTATAAACATGTCATTTGCTTTTCAGTCTCATTTCAGTCCACATTCTCTTGTGCTGAAGTGTGTCCCCACACGTTAAGAATGGTATGGGTTCTGTAAGTCTTGCTCTTCCAATAGAGGGCAGTAGAGTTTAGTGGAATTACATTACAAACCGGAATATACTCACAGCGGGTAGCTTTACTCTCAATTATTTCAGTTTTAACCTACAACTAGAACATAGAGTAGCTCAGCAGAAATTTGCAAACTGATTTATGTTGCGTATTTGCAGACAAACTGCGTCACAAGCTAGTTTCTTTTGTATGCAACGGGGGTTGTTTTCAGCAGCTACACGTACCAAGAGAGGAACTTGCTGCAGTCAGTAAGATGAAGAATGGCCCTTCTTTACCCACTGATTTCTGATATTGCTAATGATGCCCAGGCTGCAGACTGGAGTGAGCACTAATGAAGGGTGCTATGACACGAGAACCTCTTGGGGTTCTATTTAAAAAGAGAGGCAAATCTGCACTGCCACTTAGGTGTACTTCCAGCGTGCCCTCTTCAACCATTATTGCTGATTTTGTTTAACATTGTACATTATTTGGCATGATGATCACCCAAGATGAAATGCTTAACTCTTGCGTGAAACTGCAAGGTGGTAGAGGAGTTAATGGTGATGTTGTTAGTCCAATTGTTGAAAGAAAGCAATGTCCTTCAGCCCTGGAATTGGGTTCCAGTGACCTATCAGATTTCCTCCCCTTCAGTCTTCCAGTGCTTTGAACTGCTGACATTGAGACACTGTGCAGTCAGGCACGACAGCTGTTTCTGCATCATCTAATACCCACACATGCTGTTTCAGACCATTTTGAGAATGAAAGATAATCAAAGATTCAAAAATAATATTTGTTTTGGCGTAGTTTTCTCTATAATGAAAAGAGATGCCCTTGACCAGGCGGAAACTGGATTTGGAGTTAGCATAGAGCTCATTGGATGTGCTGCATGTTATAGTTTGAAATAATTCTGAATATTTCCATTGAAAGCTGCTACATAGTTACAACAGAGGACAACTGTGTACTTTTTCAGTGTGATAAATCAGTACATTTACTAAATATATATATATATAGACCGTACCTTACTAATTATATTTTCCTTAGTTATGATAATTCCTTAGTTAGATAATTTTACCATGTTTTGATCTTAGCTGGATGCAACACCAAAAGGTTGGGGGAGGGAGAATGTTTTCAGAGAGGAGGAGGAAGAAAATTTAAGAACTATTTGAATGGATCTTGGGTCACACATCAGCAGTCCCCTAGCAACACCAACCCTTCCTGTCCATGGTTCAATATCACGAGTGACTATTGAGATGTCCATGATCCCCTGCCTTTTCCTCTTCACAACCAGGGTTCACAACCCAGGAGGCCACAAAGGGGATGAAGAAGAGATTGAAATCCATTATTATCATGTTAAAAATATATGCATTCTTAGTTTATACCAATGTTTGTTTTAAGCTTGTGTTACATTTCGTTTGGATTCAAAACATTCTTTTTATGACCTATGTACTATTTTTCTGGAGGGTTTTCTCACAAAGCAAACTGTAATGTAACCTCCATAAATTTTGATAGCTTTTGTACTGAATAAATGATATCCGGTCACGTCCTAAGATAAATAATACATTTCCAGTGATAGGTATGGTACTACTTTGAAAGTAAAGTAGGACATACACATTTATGAAGTCATTTATATCTTAGCGGGGGGTGGGGTATGTTTTCACTAAGCCCATAAGTTAGGACTGTTCTCAAAATGTACACAAAGGTATCAATTATTAACATGTAACTTGGTACTGTGCTGACTTGGCCCATAGATTTAGCAAGAATCCTATACTGTTTGCTACCGATTAATAAAAAATATCTATTGTGGCCACACTTCCCCCACTAACGAAACTGTGAAGTGAGTACGTGGTGACAACACATCATTGCGCACAGAGCCAGGAGAATGGCAGTTAGCAGAAAAAGCACATCTTTCCTTATAATATCCTAAAATGGTGACTCTTCGGGTATTGATTTACAGGCACTAATATTTCATTGACACCAACATTTTTCCTGTTGTCGCTGGTAAATATTTTGATTCTATTGCAAGCAGATTTCTAAGAATGTTAAGACTTGAACACAACGTGGGAAAGTGGTTGCGGTTATTTTAGCCCCATCCAAATTTAGTAATAAGGTGGATAGTTTCTAAGAAGCTATTTTGAATCTTTTTAATGCTATTGCATATTTGTACGTTTTTTTCCCAGAGCCTGATTGATATATGTTTGGCCAGAACAGGCCCTAGTCTGTATGAAACTCTGTAGAGGTGGTAGTAAAATACTTAAGTAGAAGCTAAGTAGTGGAGAAATTGCAGGTACTGATGTGTCTTTAAGTGACTGAGGGCAGTAGTCCAAAGTCTTCTGGACCAAGTGGCACCAGCTGCAGACAGATGGAGCATGTCTGGGCTCCATCACCCTCAGGTCTGCAGCAGACAAGAATCTATATATTAGGGTGGGAAAGTGGATAAGAAAATAAGAAATGGCCAATCTGCTGTAAGGTGAAAATTGAAATGCTTACAGCATTTGAAATGATTTATGAATGATTATTGTTAACCGTTCTTTAAAGTTTTACATTGAATGTCGTATCATTTAAAAGCGATGCAGGAGAAATGTCACATGCAGAGATTAAGATCAATCGCATACAGTACTGCATACAAGCAGTAGTCTGAAGTATTTACAAAGTGTTCTGTTTTCTTTCTTTTTGAACACACTCATTCTCCTATTATAATTGATTTCACTGTTCTCCAAACAGAGAAAAGGTTCTCCAGAGCCATTTTTGTTTTGCCATCAACGATTAAACTCTCCACTAGCATTTTCTATAGAAACATTAACCCTAGATTTCATATTTTATTGTTACTGCAGAAATGGGCACTTACCCATATATTGTTTGTATTTTCCTAATGTCTGTTTACTCTGTATTATAGTTAGTAAAATATAGTTACTCAGTCAAGCTGTTACTGATATGTTACAGTACTACTAATAAAATTCATCCATGTGTATGAAACTATAATTCATTGTTCCCTACACGTGTCTCCAATGAAGTCACAGGAATGCGTGAGACCAATAGCACAACAGGTTTTGAAGCCTCATCATAGTAGAACCAAAAGCACCAACGTTGGCTTATTGCACAAATGTAAAATAGTTCAATATAATTTTCAGTATTCGCAACTTGAAAATTGTTTTATTTTATCCACTACTTATCCACACTTTGAAACTCTAATTGGTGTATAATGAATGCAAAATTGCACTGAAAAATCATTCACTTTTGTCGTGCTCATGAAAAACTCAGAAACCTCCTAATGCAGTTTCCTCTGTTTATTATCTGAGGTGTTAGTAATGTGCCCATTGCCCAGGAAAGTGATGCGTAACAGCATTGCATCTAAGAACAATATCTAACCGCAGTTCATTCTCACTTAATGACCCACATCTTTTAAAGACAGCAACCACGTAATAAATAAAGCATTGCGAAATCGGTGGCTAGTTCTGGAGGTTGTTTACAAAGCACATCATAAATCATGAGCGCATTTTTTTTACTCCTGTGACATTAACTCATAATCCATCGTCTTTTGTACAATAACCTTAACTATACCAGCCTACTTGAGAGTTTGCAGTCCAAACAATGCTTTGGATGGTAAAACCTAGAGACAATTTTTATGTTATGCCAGTTTTGAAAACCCATTCATAAAATGTAGATGTGTCGTCTTTTAGGCTGATGGTAGCCCTTCTAAGGTAGCTTGTTGGTGCAGAATAAACACAAATCCCAAAGACACTCGTTTTATCCCTGTCAAATCAACATAGCTGACACCACAACACACAAGCCTGCAGTCACACCAGTGTACAGTATAGATCACATTATTATTGTAATTGTTGCCCTTTGGTTTATCTTCCCAGTAACTGACCACAATATCTCAGCTGAGCTTGTAGAGAAGCGACTGGAGGAGATGGCCCCCACCATTACATCCTTGTGCCTATAGGTTGTAACTATTGTGGCTGCTTGCAATGATGCCAATCAACAACAGCACGCAGTTTACACAAACATTAGCCAAAATAGATAATTCACCCTATTCATCCCAGTCTGACCACTGTCACCAAATACACCGGACAGACCTCTTGGAAATCTTAGTTTCTTTCTCTTTCAGTTGCAAAGGGTTGAAGTAAATCCCTCTGGGGAAAGGCTCTCTCTCTTTCCATTCTTACAGTCAATTCACTTTACAGTGTGTTCTGTGAAGCGCTTTGGGACGTCCTCCCGACGTGAAAAGTGCTATATCAAATGCAAGGATTATTATTATTAGCGATTCTATCACTATTTGTCAAAATGTTCATGTAAGTGAATCTATTCAATGTCTGCATTTGGGATATTTTATTGCAATGATTGTTTAGGCATTTTATGCCAGTAGAAGGCTACTGGGCTGTAGCGTACTGCTATCCAGCACATTGATATCAAAGGCAATAATCCCAAGTCAAGTCAAAAAATAAAGCACCTTTCATAAAAGTTTATTTTAGTATAATGGTTCTCAATGTAATGACACCTCGCTCAATATCATTTAAATTCAACACACAATTTTTAAATATGACTCGATTGCTTATGAATTATAGTTCACAAAAATTGGAGAAAATTTGTCTCTTATGTTCGATCCTCTATATATGATAGGTAGCTCTCTTATGTAGAGGATCATACATAAGATCGTCTATATAAGATAGAGGATCTTATCTGTGAAGTTCACCGATACCCTGATAGGTCAATGGATTAATGCCCATGACGTGGTTACCCTGAGCTGTATGAACCAGAGATCAAATCTCAGGTTTGATACCTGAACTGTGGCGAGGTATTGACTTCAATCACACAGTGGTGAAGTGCAGTAACCCTCAATGTCCTCTGGTTAGGGAAAGAGATTAACCAAGGTTCCTGCTCACCATCACTGTCCAGGGATCTCTACAGTAAAGGTGTTTGGGCCCAGGAGCGGGTCTGATACCCTCAGTGATGTAATATTTTGCTCAGCCTTCAGTTTATGAGCTCAAACATGATGTCTGTGGAGCCATACGCCAGCATGAGTTGCCACCTTCAAGAGAGCAGTGAGAGATGTGGAAAACATTTGGGAATACAAATACTTAGGACATTCTTGCAAATTAGTTCATTTTCAAATCTCTGGGGAAATGGTGCGTAACAGAGAATATAAATAGTGATATAATTGATTCACAAAAAAAATCACCAAATACAAACAGTAAACTTTGAGGTCTCCTCCACATCTGGAACTCACACTAAATGTTATGAATAGCTATAATCTGAGTGTGTCTTTTCCCTATAAGTACCCATTAAAGACTGAATGCTATACCATAAGTAGATGAATGCCTTACTAAGCCACAAGAGTTTGTACACCGTTTAAATGTTGGTTTGTTTACTTTTTTGCATGCTGGTACACATATTTTTCCATGTAAAATCTTTCATCTAAAAGAACAATGAATGTTACTTGAGGGATTTATTGACTTAATTTACGTTTCCTGGTTTTTTTTTAGAATTCGAGATGTGAAACATTTCCTGCACAAATCCTCGAAATGCGAGTGTGTAAACAATATCTAATTTTAGTCCCAAACCAAGCCTAAAATCTGTGATTGCTTTCTAACACATTAAACAGTACTTAGTTTAAAATGTGGATTTGTGCAGCAGTCTGTTAGACTGATAATGTAATATTGAAAATGGCAACGTTGAAACCATCTTAAGCTCTTCTACAGCTATGCCTTAATGCATCTCTGCAATTGTTAATGGGCTGCCCTAGAGATTGTGTATTAAGGTAAAAAATATTAGAAGCTTCTAATTCAAAATAAATCTACTTAGATGACCTTTCTTCAGTTATAATGCAGTCCATATTTTAAGAGCGGATGCATTGAACTGCAGTATTATTTTTCTTTAAATTGTATTTAAGAATAAAGATAAAATTGAACTTGCCAGCATGGACACTGGATAAGAATATAATATATGGTTACAACTGGTGAATGATTAGAAACTCCCTTTAAAAATACATTTTGATATTAAATATAATATGGATGATACATTAATGTCACATTCATTTAAGGAGGATGATGATATAAGCATTCAGTTAATACATCAATAGTTGCCTTGCAGGGACAAAAATATAAGCAGATATAATAGTCTTTCAGCACTTACCTATCAAGGTACAAATTGTTTGCACAATTGATCACTGAAAGCAATTACCTTACAATCATTACTTTTTTAAAATTGCTTCAATTTATCAACCAATTATATTTTTTCAAAATTGTTCACCCTTGATCTGGACTCATTGTTATGGGCGTAGACTGGTCCCTATATAATATCTTGAAGGTAGACAAGGATTTTATGTTGGAAATGAAACCAATTGTGCTATAACATTTCATTGTGATGGAAGATATGAAAACCATTAATAATCACAAGGGTTTGTTTCATAGTCATTTGATACAGAAGATTTAAGCAAACATGTGGAAATTACATTTTTCAAGTCAAAATAGCTTTTCATATAATACTTTGTGCGCCGAGTAACTTCATTTTCACTTTCTCTGTAAACATTCTGACTCCTACAATAGTCTCAATCTGCTGAGGATTGTGCTCTATGAGAACTTGTACTCTATTCCTGTTCAAATTAATTGTGTACTCAATCTTGTTCAATTAAACTTGATCTTTTTTTAATTAAACTTAATATGGTGAATCATATTCAGACCAGATATCAAGCAGCAACATTATTTTGTAGAAGCTGATTTGTTTTAACTGTGTGAAAGCATGATGTCTAATTCTGTGTGGTGTAATTACAAATTCTTCCCAACATTTTACTTTGTTTGCTAATACATACATTAATTAATTCGGCACTAGTTGCACTACAACTTCTTCAAACTGCAATATGTCAGAGCTCCTTCTTCTCATAAAAGCACAGAACATAAAATGTTTTTACCAACTGTACATATTTGACAAGAACATTTTTGGTTAAAAAAGCAGATATGTTTCACATGTTAGTTTGCTCAGAGACAGACAAATCTTATAAAAGCCAGAGACACTGCTGTGGCAGTACTTAAGTGGCTAATCCACATGATCTCTGACCTTCGCAGTGTCATGTGACTATAGATTTTCAATACTCCTAGGATCCGTGTCACCCATTGCATGTTTTGCCGCACATTTAGAAATCTATCATAACAGACGCTGAATACTCATACATGAGGACAAAAAACCTAGACTGAAATGCATATAGTTATTCTTTGGGCAGTGTTCAACAACAGCAGCAGCAGCAACAACAACTTGCATTTATATTTCATGCCGGACAGCGTCTCAGAGCACTTTAATAGAAAGGGGATTGGCAAAATATATGAACCAGTATGAATCTAAAGAGATACTCTGTTCTCTATAATCAACAGAGTCATGCTAAAAGATGAAGAATGTATATATATTAGGACTCTAAGATAGTGTGGATCAAACCAGAGTCTGTATCCTTTTCACTATACTTGTAAACAGAACCAGAAGTATTATATTTTCTCTGCATTGCTCAAAGACAAATCTAGCCATCTCAAAATTATTGAGGGCTTTTTAATAAAAAAATACATAGAGTATTGTAATTTACATCACAATACTCTATGTATTTAAAGGTACCTCAAATATAGGTACCTTTATGGAACACAGGTTGTAGAATATGGTTCACATTTTCCGTTTCTCCTTGGAGATAATATGCTGCCAAGTTCAAGCCATTATTTAAGCAGTTGTTTAAATAAGCACCATCAGTGTACTTGAAGCTTTTGCTCTCTTTACTTTGCCAGTGGTACATTTGTCCTGCCAGTTGTAGCAGAAGGAGATGTACCAGTCCAGAAAGGAACGGATTAACCGGAAGAAGCAATCTTCATAAGCAATAGGCTGAGTAAAGAACAGCTGGAAGCTAGTCTTTATTGAGGTTCAGATTTTTTAAACAAGTTTCACGAAAAATGACTCCATATACAGTATCAGGAAATTAAATCTTGTTGATGTTGTGGCATTTTATTAAACATCTACTACACTGGGGGCCTGGATGAATTTTGTTTAGAGCAATCTCAAGTAATAGCCTTCTTAGAAGCGACCCACAGCATAAAGCTACTCAGAATTTGGCACCTGTTCAAAGAGCCCATAAACATTGGTTAGTGTGGCTGGGTGGTGGTGGGGGGGGGAGAGATTTACGCTAGTAGTTGAAGAGTGCCTCCAACTTTGAGCCAAGCATGTTGGGTACATGAAGTTTTTTGTTGCATCTGGCTGTAATGTTTCAGACATAACATAACATAACATGTAGGAGCAGGAGTAGGCATTTGGCCCTTCGAGCCTGACCTGCCATTCATTCATGGGTGAATGACCTGGGTGTCTTTTATACTCACCCTAACCAGTGAGTATAAAAGTACCCCAAACTGAAAAAGATTTTCATTTTCCATTTCTCACCTTGATAAAGTGAAAAAATATATATTTTTCAAAGATTCTATTGTGTTTACAGAAAACAGGAATGTTAGCTCTTGGCTGCTTGACCAAACAACTGAAATATGATGCAGTGTTAAATTGTCCAAAGTAGCATAAAATATCTATCAGATTAGTGTTAAATAAACAAAAAAACAAAATAATAATCCTTGCATTTGATATAGCACTTTTCACATCTTCTAGATTTCTCGAAGCGATTCACAGAATATACTGTAAAGTGAATTGACTGTATATTTGTGGGTGAAACACAGCAGCCAATTGCACACAGCAGTGTCCCACAAACCAATCGTGGATTGATCTGACCAATTTTTTTTATTATTGTTTTTTTCTTGCGGGATTATTATCAGGTGTGTGGAGTAAGGAAACTTGCCCAAGGTTTCGCCCTGCCGGGAATCGAACCCACGTCTCTCACTTGCGAGGCGAGCGTTCTAACCACTGAGCTACAGGACTCCCAAATCGCTTTCTAGTTCACAGACATTGTTCCACGGTAACTGAAAGAGAAAGAGATCTGTACATTAAGCTTCTTGCAGGCTTCATGTTTGTCATGTACAGGTTTATTTCGTATGTTTGGCACGTGATTTCCATATTGGCTGGGACATCACAATAAGTGATAAAGTACCTAATAACCTAGTTTGGTGCACGCTAAAACCTCCAGAGAATAAATTCTGATATCCTGTCCTATGGTACTCCTCTTTGTTGTAACCTGGACTTTCAAGCAGACAAACATTTTGTTCCTGAACAGGAGTAATTCAAGGAACTCAAAGAATTTTCCTCAAATTATTAATTCCCCTCAAGCTTAAGAGAATATTATCATAAGAAAAGGTCTCTAATCAATACATATTACCAATGATACACAAAGCTAATGGATTTACCAAAAAAGAAAGTACCTCTTTGGATGATGCCTCAAGTAAACTATGTTTTATTCACAAGAATGTTGTCAACCCGTAAATTGGTGAGGCATCAAACAATAGTGTCTTCTTTCCTATGGACTGTCTTACGGTACTGGTCATCAAGAAAGTGAGGGGATGAAGCCTAGATGATCTGATAACTCCACATTGGTCTCCTTCCTCTGCTTCTCAGACATGGGATTTGGCACATAGGACCCAATCTCTCAGAGAAAAGGTAGCTGTGGTCCTCAACTCCACCTCGCCTTAGTTTAATCACCTGGCTGAGAACAAGCTGAAATGCTGAAAGTTTACAAAATGTATGGAAGTGTTAATGGATTCTAATTCATGCCACCTCTGGTAGTAAGTGGGGAAGATTTACCCTCTAGTATGAGGACCATGCCTCATTTGACTGAATAATCAATGTTAACATTATGTTTCTGCTCAGCAGAATGATTTTTCTGATGATAGTGTCTGGATTCAACTTGTCTGATGGAATTGCCATATCATCATTCTTGTCCACTCTGTATGAATCTGAGAAGCCAAGGTCTGATAATGTGAATGTGTGTAGAGCACTGTGCCTCTTTAGACAATTGTTCTGGTCAGTGATATATAAAAAATCTCATATGTAACAGTCTCTCAGCTCAAGAAAATAATAATTATTTGAACATAGCACAGGCTGGCAGCTGGTAGTATATAATTGCTTACATAATTTCTCAAACGATCAACTTTGCCACCTAGTGACTTTGATGCCTACTAGTTTTGTGATCTGGTGCTATCAAATAAAAATATATATAAGACACATTGTAGCTGTTTATTCACTATCCGATTAAATAATTAAGACCATTTTAACAGTATTCAAATTGTGTTTAGATTTATTTTGTTAAATTGTTTTGGGGGAAATAATATTTTGAGGAGTATATTCTATACAGGTGCTGCTTCCTATAGGGAACATAGTTTGGATTAATCTATGTCAAAGTAGAGACTATCGCAGTGCCTTACAGAATATACAAAACATATAACAAGCATATCCCTGCAGGGCAAAGGTGTGGAGAGAAGTCAACAGCAATATCCACTTTGTGGGTTAATTTCAGATCAGAGACACATACAATGGTGTGACTTGTAGCAATGTTCAAACTTCTGTAAAACATTACTTTGAACT
Source organism: Callorhinchus milii (assembly GCF_018977255.1). Lineage (NCBI taxonomy): Eukaryota > Metazoa > Chordata > Chondrichthyes > Chimaeriformes > Callorhinchidae > Callorhinchus > Callorhinchus milii. The sequence continues at coordinate 22,378,214 of NW_024704748.1, read as the reverse complement.
TACCACTTTTCCAGGACCTGTTTATTTGGCAGGTTAGCTGCTGTTCTCAGAGCAGAAGGTGAAAGTCATGTCCCTGGTGTCTGTCAGTGCAGTGTGTACATGGGGCTTCCTATTTCCCGAGGCTGCAATAGCACTTTGAGGGTGGAGGTTCCCCCTGTGCAGAGGATACCTGAAGAAATGAAAAAAAAGGACAGGTTACATACTAAATCTGTAGTAATCCTTGTCCTCTGAATGCTGGTTTCTTCTGCATAGTTCTCCCTTCCTCATAGGCTTTAAAGTTCAGTGGAGCTAAGATGGACAAGGGAAGGTGAGGTTAAATAAACCGCAAGTCAAGAAGATCATGTGCCTTTTGAGAGAGTATGGTTTTACACCCTGAAACAAAATTTTAAAGGAGAAGGCAAGATCAAACATGCCTCACGGAATAGATCACTGTCAGGGGCACAAGAATTAGGGGACTTTAAATAAATAACCTTCCTCTTTGTGAAATTATAAAATGTGTTTATTCACAAAATACTGACCATAATTGTTTCTGATATGTTGCCTTTTGCAGGATTCCACTATAATCCCAGTTCAATTAAAGACTTAACAATTGCAAATTCATTATGTGCAAGATGAGTTTCGTGCAAGAGGAACTGCAATAATAAAATTAGGCCTTTGACCAAAACAACAGGGAACAAGGCCAACCTTTTCCTCAAATTGCTGTCATTGTAGTGACTCATTTGAACTTGTTTTAGTGTGTGACTGCAGCCTAGTTGTTAGTACTGACTAAGATTTGGCAGAATGACAGCACTCACTATATATGTGTGATGGGGGTACTTAAGGAAAAAGAGCTACCGGTTTGGAATTCTAATGTATTGTTTTTAAGATGTTTGTGGCGGTAAAAGCATGAGTCATATGAAGAATAATTGCCTACAAAACAATGCTATTTGGACATTAGCTGTAACAATTGCCTGCCACTTTCTATCAGTGGTATCATTCAATCCCCTCTTTGTGCTTTTTGGACATTGTGCACTGTACCAGAGTCATATAAAGCAGATTGCAGTAACAGGCTGACAGTTAGGAGCTTGCTCAGCAGTGCTGGGTGCAAACTGCCACCTTCCTGTGGATTTACAGCTGCCACTTATGCTACTTCAATTAGTTCTATAGCACACAGCTGTTGCTTAAATGTTTCTGCTAATGATACTGCAATAAGCGTAAGATTCATGCCATATTTTGAGGCATGTAAATTTCTCAAGTGGCACAATTAAAGTGAAAATATTGGGTAGGGAAAACATAGCAAACTCTAGAAGTTGGAAAGCATAAATGCTGTTTAATAATGAGTCTGGAATCCAGAATTCATTCAACTTAGTGCATGGTCAAACTTTCCTCTAAAGTATTTTCACAGTTGAATTCAAAGTAGCCAAATCTGTGCACGCAGAGATGAAACTACTACTCTATAATTCAGATATTTTCATTTAAAATTGTAATGACATGCTTCCCTTTACTGCTGATGAGCACTGAATTTTAAATGTTAGTTCTTAAAAGCATTTTAATCTTTGAAAATTTTGAAACTCACTGAGAAGGACTAAGTGGTGGAAAAAAATATGAGTTCAGCCAGAATTTTAACAGGCTATACTTTGAATACGCAATCAGTGATATCAATGGTAACATTTCAAATGGATTAGAAAACCTTATATTTGGCAATGTTTGACAGATTGCTACACTGGATTTTTGACAGAAATTGTGCATGATAATGGTTAATTATGTATGAGAAGAGTAAGTACATTTTTGTTTTAGAAGACAGATATCCAACTAGGAAGAATTTACTCTTCAAAATGTATACTGTATGCTTCTGAAGAATCTCCCTCAGAGAAATGATTGTGTGTGTGAACTGAGTGATCAATTTGGGATATTGCAATATCCCTTCATTTGAACACTCCAAATCTGTGTTAAAATTGATATGCTGGATGTACAATGGGGAGAAGTGAATAAGTCAGTTTATTTCACGTCAGAAATCTGATCAGCCATAAATAATGAAGACAATTGTGAATTAAAGCCATCTTTGTGAGTTGAATAAACTGTCTATTACACTGTTCCCCACTGCTGGTCTGATTTTAACATGTTTGAGAGGATAAGCTTTGTCTCAACTAAGACAAAGTACAAATACAATAATAAATTATTTTTAAAAAATGTGTTAATTTAAATGGGGATTGTTCTAAGCCTGGGAGGGTTACAATTTTACACATTATATCACTCAAAATACTTATCTTTCTCAAGATGTGACTGTATCTTATCTTCTAAACTCATGCAGTGAAAATGAATTAATTGCTTCAATGGAGTTTTTACAGCTTATTATTTATTTCACTAGTACTTTAGGCCAGATGGGGAAGAAAAACATTATCAAATTCACCATTGGCCAGTGTAACTGATTGAAAGCTGTTTCCTTCACTTGGATTCTGTGCAACAGGTGGTTAGATGGTTAGCACTACTATAAAATGCATAAAGGCAGATTTACAGGAATAGTCAGAGAGAGAGAGAGAGAGATGTAGTTCTGGATGCGATGTTATCAAATCACACAATAAATGTCATACTCAAGTGTGATAATTATGCTTTATATAATGTTAAATATAAAAATGTGGGTAAAATAAATATCGTACATTCCTATGCTTTATTCAGGTTTCATATTTCTGTTGGGAATTTTAAGTGATGATGCATTAAGCACTAATGTGTATTGTCATGTAATAATAATAATCCTTGCATTTGATATAGCCCCTTATCATGTCACCAAGACAATGTGATGCATGTGATTGTCCCCGTTCTGCTTAGTTTCTGATTTGATACACCCTGGATAAGAAGTAAGTGGACAGAATGTATGGTTTCCCTTGGTACAGACATCTTAACCAGTTACGTTTTATCTGACTGATATCTCGCATCTCTCTGTGGTTGGGCAAGGAGACCATTTGCGAAAGCCTGGGAGCAAAACACCTGCTCAGCATCTGCGATCAAAGGCCAGGCAGATCTAAGATTAATAGATGAGTAAATAAATTCTATGTTTTTTTAAAAAATATATTATTTTAATTTAATTATGGTGGAAGCCAGTCTAAATCCAAATTGGTCTGCAGATATAATGATCAATAATGTTTTCTTGAATTCACAAACTGAGATTGTTGAAAAGTGTATCGTGTGCTTTTACTGTTTGGAACAAAACAACCATGTCAAAAATTTACCTCTTTTGTCTGGTATATGGGGTTTGCCTCAAATATATAAGGTTTTACAAGTGTCATGTTCACTTTCTGCAAGGCAGCAAAGAATAAAGTTAAGCTGTCCTCAAACCAAGGAAACATCTGATAATATATGTTTTGTATTGGCAGTGAAACTGTACTTGCTATGGAAAGAAAAATGTCACTGCATCCTTTTTTGTTGACACTGCACTTTCTGAGCAGAGTGTTTGTGCTGAAGTGATGCAAAGCAGCCTGGCGAACAGAAGTGAGGGTAAGTGGCACGGACGTGCTCAGTACAGGTCAGCTCACCAAACACGACCAAATTACGTTGTTTTGGTTGAGCCAATACTGGTCCAAACGTTGAGGTCAAATGCTAAATTGTGAGTGATTTTAAAAGCCACTGAACAAAATAATGTCGGGAAAAGCAGTTGATGTAGCAAAACCAAACAATATGAATGTGTAACATCAAAGATCAGTTGTGAATTAGAAAGGGTTGTCATATATATTTTTAAAAGGTCACACTTGAGGCTGAGTCTACTGCTAGCAGTAAATCTTTGATAAATCCTTTATTCTTTGCGATACTAAAGAATTTGTTTCAAAACCCACTAAGATTTCTAGGATATGTGAATATTGCATTTCAATAGCACTCTTGGGGTTGGATATTTTATATTAAATTCATTGTCAGAAAACTAAACAATACCGAGACTGGAGGGATATCATACTCCTATTGTTCAATATTAGAATGCAATTTTCTAATAGTTCTGTTACAAAATGCATTGTAATTAACAAAAAGAGCATTTTGAATAAAACATAAACTGAACAAAATGGGCCAAATCTGCTGGGCAATTACAAAGAATAGTAGAGAGATAGAGAGAAGGTGACTGAACTATTCAAGGTAAATTATCTGGAGGAATTAACCTGTGAAGACATTCAGAAAACAAGCTTTAATCTGGTTCATTTGAAACTAGGTTTGAATCAATAATTCTTCTTCAGGCTTGAAATTCAACTGTTACAAACTTTTGCGGCTGGTGATTATTTTATTTTAGGAAACTTTAACTTGCTAAAGGTGAGAAGTCATAGGAATTTTGAAAATTATATGTGCATTATATTTAATGTATAATTTTATAGTTGCCTGATCTATTGTAGATGGTGGATGGGGAGATTGGTACAAGCATTGTTGGAATTATTACCAACAGTCCATTAAACACCTCGTTAGGGCATGCGTGCGCATGTGTGTATCAGATCAGACAGCCGTTGTTCATGAAGGTTATTACATTTGTGACGTAGATTTCTGATGTAATAATGGGAATGAATCTGTTGCAAAAACATCAGTTAAGCACATTGGGGGAGGGGGAAACAATGGATCCACTTAAATTGGGTCATATTGAGGTTTCCAATCACTTAAATGGGCTTGCAGTAGCTGCACATATGTCCCTCATAAATTCAGCTCAGACCTGGTGCTAACAGAACAAACTCATCGTCAAACACAGCAAGAGAGGAGCATGGATTTTGCTCCTATTCTGGCTGCTATCATCCTGTCAGATCAGCAACAGGATGAATGGTAGGCGATGGCACACAGGCGCAGGACTCTCACAGGAAGACCTGAGGGAAAGGGTCTAACAGCGGCAGAATGTCATAGCGAGGAGCAGTTCTACGGAGGTTGAGGCTCTCGAGGGAGGCAATTACTGAACTATGTCTCCTCTGTGCCTAGAACCACTCTACCTGTGGCTGTGAAGGCCACAGCTGCCCTGATATTTTGTTCAATCGAGTCAGCTGGTGGTGGTTTAGTGGGCATTACCCAGAAAATACTGGTCCCTGTAGTTCTTCTCACATCTTGGCTCTGTACCTATTATGATGCCTTCTGTATTCCACCTGGTTGGTGTACAAGTGGAGGATGGTACCTCATCCGAAACAGGACCTTCAGGTGTTTCAGATGGAATGAAGGAGGTTTATTTATTTGGCTACCAGTGGCCCATAACTACTCATAAGCTGACAGTGATATAATTGCCTTTCTTTGCCAGCAATAGACACTTTAAGATCTTGTCATGGTCTTGAATGGGGGGTGTATTAAGTTTGGACCAGTTTAGGTTCTTTTTTAATTTAAAAGAACTTATTCCTAACCTGTTAGGTATCATGGGTGATGGACACCAAATGGATCCAGCTGGCAATGACATCATTGTCTGTTGTCTTGTCCCTGAGGTAGCGCTCTTGCCTCTGGTTCATAGTCTAAGCAGATACTTCAGCACAGTTCTGGGTCATCACTGTCTTTCAGAACAAGCATTAAACTGAGTTCCCATCTGCCTGTTCAGGTGACATTATGCAAAAATAAAGAAAGATTCTCACAGTGTCCTGGCCAACAAACCTTTAGATGAATTGGTCATTCATCTCATGGCTCTTTGCATGACCTTATTGGCGCAAATGACTGCCACATGTCCCATAAATAGTCATTAGATTATGACAGTAATTACATTCTGTGACATGGTAAGATACTATAAAATGTAAGCTATTTCTTCAATCTTACAGACATTTCTGGCATGTAGATCAGGGAATTGTGACGTAAGCCAAATATTTGATGGCCAGTATTTCTTCCACAATGATAGATATCAGTTAGTTCATTTCATATGGGGTCAAGAAGCTTATTTCTTGCTTCTTAAAGTGTTAAACTGGAATAATCACTATGACTGGTTCATTGACCTACATGAACAACAGATAACACAGGACTGCTCAGAAAAAAAGAAGCATTCCACATGTTTTCTATTGTTCCCTTTGCACAATCAGTTCTTAAACATAAGGACCAACACTCACTAAAGTGTTTCCGTATAAAAAAAGGTGTAATTTTACGAGTCCAAAAGAAAAGAATTAAATAACACCTTTTTAAAAAAAAGATTAATATTGCACTGACTCACATCAACTTAATCCTAACTGTGTGTGTGGAATTTAACTTTAAAAACAAAGTTGTGCAATATTTGTTTATAATACTGAACAAGTTGTGAAAGCACTTAATTCTAATCCATGTAATACCATTTGTTTTTACATGTAAATAATGTCTGCGAACCTTGTATACACACACAGATATTTATCCAGTTTGTGGCCTATCTGTGTAGTGCCTGCCACATATTAAGAAGAATGAGGGTACTCAGCAGGGAGTAAACCAAAGTCATTCATTCTTTGTGTAGTTAAATGGGTTTGCATAAGCAAGCTTCCACTGGTGATACTTAATGGCACCTTTCAATCGATTTGTTTGACAGATCGTTCACGGAAGTTTGCTTCCGTGTGGCACAAGGATTGCTCTGTATATCCAGTGTCTTTCTTTATCTGCCTTTATTCTAGAAACCATCTAGCTAATAAACATCATTTAGGTATAAATATCTAGGCTGAGAAATGAATGATTCTGATTGAAAACACAGTGTGGGTATAATTAGAAAATAAATTCCCAATCATATAAAGATGTTCATATTGCATTGACTTCTCACTGTGAAGTTATCTTTGTATGTTTATTATTGATGGCCATCTTGTAAATTTGCTGAAATACTTTTATTGCATTCTTTTTTGGGTGCAATTTCATTCAGCAAGAAATGAGTGAGATGTGAACAGTGTTTTCTTAAATTATAGGGATAGCTTCATGTTGGTAAAGTGATTTACATGATAAAATGACCGAAAAAGAACAATGTAAACTGAACTATACAAGCAGCAAAATATTTGAATAATTATTTTTCTGATAAAGTGTGGCTCATATGTTTGAATAATAATACCTGTATCTGTCAACCTGCTGATTGAAATGAAATTCTCAGTCAGATCAGAATATAATTTTTGCCCTGGTGGACATATTTCTTCACACAATACTCAATTATTGTTATAGCTATAAAAAGTATTCATTTTATACTTGTCCATCATAAAACAATACAGAGAACATCAGTTATCCAAAAGTAAATGAGATTTGCACCTTGAAGAAGATGAAAATCTGAATGAACAGTGAGAATAATGACAGATGGACAAAGATTAAATCATAAACACCACTTGAGGCATAAAGGAAAAAGATGAGAAGCAAATTATGGGTTTGTTATAGAAGCCGCATAAATTGCATTTTGTGGTTAAATTTGCATTGGACTAATTCTTACTCATTCTATCTAAGGTGATCCACACTTTGTTAAAAAATAATGATGTTGCCTTTCATAATATAATTTATAATAATAATAAATTATTATCATTAATAATAATAAATTATTGTCATTAATAGATAATAAATTCCATCCTTTCTGCCCATTATTATTTAATCTCTATCTGATTATTTATTCTGATATCTTCCTTCTTATCCTGAAGGTGCTTCCATGGCCATCAGCTGCTTTTTGTACCTTACCTTATCTCACGCAAGTAAGTAGTTAATGTAAATACAGTACTAAGTATCAGCTTTTGATCTGCCCACAATCCCACCCTGGTTAAAGTCACCGATGACAGCCTGAGCAACCTAGCTCATCGCTAATATTCCTCTTCAACCTCTCAACTGTTTCCAGCAACTTTGACCTCTCTAATCTCCTCCATTCCTTGTCTTTAGTGGTCAATTACCATCTCAGTAGCAGATTCTCCTGTGCTCTCTTTGGCCTCTCTGACTTTACTGGAAACAAAATCATGTTCATTTAGAACTCCTCAGCCCAAATTTTGTGTCCAAATGGTCCCATACTCTAATCATCCCTGTTCTTTCCAAGCTCCACTGGTTCCATGTCCCACAGTGGATCAATATCAAGATCCTTGTCATCATTTCAAACTTCAATGACTACTCTCTATCCTCTGAAACCACTACCAAAACCATTTTGAATTTCTACTTCTCACTGTGCCAAAAAGACTGTGCCTTCTGTCATCTCTAAATTCCTCCCACGTCTTGGTAAACACTTTGAAACATTCTTTTATGTAAATGATGCTATCTAAATGCAAGTTGTGTTGTTGTTGTTGGCACAGTGTCAGCCGATTGCTTCCTTCTTTCAGCTTGACCTACAAAGTTGGCCTTGTGACATATATTCTGCATGAGCAATTTTGTGCTGAGTATGTTCACGTTTTGCATTTGTGCTATTGTTGTGTACTTGTTGTCAACTCTATACCTGTCTTCCTTCTTGAATCCCTAGCTCCTTTTCCCGCATCTCATCGTAAGGCATAGGTAAATATTTCCTTTGAATGCTGCTGCTGTACAATTGACAACTTGGTACTGAACTCACAAGTTCCAGGACAAATCCAACCCCAAATTTGTAGTATAGCAAAGTATCCACTAGAATCGATACCCAGTTTTGCTTCCTACTAGTTGCTCCAGAAAGAAGGGATTGAGCACATGTTGTGTTGGTTCCAGTATAAGCACAGCACAATTTGAACAAAGTCTGGCCAATTTAATTATCCAGTGTGAGCCTGACCCCTCCCTGGAGCTGATAGATTGTCACTGCTAACTAGATTGATGTACGTATGGGCATGGGAATTGAGCAACACACAGTGAGTGCTCCGGTTTTGCCCAAAACACAGAGTGTGCCAAATATAACATGTCGGAAGCAAGTGAAATGCCACTGTTTAAATACTGTTTCACCTGCTCAACATTGACATTCCTAATCTGCTCTTGCAGAATTACAGCAGCATTGTAAAGCATGCACGTGTGAAGTTAGCCTCTCTATCTCCTACATTCTTTTTTCCCAGTAAACTTTTGGGGTTCTTATGTGGCACTTTCTCACAAAGTGCTCATATCTGTAAGTGTTGAGTAACTTGTTCTCTTTGTAGAAGGAATAGCTCTCTATCTCCCCTGCAGTGTCACAGGTTATATAAAGAGGTTTCATTTATATTTACCCCTTGTTCCTTCCATAAATTGTGGTTCAACATTGCAGAATTTAATATGATAATTCTCACTGGTGATTAATATCACATCAAATTTCTCAAAATGTACCCCCTTCTTACTAATAAGCTAATTTTAGATAATTCAAAACGTGGTCAGGAATAGTTTTCAATTGAAGATCCTGCTTTGTAAGGTGCCTTTTGGAACACCACCCAGATATAGCTAATACTCAAGGTAAATTTACTGTTTCCTGTCCAAATTATTCCGTGAATATTTTGGTAACACGCCTGGTTTCAGTGGCACTCATTGTCCGTTATCCTCCCCTAAGTGTGGTAAATTTAAATCTTACAAACATACAATTTCAGTGCATCAAACTTCATTGTAAATAGTTTTCTTTTCTTGTCTAATCGTTAAGCCTTTTCTTAATATTTACTTCAACAACATTTCCATATTAAGCCAAAAAGTATTTGCCCTTATATCTGTGTACAATATGATGCAATATTCTTTTGCTTTCCTTATAGATTGGGAATCAATTCTAGAAAGAACAAAATATGTTTTTTATTAGTTTCACATAATAGGCTTACCATTTATTGCACTAATATGAAATAAATAAGAGCATAAACCAAGAAGGGAAGTAAAATAGGAAATTGTAACACAATAACAAAATTAATAAGGGCACAGTAGGACAACAATTTGTTGGATGAGATTATTATAGAATTAAGTTTATTGCCACCTACTCAGTAAAAGTAGTTTAAACTTAGATGATATTTCTTGGAACCACAATTGACAGTTTTTCTTTACCAAATATGGAAAGGATTATGAAAGCAGAAGGAACATAAAGAAGTGAAGTTAGTGTATTTGAGTAAATAATATTTACTGACATAGATATTAAGCAATCATAAAACAGTCAGACATGTGTGACAATGTTTCACAGCTATGAATATATATAACCACTAAAGAGTAAGAATCCCATTTAGTATGTGCGTGACCATAGGATAGATAGAAGTAATGATAAATCATCATATTTTATCCTGAGGAAAATAAGGTTTACCTGTTAAGACATTTACAGTTAACTCTTTACTTCCAATCAATAAAGCAATAAATCACTATTTGAATTTACAATACTAAACATTTCTGACAGCTTTTTTGACAAAGTGTTAATAGGCTTTCGCCATAGGGAACCAGTATCACCTTGCTATAAAAAAGATTCTTAACAGATTAATACCCATTCCAGCTACTTGATTGGAGCTCAACTAACTCTGCTAAGGGAGTAACACTGAGCTGATCATTGGCAAAAGTACATTAAATACATTTCAGCTAAATTAAAGTATTACATAGAGGAAGCAAAACAGGAGGCATAGGGGTGGGATAGAACTTGCCAAAGGAGAAGTTAAAAAGGACATTGGTTGCTCGTTGCTTCGTCATATTGAAGATGTAAAAAACATAGGCAAGCAGGATGCTGGGCAACACTGAGATCTGATCACGCTGCACAAGCTGTACGATGCTCTGGTGGCATTGAATGTTACGTACTGCACACAGTCAACATAAAGAAAGAAAGACACAAGACTCATTTAAGAAACAGCTTAATGCTGAAACGGGTATGCTTGATATTGAAGAAGGATGAGATCAAATAGGCCTTGTTCATCTGAACTTCTCTTGTGATCCTGTAATTACCTTGATCATGGACTTCAACAAGAATTTGTAGTTAATTTGCACATTTTTTATTCCAGAAACACAGAACTAAACACACCCTTGAAACACTCTTTATGTTCAACCCCTGACTGGTTTAGAGTAGATTTGTACATACTGGCTTACTTGGCATTAAATTAATTAATCACCACAGGTGTGCATACTGCATGCTTCAGTACAATTCTGCAATTAGCTTGCTGTTCACCAATTGCTCCTTGGATTTTTTACTACATTTGTTAAAAAAAAGAGCAGAAAGGAATAGATTTAAGAAAGATGGTGTGCGAATGAATAGGCTTTAGGCTTTCAAATTCAGTGTGAAAAGGTACATAGAAATGATAAGTTGTTTAGATACAATACAACAGTTAAAGAACTTACCACAGATAAAATACCAAGGTTGAATAAGTAAGATTCATGTATGTATTTTCAAAAAAGCATTTGATAAGGTGTCACATAAAAGGATAGTATGACAACAATTATTATGGGACTTGGAATTAAAGGGAGTATGGCTTCATGAATAGATGAATAGTTAGAGGGCAGTAAGCAAGATACAAAAGAAAAGCTACATAATTCAGGATCTGACTAAGAAACTGGATTATCATGGTTGCAGCCAGACCAGGAAATATGATGCCTTTTCTACTGAGCAACAGTACTGTTAAAGAAGAAATCGACAACTTGAAAACTCCGGGTGCAATCTTAAACAGCTGTGTAGAACAATTCAGATGAACAGTTGGGAGAAAATCGATCAAAACAATATTAACTTAACATCACCAAGCCTGTATGAGATCCACAGAATGATTAACAAACTCAAGAATAACAAGTTTGCTTGATTGGCTAAACATTAGTTGTTGACATGAGATGGATGAGCTAATGCCCACTGTCACTTGGAATCCTTTACGTCTTGTGGGTGGAAAAAAAATCACCAAAAAAGTAAAAAGCATTTTTTGGAAGGAGGAGAAATGCTGAGATAGTTGATCATCAGCAATATGCTTTGTTGACTATTAGATTTAACTTGGCAGCTTTCACAGCCTATCTTTGGTGAAAAATCCATAAATACTTCAGGAGAACCTATGTTGAATGTTAATGCATTTTCAGAACAGATGAAACAACATAAAACTGATTTCATATAGAGACTAGAGTAAGATAAGGATACATCTGGTTATCCCTCTTATTTGATGTTCTAACTGACTAGGTATGCACATGTCCTGCATTTTCATCATATTATTGTATTATGCAGAGAAGATGTAGCAATCATCTCAAATAAGATAATCTCATCTGAACTTTCCAGATTGGATATTGTTATAAAAGTTAATGTAAAGTATACTCTGCAGAAATCTATAATTACTGAATGAGCAGAAGTAGCGGTTGGTGATTATTGATTTTTTTTGTTAAAAAAACAGGAAAACAGCTGGTTGGTGTTATTTCTATGACCAGATAAGAAAATGTGGTAGAATTCTGGGTTTATTTATCTTCTTTCCTATCTTGAACTTATAGCCATGAAATTTAGGCAAATAGAACATTGGAGAGGCTGGTTTGTGAACCTGATGAGTATGTATGTGCTGGGAGGCTATCTAGTTATAAAAAAGGTACACCTTCATTTCATATTTTGTTGAATCACTTGGGTCTAAATCATACAGTTTACGATGGGAGTTGTTAATAGCATCACAGTCACCAATGGGAAATCCTGCCTGTAGCTAGCAATACGTCACGGCCGACTTGCAGTATCTCCACTTCAAATTACTGAAAATAGATTCCCACGAGTTCTCCGTGACCAGAGATATAAGGGTATATCATACAATAATCACAAAATATCAATCTCGTCATTACCCTTTTAGAATGGGATTTCCTATTATAAAGACGTAATGAAAAGGTTCCTCCTTTATAATAATGTCAAAGTAATAATGAAAAGATTGTTATTTTTAGTGATTGGTGTATAATATAACCCATAACCCATAACCAGTAATTGCAGCTCCCACATTTCTGGTGTGGTTATCTTTTCAAAAAGATACGACAATATGTCAGGCTCTGATGCAGAAGATGGATTGACAACATATCTTTATTTACAAACAAAATGTATAGATTTTTTTGTATTCCAAGTCTAGATTCCCAGGTACCTACGCTCATCTGTTCTTTATGGTCTGTTTGCCACAGCTTCCTTTGGCTTCCAAACACAAGATATCTTCAGTCACTGAAAGGTAAAAGGGAGAAGGAAATTGAACAAACTGAGATTGAGATCCATCTTAATTTAGATTCTAAATAATTGACAATTAAACTCTGGTGCCATTCAGGCAGAAAAGTAATACAGTTATCTGGTTCAGTAAAATGCCTGAGTCCTTAGGGGGAAGGTTCAACTTGGATTGAACACATTTTAAAAAGAACTGTTGGATCTGCTCATATTACCAGATATGAGAAAGAAGTAAAGAAGCCCAACTTACAGACTTTAGACGTATGAAAAGTTCTTCTGTGAACATGCTTTTCCCTCTTGGCTTGGTTAGTGGCTGCCAAACATAAAAAAAAACTGTACAAAAGTAAAATATACATATTAAACCATGACATCTAATAAAATGTACTTAAAATCAAAGGATTTTAATCAAATCTGACTATATGTCCATCTAAAATTCTACCGGTCAACTGTATAACTTACTGTGTTAGCAAATATTAATAATAATCCTTGCATTTGATATAGGATTTTTAACATTGGGAACAAATGTAACAAAGCATTATTCTTTGGATCTTACATTCCAAAGGAAGAATATGTAGAGCCAAAAAAAGAAATAGCTTTGGGGTGTATAAGCAATTGAGAGATTAATCGTTGGAAAAACAGTGGCCCTATTGCCAGAAAGATGTATGTATGTGAGGGACTAATGTGCACATTTAAATTCCTAAAGTAGTGTGAGGGCGATGGAAGCACGACTTGAACTGTCTCTGAGTTAGTCAGTTACTTATTATATAACATAGTAGTTCAAGTCAAAGAAGAACTTACTGAGATATGTGGGGACAGTCTCATGCACTTGGGTAGAAGAGAATGATTTTATGGTTACATTATTCTGGACAATAGCGGAAGGCACAGAAGACAAAGAGACCACAGAGTATTTTGATTATGGAATTATTAGTGTTTGTGTGTAATATTTGGGGTGTGAAGAATTCTCAATGATATTCTAAAATCACCTACACTTTTGTGATTTTTAGTTTTAATGTTTAAACTAAAGGATCAACATTTTGAATCACTGTGTATTATTCCTGACATACCGGGAAAGATTAAAAAAATACATTTGTAATGTGCTTGTTATTGACATTTAACCAATAAATCCCATGCTATATATGTGATAGCCCGTGCGATCAATAGATTTGGTGAATTAATTTGAATGTGCTCAAACCAATCAATCCTGACCAGATTGCCTTTTAAATGGGTAAATATGACTCTGATAGTTTTGAGATTTTTCTTTATTTAGCCTTGGTACACAGGTATTGGATGCTGTCTCTCTCAATTCAGAGAAAGCTTTTGATAGAGATAAATGACCTTATCTGCTTCTAGTGGCAAAAGAGTTGAACTTTGGAGCCAATTTTATTCAATGAATAGAGATGCTGTACTGTTTCCAGGTGATTCCACACTTAGAAAAGAGCCATGACACAAGATTGGCCCATTGCCCATTTCTCATTTTATTCTGTTTCAGTGTTAGAACCCCTATCTGCTGCTTTCGGGCTGAAGGGTGTCAAAGGGTTACAGAGTGGTTTGTGGGGTTCACAATACTACCTTACTTACATACGTTTGTTCCATTAGTAACAGATGTGCATCATATTTGTGTTATCAGTATCAATCTAAATGTGAGATTAACTGGAGTAAAGGTTATGGCTTGATCTTTGTCAAGAAATTGATTTCTACATCACTTTTAGAATATGCCTTCCGTCCATCAATGGTTTAAGTGTCCAGGTCTCTGATTTGCATTGGAAGCACCTTTACAAAAAACAGAGACTGAACATGCCAGTAGGGTAAGGCACCTATGGACCCCATAGATCAAAATAGGTTATCTTTCTCAAATATTAACACTGACTTTCATTCCAATTCATCTTTTGCTGTGGGTTTTGTTATAAAGAAAGTGTGCATTGGAATAAATGATCCTTTTTGGTGCTCCTCAGAGATGGTGTCAGTTTGGTTAAAAGCCCAGATGGTTTGGAAAGCAAAGTTCTTTTTATGTACCAGAACACAACTATAGAAGGCATCATGGGTATCTCAGGGTTTCCCATCCAAACCTATTGAATGCTAATTGATGAAGAAATAGATAACCCATTTAATTTATTTCAATAACATTTTATGTAGCAACTCAATTTTTCAACCAGCTATCTGGTCATTTAGAATCACTGATAGATTGTTGTAAACGTGTCCTCCATAGGAAATCTCACTTGGCTCAATTGACATTTTGTGTGTGTGTGTGTGTGTGTGCGTGTGTGTGGTGGTGGGAGTTGGTTAAGCGCCAATTAACTAGGCATTATTTGAACCGTAGGAAATTCTTCAAGTAAAAGACATGTTTTCAGATAATGATATGTACTCTGTTAACAAGCTTCTGGATAAGTTTAAGTCGATGTTTATGCTTTATGTAAATGAAGGTGATGTTGGGGAAGATTTATGGAAGGGAGAGATCACTTTGCCCCTGTCCCAGTGTAGCAATTTGTGAATTTTATTGTACTGAATTAAGCTAAAAGCTATTTAGTGTCACAGCTGTTTTTTGGGTAACCAGTAATTTAATTTGGCAAACAATAGAATTCTTTAATTGAATGATACTATATTAGGAATTGGGGAGAAAAGGTGACATAAAACCTGTTATACTTTAGATTGGCAGCACTAATTGATATATCCCCTGAACAGGATCGATGCTGGTGAAACATACCTGTTAAAATGTTTTCTTTCCAGCACTGTCCATTAGGAAGAAATTCAAGTTTTCACAGCAGAAACCAATTTTAGGAACATGTGGTTTGTGTACTTGTATTGTTGACCTCTGCTCTTTGGCTTCTTTTAAGTTAGACCTAGAACTTTAGCTATAATACCACACTCCAGTTTCTTCCAGTTAAAATACTAAATGGGTGGTATATCAAACAATATGTACGATTCATCTTGCTGAAACGTGGGTGTAAGAAAAGGTACTCTTTTGTTGGGGCGGGGGAATTTTCCCCAAAGTAGCACTCCTTCAGTCAAATAGATATACAACACCACAAAAGCTGGTTAAAATTCATATTTTTTTTTACCTGTCCCTAAGGATTTCAGGAACTCTTTAACACTGCAAAGGCCAACTCACATAACATATCTAATCTTGACCTGCTTTTCCTCACTTGGAAAACTATTTCTGAACACTGGAAAACTCATTCAAGAATTCCTTTGGACAATTAGTAGGCCTCTGCCCGGAGGTACTGTTATTTCAGTGGGTTACGTATAAGTAAAGAGGCAAATTTGAGACCATCAATATCAGTGGTGTAAAGTTTTAGACTATATGCATAGGCTATATTTCTTTATATCATGCATGTGCATACATCAATACCTTTGCTCAAGCACCGCATGGCTAACAGAATTTCAACCCCCATCATTTCTTAAACCTGGGAGTAACACATCTTTATATTATTAAATTACTTCTAGCTTTGGTTAATAAACATCACTACTTACCAGGCTTATTCAAATATATTCATTATTATCTTGGTTCCTCTGAGTATGATGACAACAGGAGAATGTAAAATCAAACAATTTAACTGAAAAATCCACTGAAAGGAGTAAATTAGTAATGAGCGCGTGATAATACATTTGTCCTATCAATCCATTATTACATTTCAAATTAGGTAGGCAGTTGCCCTGCTCCGAGGAAGTCTGTTTTTAAATGTAACTTGAATACTGGATCAATATGAAAATTATTTTTATTTACTAAAAATAAAAATACAAAATTTTGTAAATAACAGTCCCCTCAGATAAAATTGGTCATTCACTTCATGGCTGTTTGTGGGACATTGGTGCATGCAGATTGGTTGTCGCATTTCCCTACAAATACAAGTACAAATACAAACTTTACAGTGAAATCTTGTGTTTTGAGGCATCTTGAAGACTTGGTAAAACGCTAGATCAAACACAAGGATTATTACAGATTGGAGTCAAACATTTCAAAAACTACTATGTTGCAGAGTCTTCCTACTAATCTGAGATTTAACTCATTGTGCCACATTTAAAAGTCTCTCCCTGACCATAGAAGAGTTGTAAAATCAGCTCTTTTAATTCACTGATGTATAACATCAAATATCCCCCTAAAAGAATAGTATGAAAAATGATTTATATCACCAGTTTCTTAGCAATGTTAACTGTGCCAAATTTAATTTGTTTCTTGCCAGAACATGTACTTTCTTTAATCTTCCCTACAGATCCTTAACATATGTTAACACAGGCTGGGGGAATAAGGAGGGTTACAAAGGATAAGAATAGGGATGGCTTCTTAACATGATGTCAATTGGTATTACTTCCATTACAAGACCAGGAGAGGAAATATTGTGTGGATACATGAATTGCTAGTTCAATAAACACAGTATCAGTTTTGCACTACTGGTTAGATACATGGATGGGATTATAATCAATATTTGTTTCTGGTATTTGATCATTCCGTTCAACTGTAAATATGCAATAGTCATGGTTTATAATTTTACACCTGTCATATTTCCAAAAAAGTTTAGCTGGTGCTATGCTAATAACTTCAGTAGACAAGACCTGAGCTGTAGTTTTAGCGCCTCAACCAACTATAATAAAAGCTTAAAACTGTTCAGTAAAATAACAATCACAGACCAATATCAAATCATTTCCTCCATCACAATATCCATGCCTAGTATTTTAAAAGCCTATATTGCCTGCAATGGAGCTAATGGTGTTTATTTTTACACTGGTGAATATTTTTATTAGATTTAAGATCCCATCGCTTGCTTCAGAGATTTAAAAAGTTTATCGCCAAAAAAATCATTGTACAATTTTAAAATCATGGATATTGAGATTTGAGGTACAGCACGTAATCTGTGGCGTAGTCTGCTGACTTTATGGATAAGTGGTCTGTTTTGCACTTCAAGATTCAACTACTGCAAGAACAGTTCTTTGATTCTGTAGTCATCACCTACCAATTACTCCTGTTCAAGGTTTCTACCCACAGATAGCTAAACACAACACGGCCATTATCACCATTTGTTTTTTCTGCCTAAAAGTCTTATAAAGAACACATTGGTAGCCACTATATTCCACACAAGAACCCTGTAGCTTGAGGATGATCAACTATCATTGATGGTCAACTATCATTGTTGGTTCCCTTTTTCCAATTTGGGATTCTTGGATTTGTTTTGACCTTTTTTTTATGCCGATACTTAGATCAATTTTCAAACTTCTCAAATTTCCAGATCCAGATATTTCCAGATATACAATACTGAATCATTCAGCCATCAGTAGAGTTTTTGATTAATTTACAAAACTAAGGTAGATCCATTCAATTAATGACAAACTACAACCAGCCCAAACTACAACCAAACTTCGTTCATTGCAAACCGATATCAGACATACTTAAATTTATTTTTCCTTTTTCCTCTCTTCTTGCTCTCTCTTCTCTCTCTCTCGTATAATATATGTATCTTGCTAGCCCTCATTGACCAAAGGCAATGCTGTGAAAATTGTTAGTTTGGTGTTGCCTGGGATACATTCACATGATTGTAATACATGTCCTACCTGTCATGTTTTGTACAGTTTGTAATACGGTAATAATAATACTAATAATCATAATCGTTACATTTAATATAGCGGCTTTCACATTGGGAGAACTTCTCAAAGAGATTTATATGATATAAATTGTAGGTTTGTATTTGTGTTAAGGATTTAGTTTTTTGCAGACTCTAGACCAATGCCTCAGCTTTATATTCACATTTACATTTTATTTACATTACATTTAGATTTTATCTGCATTACTAAGTTGGGGTATTGGAATATTGAATACAATTTTGATATTAAAGTAATTAATTAAACTACAAGTATAAGCAGGTTTGGGTTACACTTACAGCCCAAACTCTATGCCATGCTACAAACCATTAAAGTACATATGTTATGCATAGCTTCATGTCACATGAAGGAGTCACATGTGGAGTCACATGTGGAGTCCTGTAGCTCAGTGGTTAGAGCAATCGCCTTGCAATTGAGACACCTAGGTTCGATTCCAGGCAGAGGGCGAAACCATGGGCAAGTTTCCTTATTCCACACACCTGATAATAATCCCTCCAAAACAAAACAATAATAAATTGGTCATTTTCAATCCACGACTGTTTGTGGGACACTGCTGTGCGCAATTGGCTGCCGCATCTCGCCCACAAATATACAGTCAATTCACTTTACAGCATATTCTGTGAAGCGTTTGAGACATCTAGAAGACGTGAAAAGCGCTATATCAAATGCAAGGATTATTATTATTTATTATAGTATACTCTCTCCAGTCGGTTTCATCCAGGGGGCAATAATCCTTCACCTCAGTATCACAGTACATGAGCTAAAGACCTAAACTACAAGTTCAACGAAGGACAGCATCCTCCGACAATGCTGATGAAGTTTTCTCATTAAATACAGGACTTTAATTCCAGCATCTATAGAGCACATTGCAAGATCATAGATTTGGAGCCTATTTAAGGCATAAAACAGATTTTTAATTTGCTTGACTTTCGTAAATCAGCAGGAGAGTGAAGATGCATGGGTACAGTTGGGTATGTGTGACAGAATCTTTACCAGAAAGAATACGGATTCCTGGTAAGTAATCTAGCTATGTCATTCCCAGCAATAAATTAATGACTCAGACTTGAAGTCAATATAGGGGAATGCTTGTCTCAACAAACTTAGAAAGAGTCTTACAGAGATTTTACTATATACAGTATGCAACCTGGTAAATTCAGAGATTGAGAACACAGTGGTAGAAAGAGATAAAGAAGACAATTTTGTTCATGATCTGCCCAGACATAATAATTACATACTACAATGCAGTCTAAGTCACAGAGGTTTTATTTTTATTAGCTGGTACTGTAACTCCTGTTAACTGTACAACTGACTTTCTGCAATTTTATATGTATTTCTCAGGATTCACACTCAACTGAAAAAGATATGATGTCGCTAAAGCTATTGGAAACATATTTTGAACTGCTTTTAATGCTTAAAGTGTGACATTGCTGGGCTCTAACAAATAGATGAAAAATACACAGACCAGTGCATACAATAGTAAGAATAAGGTTAAGAACTGGGAAATAAAACCTTTATTAATTTCAGGACGGAGGGCAAGGAGATGGAGGATGGAAGATGATTGAAGGCATGGGTGAAAAAGATCTTGAGATGGATTTTGAAGGAGGCAAGGGTGGAGGCAAGTCAAAGAGGCTCCGGGATGGAGTTCCAGAGGGTGGGTGCAAAAAGCCGAAGGCCCAATCACCCATAGTAGACAGGGGAGGGGATGTGGAGCAGACCAGTGCCTGGAGAGTGAAGGGAGCGACTGGGTGGTGATATTTTAATAGGTTGCAGAGATTGGATGGAGCAAGGTGAGTACACAGATCCTCCTATGGGGAATAGAGAGCCAGTGAAGCTGGGCAAAAATAGGGGTGACTGGTTCATACTCTGCTTGGATGTTGATCTTATTACCATTGATGTGAAGTCGGATTATGACCAAAGAATCTCTCAGTGCACGGCAAGGAATAGGCAGAGATCAGACTCCATGTGGAATTCCAATAGGTGGCCTTCGATAGCTGACATCTAGGCTGACGTCATGGCTGATGTTCTGTGTAGCGCCTTTGGCTAAGCTGATTATAATAGGGAAAATCCTATTAGTGGCCAACATTGCAATATTGCTGTATGTAATGCTGACCAGAATTTCAGCCCATTAGTGGATAAGGACAATTCATTTGCTACAATTTACATATCTATTACCCTTTGGGTCAAAAATGTCTGCACTCCGTTGATCACTTACTTACTTTGTAAACCAACCTAAATGAAAAGTGAGCCTTACAGATCCAGAAGGTCTCAGATTTGATCCTTGGTCTATGTTACGTTAATCTCAGTTAAGGTAGCGATAGTGGAGTTACAATTGAGGTCAGCGGCAATTTGAAGTAGGGAGAAGAAAATTAGTCATGGCTCTTAGTTCTTATTACTATCTAACTTGAAACTATGGATGTGTTTGTGTGTGTGTGTACGAATGCACACGTGTGTGAGAGCGAGACCATTACATAAAGGCATAATCAAAGCTTGGGATGTGTCTTTTGGTTGACATTCTAGTCTGTTGACATTCATCATTTAAGATCATATATGAAAAATGTCCCCTTGAGTGAGATACCAGAGAGGGTCATATGAGAACTTTTTTGTGTCTTGGGACATGAGGGGAGAAAAAAAGCAGGATATAAAGAAAACATTCTGCTTTCCTTTCCTTTTTTTTATCCTGACTTCCTAATTGTTAACTTGTGTCCCCTGCTATATTTGAACTCTCCACCTGGATCAACTTTATCACTTCCCCTCATAATCTTGAGAATTTCGTTCACCTCGTAGCTTCCTGTTTTCTAAAATCAAATCAGACTTTCCTTACCCTTTCTCATAACATAAATTCATGACGGATACAATCATTTTTGTGGCTCAACACTTTCAAAGACAACAATAAACTTGCTAACATTAGCCAATATGATACATCAGAAATGACCAGACCAGCATCCTATACAGCAGCTACGCAGTCCTACTGTTCCTGTATGAGGCATATGTTATCATTTTCTTAATGAAGCTAAATAGATTATTCACTGTGCTTTCTGCGACCAAACACTCCACTGACAGTTTTGTAGATTTATCTACGATATCTAAAATGTGGGGGGTTCCAGGTCAGCTACGTAAATCACTTTAAGATGTTCTCCCAATGATAAAGGCACTAAACAAACATAAATTATGGTTGTTTGTTGGTTTCACCAACCTGTGCCTAATAATCTCTGAAAGTAGGTAACACAGAATGCATTCTTCCAGGGAGAGAGTATGCATTCTATTCCAGGGACATTCCATATATAGGTGGCATATATATGTAGAACTCTGTCTCGTATGAATGCTCTTCCACATGTGTCAGACACCTGGCTGACCAAACAAAATTGCCCATCATTGTCAGTAATTTACTGGCAATCAAAGAATCACCCCCTTCCCCCTTGCCTTCTATCTACAGGTTAAGTAGATTAAGGATCTGCAGCATATACTGTCTAGTAACAACCTCAGTGGGCGAATTAAAACAATTATAAATAGTGGGATTGTGGGATGTATCGTGCGTTCAATCAAATTGAGATGTGTTTTATTATTTCATTTCCTTAAAGCTTATTCTCTTTAATCACTTCTCCAACCAATCATCTCATCTTTCTAAATATGACCACAACCTAATTATTTAATCAATAATACCGACATGATAGTTATAATAGGTGGATATTCTCTACTTATGTGAAATAAATTGGCAATTTCTGCACCCTGCTCAGAGATATTATTATTATTATAAATACTAAAAACAAATGCACATGATGTATGTAAAGGTGCACTTGATAGCAATGGTAAAGACATTTTTGAGTAAAGTTTACAAGGTTTCACGAAGTGTTCCTTGTGCTCACAGAACATGTTATGAAATGTCACAAATGTTACCCCATTCTGTGAGGCCACTGTTAGTGTGCAGTCACAAAGAGTTAAAGGATTTGCTTTCTTACATGATGAAAGACCGATGGTTGCATTCAAGATGATGTTTTTATACTTTAGATGTGCCTCCAGGCAGCGAGTATAAATTGATTATTTTTCATCATTCAGTAGCTGGATTATAGATCGTCAGTGTCTTGCCTTGGCCTTGGACTAACCCATTTGGTTATCTGATAGCCCGCAAGAATTATTCTATTCATGACTCAACAGGCAAACAATGAGGTGTCGGATATAGCCACAAGACTAGAGAACCTCATGAGAATTCATAAACCAGTAATGTTTAACAGCACACTGATCATTTGCTCCACTACAATTTAGCAAGTTGTCTGACCATAGGTTCTGGAGAATTGAGTTGTATGTAGGGTCTACAATTTTAAGCCTTCTGTGCAAGTGTATAATACACGTAAGTACCTTGTTTGTAGCTGTTAATGCCCCTCAGTTATGGAAAGATAAATGTCTCAAATTATTATCCAGGCAGGGACACAACACTTTTGTGACACTATTGTTGGTAGGTTAATTACTTAAACTGGCCGTTTTAAAGAGCAAGATTGAGCTATGTTCCCCATGCTAATAAATGTGAGAGCATTTGCTGCTGGTACTGGTAACGGACACAATGCAGAGCCAGGAAGGATGATGAGATTTTACAAAATGAAACTATTTATTTTAATGAAACAATAAGCTATGCAGTTACTATACTTAACAGTGTATCGTTTGAGGCACTTTGAGACATCCTCCCGACGTGAAAGGAGTTGTATCAAATGCAAGCAGTATAGGCTAATGTTATGTAAACAACATTTCAGAAATTCTATTAATTCTCCAGAATTGCCAAACAGAATCATAACCTCAGAAAAATGGCAATAAGTGGAATAAAATAAACAAAAATCATATGTCGACTGCAACACTCACTTGATTTTCAATCTATGTACATGGTTTCAAAAGATTGTTCATGTCAAGTTTAATCCGATATTTATACGGTTACAGCCGAGTCCATGTGCATTACTCACTTGTAAAACATGTTTATAAAATTAGATTTTTGGAGCAACGATTGCATCAATTTCAATAGTGGCTTAGTAACTTATGTTGGAGGTGTTCATCCCAATTTTGTAGAGGTCAGTGGAACTGAATTGCAATCTAAGCACTGTCTTTACTTGTCCTGTTCTTGTATTGTGGTCCTAAGAAGCCTCTTGTATGTCTGCATCTGAAGAATGTATTAAGAAACTCCAGCTTTTCAAGTTAATAGGAAATCTTTTTCTCTTCATAGGATTTTACTCATGAGGTGTCAGTTGTAAAATTCACCTTTGTTGAGCAAAGAAATAGACCTGGAAGTATGAATTGACAAAGGAAAACATGACTGCTATGAATACATATTTCCATTTTAAATGTGTTTAGATTTCAAGACCAATTTCTAGCTGAACACCAATAATAATAATAATAATAATCCTTGCATTTGATACAGAGCCTTTCACGTCTTCTCAACATCTCAAAGCGCTTCACAGAATAGACTGTAAAGTGTAGTGATTGTATATTTGTGGGATATATTTGTTTAAATAAAGTTTAAAGCAAGTGTGATTTGTCACACCAGAAGAGTTCTGATGATTATTCTGAATGTCTTGAGCACATGAAGAGATTCGCTCATAGCCTTTCAGGTTTGTTACTACCACTGGATTCATCATTATAACGAAAAATCATCTGGATATAGTTAAATCCAACAATTATGTGCTTCTCTTAAAATGTTTGGCTACTTAGACTAAGTAGACTCCTCCCTCATTGTCACATTAAGTTCACGGAGAGTGTCTTTTCAGGAAGAGTTCTATGCCAAAAAGCTAAAAATCTGAAATAAATCTTTTTTTGTTTGTACTCTTGTCTAACACAACTTATTGTACAAAAAGCTTTGCAGATGTCTGGGCAAAATTCCAGTGAATATTTTGTAAGATGCAAATCTGAGACAAATGTCACAGTAGAATAAATCCCATTAGTGTCAGAAAATGACACCTCTATTTTATCTCAGATAAGGAAGACAGGGGTAGATATTCTGACCATCAATAATTCTACTACCAATTATAATTTAATAGATGTTTGTCTTCTTCCCTCGTGCTATCTGGAATGGGCTAAATGAATAGGCAACTCTTGCTAAAATCAGGTAATTTGATCTTTCAGTCCACCCTGTGTAATGTTTCCTTTTCCATAGCCAATGGACACCAAGACCAATTACTACAAAATGCCCAAATGCAATCCAGCTCTTATAAGATAGCTCAACTCAGATCAGGAATCATACCAGGCACCCTCTGCTGTGTCGTGCTATACAAGATGTGCCTTAAACCACTGACTGAGCAGGGAAGCTATATAATGTGTCCACATTTAATGACAAAATAAAAAATGATGGTTGAAGAATGTAGTAGCGTTTTAATATTATTTTATTGCTAAAGGTGTGTGAATATTTTCTATTTAAGAACATATGAGGAACTTCCTGACAAAACTCTAAAGAGCTTCCGCAAGGTCACACTCTACAATATACAGCAGTGACATACCAACAACAACAACAACAAGATTCCATTTATTGAGCGCCTTTCACGTCGGGAGGACGTCCCAAGGCGCTGTACAGTTGGGTCAGGACCCGAGCAGGGGGAAATGGTCAGGGTGAGGGGAGGGAAGGGAGGGAGCGAGGAGGGGGTAGAGAGTCGAGAGGGGAGCTGAAGGCACGGTCAAAGAGAAGACTCAAGGAAAAAAAATTGGATGCTTGCCCACAATCCCCACAGACCAGGCCGGCTTCAAAAGAGTAGAGAGAGGACTCTGAGGGGGAGGATGTTCATTTCTCCTGCATATTAGTTATGTTATTTAATTAATGCTAACAAGCTTTGCCTCCTTCACTCAGCGACATTTCATAAATGTATGCCATGCTCGGGCTTAATGTGTAGTATCAACAATTTTCTGAACAAGAAATGTCTAATTATTAGATTTCTATTGAATGCCCCGAAGATTGGTTTCATATTAAGAAATCTGTTAAGAAATACCACAAATTAGAGACATTGTCTGTATTTATTTTGAGCAAAATTAGTTTCTACCATTTCAAGGATTTTTTATGTCTTGATGCAACTCGGCAAAGCCAGTGGGAGAAAGGTCAACACATGCACATGCACAAAGGGGCTCATGCAATGGGAACAAGATAGCGTGGTTAGGTAAACTCAAGATTGCCTAAGGAAGTGTGCCTCAACCTGTCAAAAAGGTTACTAGCTGCCACTTCAAACAACAACCACTGGGCAAGTGGTAAAAGTGGTGAAAAGGCAGCATCCAATCTACTGTGACCAATGTACAATTATATCTTTTGTAGCAAATTTATGACTATCTTGTGGAAGGTAATGCTTGAAGCTGAACGCCATATGCTTGGCTCCAGATTCCTTTCCTTTGGTGTACTCTCCCTGTCAGACATTGCATCATTACCCTCATCTTCTACAGTCTCCATCTTCAGACAAGGTGCTGGGTGTGATTCGGAGGAAATTGATGTGGGGAATCGGAAGAATCTTTTCATTGATTGACTGCTCGAATTATCCATAAGTTATGGATTATTTTAATAAACA
This sequence comes from Callorhinchus milii, assembly GCF_018977255.1. NCBI lineage: Eukaryota > Metazoa > Chordata > Chondrichthyes > Chimaeriformes > Callorhinchidae > Callorhinchus > Callorhinchus milii. The sequence goes on along the minus strand of NW_024704748.1, from coordinate 22,352,234 downwards.
TGTTCCAGGAACTGTCACTAATTTATTTTCTTTGAGAATAACAAATGATTATGGGTATAATAGGATGTGTTGAAACAAGGTTGGAAAGACTTTAGTACAATTGGCAAGCTTATTATAGAACCCGCATGAAAAGTGCTAGGACATTATTTCTTATTTATGAGTAACTGGGAAAAAAAATATTTTGCCACATTGAAACAGTTAGAAGATGTGCTTGCCCAGAATCTTGATGTGATTACTATCAATTTTCTGGCTGTGTTTAAGAATCTCTGGAACGATTTCTATGCGAGTTGCTGTGTGATGCTCGATGCGCGTTTTTTATTGTTTGTTATTTTATATTTAACCACAACATTTAAATCATCAACAGTCTGAGTGTTCTGGCCAAGTGATTTCTTTTACATGCTATGGTGAATCTGGTGCCTCCTCACTTAGTCTGGGTTGANTTTTTGCTGTTCAAAATTGCTATGGATCTGGAAGGTACTCAGAATGATGAATTGTGGGCAGTATTGAAAGCTAATTCATACCTTCCTGGGATGATTGTTTTCAGTGTATCCTGAAGAGAGGCTCTTCCTGGCCAATGTACTGGCAATGTTTAGTGGACTTTGTATTTAAACCACACATCATTTTTGAGGTAGAATTCAAGTTCTAAATCATTCCAAATGCTTAGCTCCAGTGCAGCATTAACACTGAATGTGGCATGAAATGGTCTTGACAGAAATAAAAATGTGTTAAGACCACGACACATACTACTTCAAGAAGCACCCAGTTACCTGGACACTAAATGATTCTCTTCCTCCAAATCATGAAGATCTAACAAATTCCATTCGAGTAAAGGGGAAAACAAAGCACAACTTTAGGTTCAAAATTTCAAGAGTAATCAGCAGAAAAACAGACGTGGGGAGTGATTTTCTGTCTGCGCTTTACACAGTTATTTATCAGACAGTGTGCTCCACTACTGGCCACACAGAAACACAGTATTTTCCAATCAGCAGCCTTGTGACTTACAGCCAGGCACCCAAATAGAGCTCAGCCGAGATAATCACAGTAGCCAGGAAATGAGCCTCATGTCCCCTATAACATACCAGGCAGGCAGTAATCCAGATGTGCTGATCGGAACATTACAACTTAATGGTGCAGAAAGCACAGAAGGTATGTTTTACTGAATTGGAGGGCACCCTCCTCAGAGAGCCGGTTCTGTAAAAGAGAGAGGGGAATCTTCAGCATGTGAATTCACCTCTCCAGGTGTCCTGAGAGAACGAACAGGGTATTGAACGATTGAAAGACTTAGCAGGGGATCTGAAAAAAAAGGTTTATGTTAAAGAAATTCTTTTTGTTAAAAAAAGGAGCAATCTACTGCCAGCTAGGAGGACCAAAAAAGAACTAGAAATGATTCACAGAACCAGAAAGGTCAGAAATTCAAACGTTTGGCCACAAAGTCATTGAGGAAGATATGGATTTGTTTGACAATATTCAATCAGCTGGTGTCTTTCTTTCTAATAATATATAATAATAATCCTTGCATTTTATATTGCGCCTTTCATGTTGTGAGGACGTCTTAAAGCGCTTCACAGGATTTATTGTAAAGTGGGGTGACTGTGCATTTGTAGGCAAAAGTGGCAGTCCAATTACGCACAGCAATGTCCCACAAACAACCGTGAAATAAATGACCAATTTTATTAGGGGAATTGTTGGTTAGAACGCCAGGAAATATTCCCTTCTCTTCTCGAAAAGTACCATGGGATCTTTAACATCTACCTGAACAGGCAGACAGGACCTTGGTTTAACATCTTATCTAAAGAACGGCACCTCCAGCAATGCATCACACCCCTAGCACTGCACTGGAGTGTCAGCAAAGACTATTTGAGTTCATGTCCGGAATTGGAGCTTGAACCCACAACCTTCTGTCTCAGAAGTGAGAGTGCTCTTACTGAGCCAGACTGAAACCTTCTGCAATGTTTTTTCCCCCAGAGCTTAACAGATCCTTTTAAAGTTTAAACTTTTATTGTCAAGATCAAATGCACTAGGTAAGTTTTGGCAGTGAAACCATTACAAACTAGCGTGAATTAGTTGCAGGAGGTTGGGAGCAGGTATGGGAATGTGTCTTTACTAAGTAAAATAATTGCTGAACTGATTAGCTACTATTTTAAAAGAACCATTGCAAGAAATAAACTGGTTGCTAATATGGAGTGAAGACATCAATGTTGAATTGATTATGTAATGAGAGGAGCTGCTTGGATATGACACAAATAAATTCCCAAAATGGACACGATTACAAAAGAGAGTGTTATAATAATAATAATTGTTGCATTCGATATAATGCCTTATCATATCTTCGAGACGTCTCAAAGCGTTTCACAGAATATACGGTAATGTGAATTGACTGTCTATTTTGTGAGCTAAAATATGAGATTGTTAAGAGGATAAATAATCCAGTACAATTATAGTTACAATCCCAGACTCCACTACAACAACAACAACAAGATTCCGTTTATAGAGCGCCTTTCACGTCCCAAAGTGCTGGACAGTAGGGTCACTAACATTTTATCTGCATTTTCAATACCTTACAAAGTTTCTGAAGCAATCCACATCTCAAATACTCTGAAATTTGGATTGTTTTTCCCTCAAATGTATCTGAATGAATTGAATTTGGATCAATGTGAATTAAGAATTTCGTTTGGAAAGTTAGCCCCATTATTACGAGAAAAATTAATCAAAAAAAGTTAAAGAGGGAGCAGTAATGCTTACCTCGTACATTGATTTTCTGAAACTAATAAAGGAAAAAAATCCATACAGCATTTATATAATTTAACCCTATCTCTTCTGCTTTGAACCTTGATACCAAATTCAAAAAAAATTGCAAATTGAATGCTGCTAATTTCCTTCTATACATTTCCCCATTTGGATTTGCACTATTGCGGAGTTGTCCTCAACAGTGTTAATTGATACAATTGTGATTTTATAAAAAACAATTACCCCTGTATTATACAGTTCAGTTCTTCCTTCTAAGACCTGCCTCAAATGTGGCTCAGAGATGAAAGTTTCCCATTTCTGACGACTGCTAAGCTAAATTGAATTCAGTGCCTAGTGGAGGATTCTACATCACAAAACCTCCTTCAAATGCAGCACAATTGGCATAATTCATCAAAGTCACTTGGAGAGGCCATAAGAATAGACAGTGTAGGAAATGGAAAAGTCATATTGGCACAGCAGCAGTTACTCTGCTGAGACTAGGGTTTAGGTACATTGTCAGGGAAAGGTTGGCAAAGCATTTCATTGCATCTGGCATATGCTGTACCTAACCTAACAATGTTTGACGCTCTCACTAAGTTCCAAGTGGAAAAATGTTCCAACACACATTGGCCATCATGATGAGTATCGATTTTCTAGTTTGAAACCCAACCTATAACTAATAGCATATAACTAACCTGTAACTAAGATAACATTATTGTCTTTTTAAGCAAATATATTTTTTTGTACGTTATTAAAAGGCAGAATCTTCTGATGTACAGAAACATTTGAAGTGATACTGTAAGTAGAGCTTCTATAAATATATTTTCCAATCAATAGCATGTTTTGCTGTATTTTGTTCCAGAACAAACACTACATTTGAGGTCTGAAAAAGGATAAGTTAATTATTTTAATAGTAATGGCTGTACCAGTTTTCCAATTTGATTGACATTACAACCTTTGACTTCATTTAAGTCTGTGGAGGCCATGTAGTGTGTAGGTATTGTAGATCCTAATTATGAAGTATTATTGATTTAGAATTTATGAATATTTAATGGTCATGTACAAATATGACATAGAATATCCATTAGTATATAACAACAGAAGGGGAGTTTCAAATTTCTTATTCTGCAACATTTGACGGTACTGAATCAGAAAATTATGTTCGCTAATCTTCATAAGCTATTACTATAAAATTACTTATTTGTAAAAATATGAAAACACCTATATCAATTAATTATACACTTCTTAGTAGCAGTTTATGATTGCATATTAGAGGATATCTGGAATGCCTTGTAACTTTAATGTGGATATAAAGGTATGTAAAACCATTGGTGACCTCCATATAATTATCTTAAGTGGAAATTGTTTTCGTGCTGTCAGATGTTCCAGAGTTGCTTCTGCTTCTGCTGTGGAACACAAGGCAGTAGACTGCTTAATGACAAGTGACCAAAAATCAATTTGTAATCTGATTTGAGGTTTTTGATTTCCTCTGATGAGTTTAGATTTCATTAAAAGCGAGCTCTCGCAAAGATAAAAGAAACCCTTGAAGGGTAAAAACAGAGAATTGTCTCAAAGAATATAAAGAACTCCAACTCTTTGTGCCATTTATTCAGCCTGTTAATTGTGAGCTACAATACGTAGTGTCATTTGGCAGATGCTCGGTTATCAGGCCGTAGCATCAACGAAAGGCAAGAAAGCACAAGGACTCACATTCAAAAATCGTTCTTTCGCATATTGACACTTTTGCTATCAACAACAGTCATTATCTGCTTACTGCTAGATCGCAGCTTGCTGTTGACATAATAAGCTGTGATCGGTCTAAATCACTGATGCTGCCTTTCTACATCCTCTTAATTGTATGTATTCTATGGAAAATTATCATTTGGGTGTGTTGTCTTGATGAGAAATTGACATTTCCCGACCCACTATTTGTGGCTACTCACTGAGCCAAGATAAGGTTTATAATTCTGTTTAGGGAGGGCAGCTATTCGTACAGAGGTCTTTTTTATTGCTCTAGTTGACCCGCTTGATGAGTATGGATTTCATGAAGCCTTTTTCAGCATTTGAACTATAAAGGGCTCAAAATGATACCACCCCTTATAGACAAAAGATAACCTTGCCCTTTGAATATATTGATTCTTTATTAAATAGGCTGTTTAATGCAATGAAATGAGGCATTAGATTGAAGCCCATTTCAAATGCTTTGAATAATCTTTAAAAGCTTGGAAGACTTTAAAAGGCTGCTCCAGAATAAGTGGCAAATGCATAAAGGAATATGGAGATAAAATATCTTGTGTAAGTTGACTTCTGCTAACCACTTAATTTAGTTTGCCTTATGTTATACGATTTATTTGACACATAGTATATTCTTATGAGCCCAAGCCAATATAATGCTAATACAAATCCTATTCTTTATACACAACTTTGTGTCATTAGTCGAATGCATTAGTTATTAGAATAGGATACCATATGCATATTTATTTCCTAGAAAACCAATTAAGGAAGCAACATGAACCAGCATTAATTTACACTGTATACTTTAACAGACTTTGAACCAAAACATGTCAAAACACATCTTCTGATACAAATTGAATGCAAAAAATATATTGGTGTAAATGATCTGATAAAGAGCATTTCTAAAGGGACGTTTCTATCAAAGCTCGCATAAAGACGAAATCAACAAATGAAATAGTTTGGCATTTGCCGTGTATGTGGTTTATTACAGCTTTCCCATTATGTAAAGAGGAGACAGCTTTTGTTTCACCGCACTTGACAAATTACAGTATTGCATGTTGGTATTGCTGAACACGCATAAAACATTTAATTTGCTCATTACTGATATACGGATAATTTAGTTATTATTGGTATATTACAACCATCTTAATATTGTAGAACCAGGCTACATTACCAATGATTTATTCAGATTAAAGAGGTTTTAAACACCACAGAAATGTGAATTAATAAGAGACTGAACTCCTTGGCTTTTAACAGAGGATATCACACAAATGTCCTTGTGAATCTTAAATCAGAAATTAGTTCATTTAAACTTTCCATCGAAGTTGTCGCGGTGCGCCTCATTGTTGATTTTCAACTGAAAATAATCCAGTTAGATAGGGTACACATAGGTCGATTTACTAATAAGTTCTTTACTGCTGCAATCACTTTGTTAGTTTGAGATTACCAAATTGAACAGTTTGCTGCAGTGCATTTGTATCTGATGCTATGTCATGCATTTTGAAGTACTCCATACTTAGTTTAGACAACAAACTTTAGTTACTATTGTTAACGTGGAAACTAACGCAGATATTTTACGAGTACAAAGTGACCCGCGAAGAAACTGAAAGATTTCTTCTGGAGGTTAAACCAATAATGTACATGTATTTGTGCTCAAACGCAGGAACTCTTTATAAGAACATAAGAAGATAGGAACAGGAATAGACCATTCAGCCCTTTGAGCGCCATTTTATTAGATCACAGCTGATCGGCAACTTAATCCCATTTCCCTGCTCATTCACCATATCATCTGACATACCTGCCTACCAAATATTCACCCACCACCCTCTGAAATATTCCATTGACCTGAAGCTTTTACAACTTTTTCAGGCAGTGAATTCCATACCTCCACAACCTGGTGGGTGGAAAATTGTTGATCTTTACGTTTAAATACAACAACAATTTGCACTTATATAGTGCCCTCCAGGCAGGGTAGCGTATCAGAGCGCTTAACAGTGGCGGAACCTGGGATTGAGGGAGAAAATAAAACTAAAATAGCTCGTAAGCCATTAAAGGTTTGCCTGGAAAATCTAAAAAGGTGGGTCCCAAAGGAAAAGACTCACATTTATGGAGATGCACATTACTTATGTTTACTTATGTTTATAAATTATCACTGGGGAAAGGGGATTAGGAAATTGAGTGCAAATGTTTTGTTGATCTTCATATTGGTGTGACTGCTTCTTTACCGATTCTCAGAGACCTTGTATCAAATTACCAAAAGAGTATTCACAGACAAGAAATACTTTAATTAAATATCGTGTAAAATGAACAGTTTTTATACAGTTAAATATCTGAAAAATGTACAGATAAAACAATCTTACTGTAATTTCCTTAACAGTTATTTCTACCATGTGGTGAAGCTTTAAGATTGAAGACAAGGAAGCAATGAGTGCATTGACTAATTAATCTAAAACACAAACCATACTGCAGTAATGATGAATCTTGCAATTTTTTTCACATGTACATGACTCCTTTTGGAACGATATAATCTGATATATGGAAAATCTCTGAGATGTTTCCATGTAAGTACGATGTATGAATCTATCACAAAGTAAATGTGTTGCACATTCAACACTTGTGATACATCTTTCACTTTTGAATTAAATAAAATAACAGTTACTAAGTGTGCATTTTGCCTAGAATGACAATACATGTTCCCCCATTGTGAGTCAACCTCCAATTCTGCTGCATTTTGCAAAGCATGTTGCATGCTGCTTTAGCAAAGCACACAGTGCTATTGCAAAGGCAGAAAAACACCTTTTTTCTGCCTTTGCAAATTGTTTTGGCACTGTCGGGCATGAAACATTGGAAAATACACTTCCACTTTCAGATGCTGCAGTACGGTACTTGTATGTTGAGGACTTGCAGTGTACAACAGAGTGGAGGATGCAGGGGATTGGAGAAAGTGTTTGTACAAAGTTTGTGCTTTTTACACCATAGATCATCCTTGACAGCTGCAGTGATGATTATCAATTGTGGTGTAAACCAATGACAGAGTGGCACCAAAGTTACTGTCAAGAACTCCAATGTTAAGGCATCAGAGAAGTCTTTCTGTATTTTAATTGACACATTTTTAATCAAACATCAGTTTACCAGATGAACTGAAGTTTCCGTTTTGACTTTAGGCCTCCAAATTTTCCAGTAAATACATTTTTTTTAACTAAGTGGCAAATTCATGGGTGGCAGCTAAAAATGAATATTACATTCTACATAATTTACAACCACAAATTGAATCATCCTTCTGTGGCTGCTGCACATGCACATTTTCTACTATTATTCATTACAGCCATGTGGCACAAACAATTTCTTTTGACTATACAACAACAGTTTTATTCAAAATTATTTGTTCAGATAACTTAAAAATTATATAAAAATAAACAATGAATTTGATTTTTCTCAAATAAAAAAATGGACGGAAGTTCTGAACAAATCAACAGATTTCGGTAATGCAAATGAAACGTATGGATAAAGCAATCTTTTCAAATGAAAGAGATGAAAGCAAATGTTCTTGGCTTAATGATCCTTGGGTATCACAATACCTGGCTGTGACAAAGAATACATACAAGATAAAATAAAATGAAGGAAAGCAATATACAAAATTTCAAAGATAAATACAATATTTATATTGATATGTTACAAAAATTGCTTAGTGACTGCAAGTGTTATGTGAAAGAAAGTGTTGCAATGAAGAATAAGACTATTTTACTCCTTACAGACATCATAAGGAATAAAACCTCTTTCCTTAATATTAAGTGGATCTGAAAAATTCAAGACAAGTGTATAAATATTTAGCTACAACTTTGGCAAAATCACAAAATTCTACAATATTTTATAACCACATACAAAACACATTAGGGAGAAGGATCTAGAAGTCAAAGGACAACTTTCTGGTACAAGGAACGTAGACTCCACAGTAGCCTAAGAATGCAATAGTATACAGTGCTAGCAAAAGTTGAAAAAACATTGCAGATCACACTTGTTTAACAGGAAGCTCTAGCAGTGGAAGGATATTCTTTACCAACAGACAGTAGCTTTTGTATCTCTGTCAGTGTGCTTGTTGAAGGCAAGAGAAGAATTTTTGCAATATCAAAGTTACAATTTCTAACTACAATAAGTTACAAAGTTCATTTTTAAGATGAATTTAAGCATGATAAATTTCCCCTAGCCCTCCATAAGTCCCCATTTCCTAAATCTTACATTTAGTGTTCTCCTTCCAGTTCAATGGCTTATACCTCCTTGGCCCCTTACTTACCCCCACAAAAATTATTTCACATTATAGAGATACACAACCATTGTGAATCTAGTTATAGTACTGAAAAATGTTCTGCTTGAGGAATATTTCATCAGTGTTTCATGATAATCAAAATGGTGCATCCACAAAGTTTCTCCCAACACATAGCAAGAACTAGACATAGCCAAGACGTCATCTGAAACTTTATACAAAATAGGCATTGCTTTTTTTTGTTTCTTCAAGATAGAGAAATGTGAAAATATGAGAAAGTTCTGTCAATAAAATGAAATTGTTCATGAAGAACTAGGTTGCTTGCAGGTCAATTCCTAATGGTTTGAGTAAATTCAGTGAGTAATAATGTCTTTTATTTTCCTTCTTAACAGGTTCAGTTGTATTTTTTCATTGTTGCACATACTTTTCTGACAGCATCCTTTGATTTAATGAACTTGTCCCCTGAAGCTCATCTTGGAAGCTTGGTTTTGCTCTAGGTAAACAAGTGTGGTCTTACATTGGTGGGACTACAAGCCCAGACATAGCTAAAAAAAAGGAAACAAAATCTCCATTAGCAACTCATCAGTATATAAGTAGTATTGTCGCTAAATATATGTGAGATTAAAAATCATGTGGCAGCAAGTTGTTGAATTGGAAGTCAAGTCTTTGTTATTATGGGGCTATTTAGTATGACCCACCAAGGTCCAGACTAAAAAAGAGAAATGTGCTTTTTAACAAGACATTCCACAAAGACTTCACTTTTAAAAGAGGAGGACACTGACATTTTAGGTGAAAAGCATACTGCCTCTCACATGTGTGATATTTCTCTTAGCGTTTTGTTAATGGCAAACAGTGGCCCAGACTCCCTGGAGGCTGCCTTTGCTGACAGGTGAGAAACAACATGGTCAGTTCTGGTAACGTCAGACAGGGCTGGCTCACTCAGTAGTCAAAGACTAGACACTTCTCAGGTTCCTTAAATTGAAATCTTAGCAACCTTGCTGCTTTTCTTCCAGCACTTTGACTTTACCTTAGGACCTCAATTTTTACTTTCTGTTAATTGCATTTTATCATAATAACTGCATTACCGAGCCAGTGCCTGTTTGAGATCAAAGGTCTCCAGTACATGAAACCCACCATGGTGCAACACAAAGAATATTTACACTTCTGTTAAATTGTTCANTTTTTTTAACCCTAAAACCAGTGACTGCAAACAAGCCATGCTGTTGATTGTTTGAGACGTACTTTGATAAACAATGGAAACATTATTAATTTCAGAATGCAACACCTCTCAATGTTTCCATTTCATTGATTTCACACACATTACGCTATGTCAGTACTATGCAGTACATTTAGTTTTTAAACAAAAGGCAACTGAAATAAAAGGAAATGTCAGTGAAATAACTTACAAAGTGCATTTTCAATGGAGTTTTCAGACTGCTTTAAAGTACACTTTGTATATTCTTTCTGCATTTTCACCACAATTTGTCATTGTATTTACCTCAAATTTTAAAATAACTTGCCTCATTGGGGGGAATTTTCCTCCATCGGTCATTAAGGCCTTTAAGAAAGAAATCAGGCAGTAAATCTGGTTGATTAATGAAAACGGGATAAGTTGTTATTTTTTTGCTCAGCAGCTTTAAGTAACTAATTAGGAAATGGCCTCATAATTAGCAGCAACTAAGATCATTAGTGTATATATATATATATAAGAAAGAAATGTGCAAAGGACACAGGAAAATACAGTGGAAATGTGCCCAGATAGAAGGGGGATACTTTTCAAACAACTTCAAGAAAATTGTTTTCCCCTGGATTTGGTCAGCCTGCTCCCTATTATTAGCAATTCCCCCAAGTTTGTTGTCAACAACCTTCAATAGCTTGGTTTCTGTCCCAACTGCCAAATCACTTATGTATAGCATCAGCCTAAGCACTGATCCCTGAGGCACTCTGCTAGTTACTTCCTTCCATGTTTATGTAGACCCATGTACAACCACCCATTGCTTCCTGTGATCTAGCCGATTTCTAATCCAATTTAGAAGCCTCCTCCCCCCAATTCTGTGCCTTCTGACCTTGTGGACCATTCTTCCAAGTGTCACTGAGTCAAAAGCTTTGTTAAATTCTAAAAACAATGTGTAATATTTACAAAGTTTCCTTTGTCCACAAGTTTGGTTATTTCTTCATAGGATTTCAATAGAATTGTCATACACAATCTCCCTCCCATGAAGCATGCTGGGTCCCTCTTATAATTCTACTTTTCTCTGTGTTTCATTATTTCCACTTTCAGGATGTCCGCCCATATTTTCCCTATAACTGATCTCAGCCTTATCAAGTCTTTTTTTTTTGCCCCTTTTACATAAATCGGTGTTGTGTTCCCCATTCTTCAAACCTTAGGCACACTCCCGTTTCCACTACAAGAATTCCAATTATTGACCTTTTACATTAGTGCAAATAGACAATGAACATTGCAGCCACTACTTTGGAGCCTATCCGGGTCAGGCTCCTCTGTGCAATGTTATCTTAGCTCAGCAACATCGATAGACTAATAATTTGGCATTACAGATGTTGGCATTAGATGTTTTACATAAAAAGCATAAACGATAAAATATCTATTTAAAAATATAAAATATATAAAACGTGAGGTTCACGGAGGATAGTCTGGGTTTCAAGTCAGTGCCTAGTACAAAATTCTTTGTACACTGCCAATGCTGTAACACACTGCACAGTCTTGAAATTTCACATCAACTTAGACCATTGTTAAACACCGCTATTTTCGGTAAGCTTCAGAGGCAGCAAAAAATCATAGATTTAACACCTTAATTATCTCCCACAAGCAATGAATTATCTTAATTACTAATTCAACAATGTTGTCTGAGTTGTTCCACACTTGTAAAACCAGGCAGAAAATTACAACTTCTATTCTTTATGGCCAAAATGTCTATGCCACTGAAACATCAAATTTTCCATTGTTGCTATTCAGCTGTTTAGATTTGTTTTCCAACAGTGGGGAAAGCCTTCCCACTATTGCTTCAGATTTGAAGTGAGTGAAATCACTTTACCAAATCATATAATGTGAAATTGTACTCAATTTACATAATTCTTTATTTGTTAAACATCTGCTTTTCTTTTGAAGCAGTGTCAGCCACTATTGATCTTAAAAAACAGCAATAATGTTGAACTGACTGGCTGTTATCAGCAGGTTCTAGTCACAGTTGCATCTTAACTGTGTCAATGACTTAGACAAGAAGGCTACACACGAGGTCAGCCTGGTGAAGACAAAACAATAGACCACAAAGAACATCAAATTAACATAGACACTACTGACACAGGACTCATTTAGTGGGTAATATCCACTACACACTCAGGACAGAAGCAGCTTGAAGCCATGCCTAATTGCATCTGAAGATGTGTTTTCTTATCTATTGTGTAAATGCATGTAACGAAATCAAAGCTGCAGTGAAATGTGTGAAATTCACAAATTTATTTGACTTCAAATGAAGTCCCCTAAAGGTTGTACAAAAATAGAATCAGGCTCCTCAAGCATTCATTTCTTAACTGCTTCTAAATCATTCAACCAAATGCTTAAAGAAGAAAGCAAAGAATTTGGAAACAACTGTGATGAACCACAGACTTTGGTTACAACACATTGTGATTCTAACCATAGTCTGGCTTCCACACATTTGTGTATTTATTGGTATAAACTTAAGAATGATTAACCAGTACAGTCTGTACAACTGCAATAAATTTGTTTTTCTCAATTGGAAGGTTGTTATGACTTTTGTGTTTATTATTGTATGGGATGAGCATGCCTGAGGTGGATCAGGGAATGAAGGATTCTAGCTCACCTTGAAGTCCATTTCCATTTGCACTGGTGCAAGATGGTGGAGGAGAGGCTTGAGGCCTGACAACAGGAGCAAATGCACTCTTTTGTTTCACTGCAGAGATGACATTGGCAGGTGAGAATGAGAAAATGCCGTGTGTACTGCTACAGTTTGAAGGAAGGGTGACCGAAGAGGCTGCCATGGTGGGGCTTGACGGCACTACTGTAACAAAGCAAAAATAATCAGGCTGAGATTTAGGTTTGTACCGAATACAAGGAGTAGTAGAGAAGGCCTTGTTGAATTCTAACAATTTTAGAAATTAGCACAAAATTTAGAAATAAAATGTCCTGGCCTAGGCCACTCCCTGGATAATAGGCAAACTCTTTTGCGATGGACTTCTTGTTGTTAAAAATTCTCATCCCAATTGTTTTTGAATTGATTATTGTGTGGCGTGCACAAGTCCAATGCTCAATGAAGTTTGCAGTTATTAGTTATTTGTGTCCAGCCTCCAGAGTCACCCTTCCTTTTATCCAGTAGCTGACATCACACAAACGTAAAATGTTACATTTTTAATGCAAGTATTTATTCAATACAAAACTGCACATGGAGCCACTGCCTAGATATTGCGATTAAAGTGTACACTTACTGCCATAGGGGGAGTTGGCTGATGAACCGTTCAGAAATCCAGGAGAACCTGGAACCCCCAGGTTGGTCATTGCAGCATTACCATATCCGTTCATGCTGTTGCTGACTGTGTTATAATTTGACTGCTGAGGGGTGCTGCTGGGGACATATCCACGCGGGGACACACTACTTGTGTTACGGCTATACCCTACTGTAAAGAGAAAAGTTTACATTATAGCGTTTGAAAGACTCCTTTTGGATATGTTTTCAATCAATCTTCGCACTAACTTGAAACACACTTGTGAGTGGCTGCAGCTTTAATGCAGTGGAGCTTACAACAGGTCCAACTAACAGTAATTATCAATAGGCTTGATTCAAGGAGTGAAGCCACAGGCAGAATGAACTTTTTTTTTTGCTCTGGAACAATCTTCAAATATCTTCAAGAAGCATTATGTTTATTGCAGTAAAATTGCATTTTAATAACAGAGCAAATGTTTTCCAGTACTTTCTTGATATGTTGTCAAAGGTCATTTAACTGGTCATCTGGCTCGAATGAAACTTGAGCTATACAGAGCTGCAGGTTTCTAGATTTGTTTGCTGGCCTGTGCTAAGTCAGCTGATCACAAGTCGTCTCCGTCTCAGATGATAATGGGTAGAATAACGGCAATGGCAGCGAACTGACCAACAAGCTGGTTTACACGCAGGTCGTTCATATTGTGAACAAGTTGCAATTCAGTGCATCCTAACTAACTCTCTGAGTGTAATTTGAGAGTACTATCGCACATGGTCCATGAATGCCAACATTAGCAAGATATAAGTATGTAGCTTCCACCTGAAACACCGACAGGCCAAGTAAAAACTCCAGATAATGTGGGATGCTACAATTCACAAGCACTATGAATATCCGGTGTAGTTAGGGTTACATTCAAAGAGCACATTAGGAGGCAAAGAGCGGTGACAATATGACCAAGTGGAAACTGAGAAATGACCACAGATGTGGAGAGTACAAGCAGACACTTGAACACTGCCTGACCTGATCAACATCTTGTAATCCTGAGGAACTATTCAAGATAAATGACACTAAATCCTGGCTGTGGTTTAGGAGCAACTAGCTATGATGATGAGCTGATCATAAATGGAGGAGCAATAGCAGTGCTATGATCAGTCTCAGCACCTCTGGGATAATCATATATCATTCCCCAGTCCTGATCGCTATCAAGTGGCACCTGGTACAAAATTGTATGTGGCATTTAGCATGGAAATGATGTTCTCCACATTGAATAGCGTACCAATATTCACTATGGGCATATACGCTTTATGAATGCTCATGTCACTTGCGCAAAGTCTGGGGGGGTGGGCTAGGAAAGGGTGGGGGGAGGAAGGAAAGATAGGAGTTGTTTTCAAACAAACCTATGTATTCTCCTCCATCTCCTATTGTCTAAATTATTCCAGACTCTTTAATCCTATCCCACCCATCCACCAAATTGTAGAATTAACATTTTCCCCAGTTTTTCAAATCTCTTTTCTTAAAGGCCAAATTTTATTTTGAAATGCTGTATACACAAATGACTTATCTCATATGTGACTACCTTTTTACGTTCCATTATGCGGAATAACTGAAATGCATTTCAGTTCATAAAAGCTAACCGGGCCAGAGGGTGTTGATGTATGCTATAAGGAGGGCAGGATAATTATCCACTGGGGGATACTTTTTATTCCAAAATACACTTTCTGGAAGAGAGATTTCATTACAAAATAATTTGCTGGGAGGAGGGTGTGTGGATCTATTACAAGGGGGTTTATGCACAAAACTGTTCCACCGAGGAGGAGACTTTATCCAGAATAGACTCATTGAGTACATAGTGGTCCTACTGGACCAGGTTTTCTTATATAATAGATCCACTGGGGGATTTGGGAGGGTAGAAAGAGTTAGACTGTATTGTGCACAAAAGTAGATTTAAATTGCGGCACTGCACTTCTGCTTAAGTCACCACCTTTAGTAGAGGAGGGGACAAAATTGTGGGTGGAAAAACTATTGTTTTGGACCACCTGCAGATCCCTCAAAGGAACCAAGCTGAATTGTGCTTCTTTATTTATATCATTATAACATACATTAACTGCTATTTTCTGGTCATGAACTGCAGATTATCATTCACTAAACTTGCTTGTGATTGTGTCATAATCATAATCCTTCTGTGAGGGCATTATCACATATCAACCGTATTAAGCCTCCCAGCTGTCGATAGCTGTCATAACATCCACCATCGACAAAGAAATGGAATGAAAATAAAAGAAAACGACCCCATTAACTGCACAGCATATATTATAAAAAGAATGGATACATGGGAGTAATTTCCAGGCAGAGATCTTATCTTGGGGTTCAGATGATCATCACTAACTAGGGATTCCCAATTATATCCAGACAAGGTCGACTTACCTCATTCATCAATCTTACCAAGGTCCGGATGGGATTCTCTCTCGATCCTATTTTTTATGAGGTCAATACAAGTCAAGACATGGATGTCAGTGATTTGTTTCTGGACAGAATGGCTTGGCAGACTGATTCTGCAACCCCGGTCTCCAATTTAGCATCTATGGGCATGGAATTCTACAGAAAATGCTTCCAATAGTGAAGCACTGTCCACATGGCAAGGCTTTTATTATCAATCTATTCTTATTTTGAAGGTAATGCAGTATTACCTGTATTACTTGTACCTTATCTGAATGAAGTCATTATAAATTAATGTATTATTGTCAGTATTGTAGTTCACATCTGAAAGACTACTGTATTTAAGAATATTTCATCTTCCAAGATTTTTGTTTTAAAAAAAGTTATGTTTTCATAGGCTTATATCAGATTTTGTTGGTTTGTTTGGAGGAATTACAATTAGTTATATGTAAGAATAGATTATTCCAAGTCACAGCCCTAATTTGCTTACTGGATGCTGGGTCTTAGAATTTAGAAGCTGGTACTTTGAGGAAGGTCTAAGGAATCTCTAGGAAGTGAAGGCTCATGAGAGATCTTCAGGATCCTGAAGGATAGAGACAAAATGAACTCTAATAATAGCCTTAACATGGCCAATAAATCTAGAACAAAGGGATATTAATTCAAATTCAGAAGAAGGTAGATGAACAAACAGTTCAGATTTAATTATTTTACACAGAGTGATGAATATGTGGGTTAGACTGTCCAGGGAGATGTTGGAGGCAGATTACGCCAACAAGCTCAAGGGGGAATTATATAGCTCTTTAGTGAATAGTACAATTGAGTGGTATGAGTGTTGGGATGTTGTAGAATTATTGATTTCATTTTGAAACCAGACAGAATGACCATAACAGTCTTTTCCAACCTGTACTTTCTTATGTAGTTTCAGAGTGAATTGTTTGCAAGCATGATTTACCAATTTTACTTGCTCTCAATCTCACAATGTACTTCGGAGAGAGTTAAAAAGAAGTATGGGTGGTTTAGGACAAGCTCACAATTCACTCATCCTCTGTCATCCAAGTGAAATTGTTTCACAATACTGCTCTGGTCTGCCAATTGGGAATCCCTCTTAGGAAGCAGAAGGGTAAAATTATGTTACCTGAACCTCTCGATGAGATTATTGCCTGGTAAGCACTAACAGCACCTATTATTCTGTGTATGCTAACACTTTTGGTGGTTGCATTTATTTTTTAATTAGTTTACAAACTCAAGATAAATGAATTACTCAACTCAATCTAATGGTATAGTGCAACAAAATAAATCAATTTATATTACTTATGTGGCCAAAATAATCATGGAATCAGTCAGTATTGTTGCACAGTTATTAATTAACTTGTATTACATAACTAGCTGACACAGCCCCAAGATTAAGCAGCATGAGACCTTTCTAAACAGTAAAAAAGGCATTTGAATTCCCCACATCTCCCCAAGGTTTTACCTATCTTTAGAATCCTCACAGCAGCAATAGAAAAATAATATAATGCTATCTCAGCCAAAAGCCAAACTTGTTACAGAAGTAAGTCATAAGTGAGGATAGTTTTCACTCTCTAGCTTGATATAACAAAAGGGAAAGTAGAGGTCCATACAGTTTGTTTTACAATAAGCAAGCACAGTTTTCAAAATGGTTTGGAGTAAATCGCAGAGCTAAGAAAACTCTAACGTATTACTACACCAGGTCCTCATTTACACCCTGAAGACCTTATGATTGTAATGCCTGAAAAGGGATTTTCAAGTTGGCTTTCACTTGCTTCCAAAGTGATAAAGGGTGGGCTTCATTCAACATGCTGAAGATTGAAATGTTCTCAGAATTGTTGCAGTGCAAAAGTTCAACAGAAAACCATTCATATTAAGAATCTCAGTAAGCTACTGTGGAAAACACAATTTATTCCACTTGTGAGGAAGCCCCTGCAATTCATCCATGTCATCATCACTTGCGACATGCCAGGGGGTCCTCACCTGTGAAATAAGTTCTGCATTCATCAATTTATATTGATTTTCATCTGTTTAATTGATTGAAATCTCTGTGTTTTTTCCTTGTCTTTCCCAGGATTTTAAATAACATTTTTATGTGACTTTTATTTCGCGCAGATGACTGACCGATAGAAAAATGTCTCTATTGCTATCACAAAGTTCAGGCATAATAACAACACCAAACACTACTTGAATCATCAATGTAGCAGTTACTCAAACACCACCTTGTACAGGCAGCGTAACTCACTACTGTGCCAAGTAAACAGTGGTGGGAGGAAAAGAGATCTAGTGACATTGTCAAACAACCAAGGAGATTAATTAGGTAAAGGGCTTTGAAGCATTACTGAGGTCTCTAAAGTCAATGTAGGACAGGACTTATTGTACACTGATAGGAAAACGGCTGTCGTAGGATTTATCTGCAGTACACTAGGATACCTTGGTCATTACCCTGTGATGACTCTGACACATTGACTGCTAGCTGGCTGCCGAAAGAATTC
This sequence comes from Callorhinchus milii, assembly GCF_018977255.1. Lineage (NCBI taxonomy): Eukaryota > Metazoa > Chordata > Chondrichthyes > Chimaeriformes > Callorhinchidae > Callorhinchus > Callorhinchus milii. The sequence continues at coordinate 22,334,120 of NW_024704748.1, read as the reverse complement.
ACTCCCATCATGCCGCTGTGGGATGGGGTGTTGCCGAGAGCAGGAAGCTGGTTGTGATTGCGTGGCACACTATACAGAGCTTCAGCAATATCAGCTGCTCGCTTGAGAATTATCTCCTGAAAAGTAGATAAAATATGAGACATGCATATAAATGTGCCTAATTTCGAAACAAAGGCAATCAGAGAGTCGATGATTTTGGCTATGATCTGATTATTAGTTGCACGTGCAATGCACAATTACTTAATACCACAGAAAAATGTGCAACTTAGTTTGAAGCAAATCAGTTACAAATATTTGTACTATTCTTAAACCATCTTTGAAACAATATTTATTTGACCACTATTGTAAAAAAAACTTCCTTTAAAGCAGATGTGTGTGCGTGTGTGTAGCATATTATATTTGGAATTGATCTCCGAACTAATCTGTAAATGTGTATCATCTTGGTAAGAAGAACTTGCTGTGAGAAACAAATCAAAGATTTAGCTATGCACTGGAAGCACACGAGTGCATCAAGTTTCCTTGCAGCTCAATGTGTAAAATATAAAACAAAAGAAATCACAGTGAAATCCTCTTATATTTCAATATATTATATTTGGAACCGGAAGGAAAATGTAATAAGGTCAACATTTCTCTATACCGATAAACCAGGCAATGCAATTTAAAAGCTGTACAAACAAAACTCCAGCCATACAGCAACAAAATGTGAGAAATAATTTTCAGTGTCAAATAAATATTTTATTACGATAGATAGTTGTGTTTCTTCATGTAACATGACTTCATTTCTCTGTGTGTCGGGTTGAAAGTCAGGCAAAGAATATTACAATTTGCTGCTCTTCATTTAAGGCTGCATGCTTGATTTAACTTTTACAGACCATTGAAACCATTTGATGTGCATATAAATAAATATTACCCAGTGAATATATGCTAATCCTATTTTTGCTCGTGAATAGGTTAGGAGCCTGAGTATATTGCTTTTTTGCTAAATTAGAGGAAACTAGAATACTACAGGAACAAATATAAATCGGAACTGTTATTTTAAATAAAATTTACATTTTGCACATACTTTATAGAAAAGTTACACTCCTAATTTGCTTCAATTTTGCTTGCAATGCCAAATTGATTGTGACCTTAATTATTATTTTATTTTGCATTGACTGAGTTACTACCTAAAATTCGTCTTATAACTGTGTTTGCTTCACACTATCTAAAGTATAAAATGCAACCGGTACAAAGCAAATTCTTTAAACTTTATTTTCCAAGTTTATAAACTTTCCAGGTCCCTTCACGCTTGCCCTTGAGGTTACTAATATTAATACAAAAAAGGCTGACAATCTAGTTAATTTTTTAATCATCATTAACATGTTGATTCTGATTAGCAGAGAATGCATATGCATGTTAGTATTTTCCTGCATCACTCAGTTAAAACAAATGCAATATTACATCAGCCAGAGCTAAATGTCCATTTTTACACGTGTGGGTGCATTTCGTTGTGTGTCTTTCGCATCTAAAAAATAATGATAGGCTTCAAAAGGTAGCTAATTGTATGAATGCTACAAAGAACCCTACCTGTGAGGAGGAGTGTATTTCCTGACAGTAAAATGTCAAAGAATTAAAAATTATGGATAACCCAGAAATGCTTCCTTTTCATGGTTTCTGACATCATTTGAGTGCTTTGATGTGTTACTGCCTTGTAACAAATTCACAGCTATCTGTCCTGTTACCTATTGCATTATCGATCTATTTTTACAACATGTCGATTGTTGCCAACTTACTTGGTTGTTGTGTGGCATTCCATACAGGGCCTCCACCAAATCAGCGGCTCTTTTCAGTAATACCTCCTAAAGAAAATAAATTGAAAGAGTATGAAAAATACGGACTGTAAAAGTAGTATTTGCACTTTATCTTGGCAAACACAAATAAAAGGCACATTAACAGTTATAACTAGAACATTTCTAGGAGGAACTATTGAATTAAAAAGTGCAAATGTGATATAGAAATCCAGCTACAATAGTTGAAAAGCAATTCTCAACATACAGTAAGCACCTTGTGTTATGTGGTTTTGTCTCTAGCTAAGATGCTGAATTAAGTAAAGGTAAGCTTGAGTTTTAATGATGTAGCCTTGTGGGTATTAAACAAACAAACACATAGTAGATATGAAAGGTACAGGCACCACATCTGGCAGCTAATTCCTAGGACTTTAGTAGTGAAGAACAATGAGCAATTTTCCATATCTTAATTAAACTGGCTGAGTCTTCAAAGACAACATCTCACCCCTAATTCATGCCCCAAATTTGCAAGAGGGTTCAATGCTTATTCCTCTTTATTCTGAACAATGAAGTGAATTAACTTAGGTTAATCTAGTTCTTTCATAATGACATTAAGAAATTTTTCAATTAACCTCTTTGACTGCATGTTGTAAAGGACTTCATAAATGACTTCACATCCAGAGATTGTGGAGTACTTATGCCTGAGGGTATGGATGAACTGAATTTTGTCTTATCCCTGTCTGAATTCCTCCTTTTCGTTTTACAGTTGCATGGACTAATTCACGATTTAACTCTTTTAATGAAGAAAAACGGAGTTGTACCATTTTACACTTTTGCTGTGCTTTGAAAAATAAACTGCCATGACCAAATGATGGCTTTTCCAATTAAAGGCTTATTAGTATTAAAAAAAAGACAAGAACAATCAATACAAAATAGTCCAAGGGCTGTCTCTGGTGCTGATGCTTTGAAACAGTTCGCAAAAGGTTAATAAATGAATTTTTTGTTTTAACCTTTTCATGTAAATAGACGTTAGATGACCGAGACAAAAATAATACAATGGGTGCCTGCCTTCTACCATCAAATTTATACCAGCATTTCAAAGGACAATGTGTGTGTTTGTAGCACTAACCACGGCTCAATGTGTCTTTCATCTCTAAGAGCAGACCCATCCTTTATTTATCAAGATTAATCACTGTAGGCATCACTTCTTGTGCATGCCATACGTTTATAGGAACAGCATTTAATATAGAAAGTTGCCGGATGGATGGCTCGTACAATGGGCATTTACCTCTGAAATTGGTGTCTATGCTTGATGTTGCATGCATCTAGTTTGCATACAAATAAAGAATTATACTTGTCATGAAGCAGGTACAATCAATGAAAGGCACAGCTGTCTTAATCAGGTTTCATCAGCAAGAGCAGCTCTCTCTGAACAAGATAAAGTGTTTTCCAGAGGTGTTAATAATTACTCATAATCTCTCCTATCATATTGCAAGATTTTTTACATGCTTTTCAATTTTAAGCAACGATTAAAGCAATTAAGATTGGTACATTTACCAGCTATTTTTCATTCCCTGAAAATATCTTACACCTACTTGTCCATATGGTACTTTGCAACTGGAACACAAGGATAGTTTAGGAAAATTACGTACGCTCTCATCACTAATCTGTCTATTACAGGATAGTATCTTAACTAATGAACCCTACTTCCAGTGGTGCTCTTGAGAGGTGGTCTAGTCATATTACAGACATAGAGAAAGTGTAACCCAATCAGTCAAGGATATGCTGAACAAGTTTGTTTTGTAACAATATGCCTAGCTGATGCACACAGCCTCATGCTGTGAATACGATTAGTGGGGAATGGTGGCTGAAAAGCATTTCAATGGAAATTTCTAAACCTTAGCCATAAGTGTAATTGGCTGTTTTTCAATAGGACATAACAGACTTCAAGTTAAATGGAAACTATTAAACCTCAAATGATTTCAGCCGTTGTTTCACAATGAATGTACAATTTTATTATTGCAGGTATTCATACTAGGACTCTGGTCTTAAAGAGTTTGAATATACATGATTATTCACATGCCTGATCACCTAGAATAACATATATCATCACAGTTAAAAAAGGTAACCAAGGTGATGTTGCTTCAGGTGCTAATGCCATTATAAAACTGTAAAGCAATTATTCTGTTAGTTCTTGCCTCAGGTTATGAATACAATGAAGAGTGTAAAACCATTAGATGTAGCTACTTCAAAAACGTAAGGAAGGAAGATGAATTTTAATGCTTGGGTAATTGCTCAACATGGATGCATTCCAAATAAATTTTTGTATATTAGACAAAGGAAAACATAATAGATTTGTGTTTGCCATTAGAAATGGAGGAGGGTGGGTGGGGGGGGAAATGTTCGCAATTAATTATGCTAGGGGGAAAAAAAATCATCCTTTGCTTACTCACTTTAGACTAAATATAATTTATTAAGGTGACTGGAATACATAATTTATTTTTTTCTATCTTCAACCTGTTAAATTAACCTGTTATATTACAGGTTTCAGAGCAAAATTATTCAATTTTAAAACAAGCCTTAAGAAGAATGAGAATTCTTCTCTGACTCTGTTCACTTAAAAGCTCTACCTTTCAATCTTTGCTTTTAGCACATGAATGCTTTTTCTTATTGCTTTGTTTTCACTGTTTTCGTGTCTAACATTTGCCTATTTGTGTCACTCCCATAGGGTCAGTCAGCTCATTTTTGATGTTGTCTAAAATTAGGAGGTAAACTTCAATTCAGTCCAACTTCTTGTCACTATAGCAACATTATTAGTGTATGTCCAAAGCAATACATGCAGAAAGTATTGGCTTTCTGTCGCAGTACAATTATCCGTCAAACCACGTGCATTACGGATCTTCAAAAAAATTGCTGAAAAAAAATCAATACTGTGGTAATATTATCAACTCTGGGGTGAAGTCATGGTGGAAGGAGCTCTCTCCACCGCTGAGCTTTATTGAGATACACAATTCACATTCTCAGAACTCTCTCGTTTCTGTTATTTTTCATTGTAATTCTTTGTGGTGATTTTTTTTCATCCTTGTTCTTGTTTCATTTAAAAATATACGTTGGGGCCAATTGCTATTTTACTTGGAAGCCGCTATGACCCTTGCAAACCAACCTCAGACGGCTGGCTTAACAATGATGAATCGCTTGGCAGTTTAATTTACATGCCGCTGAACTCCACATTTGGGTCCATTAGAACAAAATCAAATATTTATGTTGTTTATTGAAACTGCTAGATTTCATCTTATCCAGTGATCGTTTTATGTGAAGCCTGAACAATACTGTTTCACCTGAATTAAAAGAGCTAAGTAATGCAGCACTTGTGGGTGTATGCTAACCGGCCTGTCATGTTCTAAGCCTGTAAGAAAAGATGCACATGCTAAATCTTGCATCAAGCGTTACAACTGCAAACAGAAATACTTTCTCCCTTTGTCTTTTATCAGGCATGCAGTGGTTTGGAAGATTACAAGATCATGGAATATATAACGGAATAATATGATACCACATCACCTGAAAAGGATGCAAACAATACACACAGAAAAAAAAACTTTGAATTGATGAAATTATGAATGTTTATATTTTGATTATCATTTTAAAAAATGCCTATTTTTAAAGAGACATGAAACAAACTAGATTCGAGTATTGATTATGTTACAAACTATTTCCATGAACCATGCTGAGCTTTAATAGCTACAAATTCAAAGCTTATATTTTATTTTGCTATTTCTATCAAAGCTCAATGGTGGCCTCGGTGCAGAATCCGCCGTATAAAAATTCACTATAAACTGATCAATGATAGCATTGCAATAGATTTTTTGTTTGAAAATCCAAAATCAAATGGTGTTTTATTAATTCTGCATGTTCGTATATCCTATCAAAGAAAAAGGAAAATTGTAAGCTTAACTTATCTTTACTGCTGTTCACAAAACTGAAAATTCTTTGATCTGAGTTTGTTGTGTGTATAAAGTAGATACGGGCATCTTTTCCCTTTGAAATTAAATGAAAATGCCTCTAGATATTAATGTGTGAACTTCATTTGTTAGTCTACTAAGACATGGACTTATGACAAAAGCTTTGTAAACAAAAGATTAAACCAAATCAAGCTTCAGAAAATGAAAGGAAAACAAGAGTCAAATAATCATAGATCAGAGTGGAGCAGCTTAGATAAAAATCACTACGGCCTACTGGAGTGGAAAATGTTTAATTGAACTATTTCACAATGCATAAAGTTCACATTCTTGCTGCTGAATCAGAAACCAACACAACTGAATACTCTGCCCAAAAAATAGGTTAGCTTGTTGTTACAAATTGATCTGATACATTTTGGTGGGACAAATACTAATGCATATAATTTATTTATTCAAAACATATAATTATGTGTTACCCCTTCACAATGCATGGAGTACTAACCTTAGGTAACCTTTCCGGATCACCTGGATGTCTGGGAATGACTTTCTGCAACCGTTGGAATCCATAATCTATAGTTGGTTCATTTAGAGCTGCAAAAATTCAGAAGAGTACATTCAATTTCAGGATATGCAGATTGAAGTAGTTATTTTTCTGTATTATCACTGGGAATCTGAGAACCTTTTTATTTTACCAGGCAGAAACAGAATTTGGAATATGCATTTATGAGCATGGTATATTTCCCTTCCGAAAAAAAAAGCTGATTACTTCATGTATTTTTAAAGTGTAAGGTTCAAACATCGGCTTCAATATTGTTTTACTCTCTAGTTAGCTTTTCAACAACAATTTGAATGATTTTCCCCGAATAACAAGTTTCTCTTTTAACCCTGCGTATTTCCAACTCTCCAATTCAGATCATATTTCCTTCAGTTAAATAGTGTGATAAATCCTTTCACACTGAATCATGGAATTGGTTCTGTGGTAACACAGTTGTAGGTCTTGGGACTATGTGCAGCAATCACAGC
>NW_024704748.1:22302375-22324875 GCF_018977255.1 Callorhinchus milii | reverse complement strand
GAGAAGGAATATGGAAAAGAGTACAGTCAATTTGTTTTATGTTAATATTTTGTGGTTCCTGCTCTAACCCTTATATCTGTTAGCAGGACAATTGGTATATTTATAGAAGAATCCACTTGGATCTGGGGCATATCATGTCTAAGATTTATTTAGTACCTTTCCCAGCCTCCAGGCATATGTAAACAGTTTAAGTCTGTTTAATTGCTGGCTCAAGTACTACACTGTTTTAAAAAAAAGTGCAAAGTTTCCAAATTAATAAAGGAAATGAAAAGGGTGCATTTGTGAGACACTTTATCTTATAGTGCTGTGATGACAAGGGAAATGGACCATGAGAATGACTTAAAACTATAAATTGAATAAGATCCTACACTTCACAACACTGTTACATTCCCTTCTGGTATGGTTTACAAAGGAGCCTAATCCCAATTTAAGATTCTTTACAGATTACTACTGGTTGTGTAAACTCACAATTACCGCACTTAATGCCGAGTAAAGTTATTTCAGAATAGTAAAATTTCAAAGCCATTAAACCCAAATGAATAAAACAAGAGAGGACCAGGGAATCACATTCTGTGCCAAATGAGGCAAACAATCAGACAGCCCTTTGAAAGGGGGCAGATATCCTATCATCATATGATGGCCAGTATCTACACAGGGTCATACAAATAGGTTCTGACATGACAAAATACACTCAATGATTTCTACAAGCAGCAATAGCTTACTGCTCAAGGAGGATACATATTTAAATACTTTTGAGTGCACTAGAGTTAATCTTATTACTTTACATGCATTAAAGTCATAACAGAAGAAACATTCTAAATATTTAAGTCATTTCAGTGTATTGGGGAATTAATCATACCACAATTGATAAAATTTTAATGGTATGTGTTGTCAGTTCAAGTTGGGATCGCTGAAGCTAATGCAGCAGCAGAAAATGGTATCAGGCTCTCAGCGAGCAGCTGTGACCAGAGGATCTAAAGTCTGTCTACTGCCTTGCCTGCTGCTATTGTAAAATTCAGGAACGGTCAGCTTCGGTCGAATCTTCTTAATTGTGACATAACCTTTCCACTGTTCTTTTTGATCGATTATCAAACCTATCAAACCTAGGGAAGTATGTACTTTCCTTTAGAGTCGATTACATATATATTTTTCAGTTTAATATTCATAAAACAAAGCCAACAAAGCAATCTATTTATATTGAATGTTAATTTACTCTTGCCAATTGTTTTCCTGAAATATTCCAATTGTATGTTCCACCTATGGCTGCTGAGTTTTTCTCACAAATCACTACTTAAAGCAGTGCAAGACAAGGGCAGAGAGAGAGAGCAAAAGCCACTTTTACTGTGCCTTGACAATCACCTAATTGTGATAGCAGCATCTTGACTGGTACAGATCAACTGAGACCTGTAGGACATGCAAGGCAGTCAATCAGCTTGATATGCAGTTAAGTAGTGTTGAAGTAATTCCACCCAAATTCACAGGGCTGTTTAAATATAGTTTCATAAAACGTGTAGTCAAAGAAAAACACATTCAGGAAGCTTCTTTTAACACCAACAGTCCATTGTTTCTACTGCTGCACTACAAAAGGATAAAATGGGCTGGTCTGATTTGGCGTAAATTTTCCATTTGACAGAAAACCTGACTGCAATAATAAAAACAGGAAGACATTCATTTACTCTATACCAGCTGCTAGTTTAAGCTTTTAAATGAGTTCCAGTTTCATTTCAATAATGATCATCTTCCTGTAACTTCCCAATCATGCATTTGTCATAATGCAGTCATTTTCTTGCTACAAACAGACCCTTATAATGAGGCAGTTTTTCACATTAGCAGCATAACTACATAATAAGAACATCTGCAGCTCCTTTCTTACAGACATGATAGAGTTGCAATTAAAACACAACTGTCACTAAAAACAGAAAACTTGACGCAAAGGACCACTCACTCCTAGTCCAGGACAGACAGCAGGCATCAACCTTCGCAAAAGAAACAGGTTGTAATGTGTAAAAATTAAATAAAGTAAAATTAAATTGCTCAATACAGATACATTCCTCTAGAGGGTGGTAGCGATTTCAGTGACAAACTGCTATTTGCTGACAAGTAGTTTACACATTAACCAGCTGAATCCAAGGGGAAAAATGCCAATAGCAATTATATCACCTTGAGGTTATTAAATGTCCTACTGATGAATAACTAGGTGAACTTGACCAGGTGATAAAGACTGCTGTGAGCAAATGATTGTGCATTTGAAGGATATGCAAGTTCTGCTGTATTTCCATATAGGTTTGTGTTCAGAAGAATGTATAAAAAGGTTATTGTTTAAAGCTAGACCACTAAAACAAAACTGATATTTAGTTCCCTACTGAATACTTTACTAGTCCATCAGAACTGCTTTTTATCATTTCAGCTGAAAACATTATACAAAGTCCACAAATGCCTAGTTTTCTGTGGGCTTTGAAATGGTGCTAAGTTCTCCACTTTATCGTCAACCGAACTGTCTTCACCGACTGCATTTCATGTATGAGAAATTCAGATGCTCGGAAATTAAAATTTCAAAGATCTCCCTGCAAAAAAAAATCAATGGGGAGAGATCAATGCTCATAGAAATTTCATGAACTTTGAACCAATATGGGCATGGTGATGAGGACTAGGCTGGAATTTCAGGGCCCTGATTGTTCCTCACACAGATGAAACACAGCCTGTGGGGGTGACGGGTGGTATAAATTTGAGATGTGCTTGAGCTGTAATTTTTTTTCCTCCCAACAAAATGCTAATTTTTTTTATGCTTGTATGAAGTCAAAACTGAAAAAGCCATCTGAAGTCATTGCCAGTATAGACCGTTTCTGAAAACACCTAACACTTTACACATTAACGCAGAGAAGAAATGAAATTGGTTCCCTGTGCAGCTGATCGCAGGTGCAAATTAATATTGTAAAATGAAGATCAATACATGGACAGGGCAAAATCAATAGCAGCTAAATTATTGCTGCATTTTCCTCCTCATTCAAGATGAGTTGTGTTTTCCTCTCAAAGTCAATACTTTGCAGCTTTTCTCATTAATTTCTCAATAAATTTGGCAATGAATTTCAATCACAGAACTTGGCAGGGTGAGCCAAGCATTGTGAAATGCATAGGAAGCACAAAGCCATGGTGGGGTTGAATGCATCATTCATCTGGAGGCAGCCTTGCTTGTTGGAGCAGTACTAATATCCCTTTCCTTACTAGGAATCACATGTTCTGATATTTGTTAAAAAAACATCAAAAAGGAGAAAGGGATTCTTGTGAGCTCTTGCCTTCAAACATTCTTACAACAGTTTCACCTAGCCAGTCTCCCAGATGTTTCAAACACTAACCAGCAGTTGTTTTGCAGCACTACCTGATTTGCTATAAATTGCAAAAGGGAAAAAGTACATGCTCAATTGCAGCCACTTGTTTCAATTACAGTCACTGAATTCACAGGTCACTTAATAATTACATTCGATCAGATAATGGCAAGGAATTTTCCTCAAAGTGCACACACTGACAGTGGGAAAACTGCCATGTTAGCTTATAATTGGAAGACGGGAACTACCTTTTCTATAACCCTGACATTGTCCCCAGGCATTCACATAGGCAGTCTAACTGGGCCTATCACAGAGGGATTGTCTTCCCACTCGAGAGTACCTGACAGTAAATAATAGTACTGATATGTGACACTAGCCACAGAAAGGGGACATCTCATTGTCTTCTGTATAAAAAATGCTCCTGCTGACAACTATTGGATTGCATTCAAACAATTCTGTTTACATACCTTGAAGAATGCCTTTGATTTTAGCTTTTATAGTTACACTAAAACTACAGCTACCAAACCCAGCCCTGAGGTTAAAGAATACTATGAGGAATCACTGTATCACTTGGTATGGGATCAGAGAGTACAATGTGTCTTTGGTTAAAGGGACAGAGGTAGGAATTGTGCCACTTGGATCAGTCTGTTGCATCTTATTGTGAAGTAGTTGGAGACTACACACCAGCTATCTCTAATTTCTTAAGATAGTTGCACGTGGCAAACTTCACCCACTGGAAATCAATGTGCTGAAATCAAAGTTTTCATGATTTCCCTGGCTCCTATTTGAGGTTCAGGATTTTAACTTCACTTTTTTTTCTCCAAAATGTTATCACCTCCAATCGCATCCCCAGTGACTGAGGAAAAGGAAACATTCCAGACACTTATTTCCTTCTCCCTTATCAGAACTGAGTCAAGTGATCTTACAAGCAATCTTATCACATTAATCAGTTTACTTGAGGTAGATCTTTTATTAAAAATGCTGAATAAAATGAAGGGAAATTATATATTATTTTAAAATTGATGGGAGAGCTTTTCTAGAATTTTACACCTAATATGAATTACATTCCTCTGTCATGCTATGAAATGATTTACATTTTCCTCTTTAATTAACTACTTACATATTTTATTACTTTGGAGTGCTAGATACTGTATATTAATAAGAGCAAACTGTCCAAAAAAATTGTTCGCTTAGATAGAATTGTATACCTAATAACAATAATTTTAGGCAACTTAGGTTTTCAATCCTTGCAAAAGTTGCTGCAAAAGAATCAAGTAATTCAAAATGTAAAAATTCAGCATTTATTGAGTGAAGCCAGGATGACCCTTTTGTCCTTTTTGATGATGAATTGCTGTCCTTTCACTGCTACATTTTGTCAGTTTTGGTGCAGCAGAGTCGATACCTTCACCTTGACGAGAAAACTTTGTGATTTATCAGTTCCTCTGCCACCCAATACAACCACAACGTGGCTGAGCAGAACCAATCATGACACAGAGAACAAGGTTTGGTCACAGTTGCCTGGAAAAAAATAAAGCACCCTGTGATGATAGACAAATGTGTCTTGTTAGTAGCAGCCAAAAAGCGCTTGACTTGTACTAATAACAAAAAGGCCATGTTGGTCACCATGGGTCTAAAGACGAAGCACCCTGTCACCGCCCGGGTTTGGAAATTAGCAAATAATGTTCCTTTTTCTTGATAAATGGGTGACAGTTCTCTCTCACCAATCATTTTTAACATTTTGATGCATGCCTACCATCTCACCAGAGGAAGGGAAAAGTTTACCAGGACTCAATTTTCAGATGATGAATGAAGCAGGTCTAAACGTATGAGTTCTGTATGAAGGATAGTTCATTTAATGCAATTCTAGTAAATATGTGTCACTGATTAGGACAAATAGTCTGCTTGTGTAATAGCAAAAAGGTATGTCTTTTTTAATGTTTTCCACTCAAGACAAAAGCAGTAGAATAATACAAATCTATTGTCCAGCCTCGAAATCTGTCCTTGTCCTCAAATGCCATCATTAGCAATTACTCTTTTGGGGGTGTTCTGTTTTCCCATCAATAAGGATATTTTTAGAAAAAAAAACAACCAAGATATGTTTCTGAAAAATCCAATAAACAGGTTTTAAAGTATCAGCTGGAAGAGCCCTTTAAAATTGCCTGATCAGCTTTAAGGGACTTATTAGAGAGAAATTTATTGACAGGAGGATGAGCATATCTGTCCTTCTTTGATTTTTTTTAGTGCTTGCTGACAGCTGGTACCCACAACAGGGCTGATCAATGGATAACCAATACAGGTATCGGACATGGAAGAAACTGTTTTACAGTGACAAAAGATGTGACAGGGCAAGCAAGGTGAAAGAAACAATGCTCCTTAAATGAATGCGCCCTTTGAATGCAAGACAAAAACATAGCTGCAGGGATATAAATGTGACTCTTTAAGGGCCACTGCTGTTTTGCTGTTGGTGAAAGCTGTCGTCATACATGTTTGTTAAGATTTTGCAAGCTCAACAATTAACTCATGAATTAATTCTGCTCGTTGTTGAAAAATAAAAAAAACTCTTGCCGATTTTGTACGTTAGCCATACGTGTGTGATGTGTTAAATATTATACAAATTTCCTACAAGATGGTCCTAGTAATTTTTCCTGTATAAACAGTACATTATCTAAAGCAGAAGCCGGGTTACGGCACTTCTGATTAATTCAGTTCCACAGTAGCCCCATGCTATAAGTGGGACAGCACTATGTTAAAGGGCACTATAACAGGATTCCCATGTATATGTTCCAGTTAACAACAACTGCCTACCATGCTGTTTAAGGTTAACCTTAATCTGTAAATAATGTACACTGCAAAAAAACAGAATGACATTTGAATAAACAAAAAGATCTTCTGAAAGCACTTTGAATGTATTGTCCACAAAACTTAGGCAATAGATGAGAACAGGGATGGAGATGGAAGTTTGCCAAAAAAGGGGAAAGGTGCCACAGGGAAAATGTATGCTAAATGAGGGAACTGGACAATTTAGCGACTAGAAGTGGAATTTCTTGGTAATAAGCCAAAACCTACTCAAGTACAATCTACCTCTTTACCAAATATTCTGTTAAAGAAAACATAAATTGTGAAGAATCACTGGAGAGTAATGATTTCATAAGCCTGAAATTGAATGCAAGAATTTGTGCAGAAAACGATCATTTATGTTTGCAACTAGCAAAATTTCGCCCACAAATATTCAGTCAATTCACTTTACAGTCTATTCTGTGAAGCGCTTTGAGACGTCGAGAAGACGTGAAAAGCGCTATATCAAATGCAAGGATTATTATTATTATAAATGTGCTACAGGCCCTAGGACCCGTTCCATGTATTTAACATTGAGGCTTTTCTGCATCCGTTCAGAACATGTTCATGATTGGTTACCAGTATCTGTGTTTAGTTGCTGGGTTCAGTCTGCTGCAAACGACACGTTGACTCCTAGTAATTTGTGATAATTTCTATAATTGACCGAAAGAAGTTTCTAAAATGCGGGTGGGTCAACAAAACTTTCAGTAGAAGAGGTCAACACGAACATCTAAAAGAATTTTATTCATTGCATCTTGTGCAACTTTGCTTCAAGCAAAACAAACAATTTGCTTGAAGTTCCTTTTGTTCAAAGATGGCATTTACTCCAAAGAATTGCCATTATGTCAAAACAAAACATTTCCTTACTTTAAAAGATTTAAAATGTCATTTTACAAGATGGATGTAAACTGTAATCTTGTTTCAATTACCGGTGCAACAATTATAATTTGCAGTAATTAATTAATTCTGACCAATATTCCACTTCATTTAATTAAAAGTAAAATTATTTCAGTGATATTTTAACTTGTACTTTCTTCTAATAATATTCCTATATTTGGGGTCAAACACTCCTAACTTATGCTATAGTGTCAGATTACTCAATGTTTTAGTTTTAGTCCTATGAGAATTTAACATTTATATTGATGAATAAAGCAGGAATCAATCAAAAACACCATGGCATAATTTGTGTGAAAAAAGAGACCTAATAGTTAAATAATTATTCTTAAAAATAATTCACTATTTTTCAAATATTTAAATTATAATTCCATCTCTTGCTATTCGTTTGACCCATTTGTTGTTGAATGTGGCAACATATCTACTTAATTTAATTTTAAAGATAAGGCAATTTATACTGTATTTTACAGTCAAAGGCAATTTACTATTAAATGGCAATTACCCATAGTGTGATTGTTAATTCTGGCACTAAGTGCTAGTTGCTTGAAATTGTTAGTTCTCTCTCATTTTTGACCTTCTTACAAGAGGGTTAGGTGCACAGGGAATTAGAGGGACTTGTGTTGAAGAACTGGACATGTCATTTGTGACTCATTCTTTTAATTCACCATGCTAATCAACTGAACTGCTACTGTCTCCCATGGTAATTGTACCTTTATGATGACTGGAAGGGACAGGGGGGCGGGGCGGGAACACAGCAATAGTGGGATATAGTGGGATATATTTGTTCTGTCCTTGATGAGAATCATCACAATCCTCTTATACTGTTGGAATGATTTCACATTGCTTCCAGCAGCAGAGATTGAGAAGGGGAAGCTGGATTTATTCTACGTTGCCCCGAATCCCTTTCGCCAGAGGCTGAGGAGAGTTCTGTGGACGGGCAACTAATTGAATGTGCAGAGCAGAGCTCCACTCAATGATGTTGAGCTGTTTTTTCTAATGTTATTAAAGACCTGGGCATGCTGCCAGCTCCTTAATAACAAAAAAATGAAGTGTAAGTTTTTAATAAGTTTAAAAGTTTGTTGAAATCTGCTCGGGAATAATCAGATTTTAGCATCAATTCAACTCTAAACCACCTCCTGGAGGTGATTTCAGGAGTGGGGCTCAAAATCGAATCAATACCCCTAAAACCTTGATTTATACTGCACTTTTAGAGTTGATTTGATGCAAAAATTGCATTTAATCGACGCTAAAAGTGCAGTTTAAATGGGGCATTAGTATGTGTGACTAATGGTATTCTCCACAAGCTATTCCTTGAGATTTGGCATTTTAATAGGGCTGTAGATAAGCTGTTAATGTCTTAAGTTATACTATCCACAACCTATATGGCCTATACTACACTCTTGTTTCATTATCCTGCAGCCTCATTGCCCTGTGTCCCTCTTCATGCTGAGAAGGTTAAATGTTGGAGTGGCTAGTCAGACTGCAAGCTTGGTGGGACTCTGATAGAAAACAGCTGCCCAAGAGAATCAGTCCCTCCTCCTCATGGGTTCACATAATTTTCATATTGTGAAATACAGTGGGACTTGGCTCAGTTTTCAATGGTGAAAGCAATTTTCAATGATTATCTCATTGTCCCCATCAATTTAGGAGCACTCGAAATCAGACAGAAGCTTCCAGGTCAGACAGGGTACGACCTCACCTCCCCCTTCTCCCTGCTGGTCTATAAGTTCCTATTTCCTTCTTTTTTACCTCCTGAATTTCACATCTTTGCTCACTCATTAAATCTCTTTCAGACTTGCAGTGTTTTTTTAAAAAGAAAAAAACGACTTACCAGTGTAGACAAATCGGCCAGGAGCACCTTTGCAGAACTGCTTTGACTTGTAAGACAGAGTGACTTCTACCACTCCTGGAATGTGCCGAGGTGGTGTCTGAACTCTGATGGCGTGGGGAGTTATCAGCTAGAAGAATCATACAGTAAACAGGCTTAAGGTTGAGATGACAGAGATAGAGGTGATGCTTGCCATTTGAACGTAATTATGAAAATTAATCTAAATTGGTCACACATCAAAAACATTTGCCCTCCTCTTTAACATGCAGATCCGAGATCTATAGCTTGACAAAAATTCTTGTAAACGATCCTTGGTTTTAGCTTGCAGGAAAAGCCACAAGGCATCATTCACAGGAAAATTGCCTCCATATGTCTCCCTAAGCCCCATTCAAGTAATTTTCTAGTGCTAATTATTCAATTGCATTGAATGCACCCTTACAACATGCCATCCACTAGATGGTGTAAGTTGGCATCAGCTATAATTTAACATATATTTAACATTGTCAGCTGAACTGCCTAATGCTAATAATTCTCTGACAGGCACATGTGATGCAACAGTTTGTCAGGATACATTACAAATTGGTATCACATTTTAAAGTCCAATTCAGTCAGCTTACCTCACTCCAGACCAGCATAGTGCCAAATACCACTTGCAAGCCATCAAAGAAGTTGTCTCCTATTATGATGACTGTAGCTCCACCGGTAGTCCAACCTTCACTCGGGCTGATGGCTTTTATGCACGGAGTAGCTGCTTGAACAGTGAACAAAAAAGGAACTTCAACATTTCGTCTTGGTTTGCAAGATCCCATCCGCAATGACAAATCATGCAAAGCAAAGTCACAAAGTGAATGATTGCTCTCTGCGGTTTAGTAAAAAAAGCACAATCATATCTCAGCATGTTCATGTAGTAAAAGCCAACCATTAACTGTTTTACACTGCAAAGGCCAAGCAGCAGTTTGCTACCACACAAGAAAAATAGCTTGATGTAGCAAATTATATGTCAGGGCAAATATGGCTATTACAAATGATTAAGCATTGCATGCATGTGGCATGTCAATTTATCTGCTTTGCTTTACAGATCTAAGCAGAGTCAATCAAAAGGTTGTTGAGGGAGATGGAAGAGCAAATGCTCTGAATTTCGATTCCTCATAAGCAGCTAATTGGGTTGGGTTTTTCATCCGCGAACTTTGCCTTTGGTTCAAAACTTCATTTTCCCCTGTCATTCTGTAATTACTACTTTTCACTTTTCATCACAAAAAATCAAAAGCGCTATATTAATACTTCTGTCAAAGGTACACATTTTACATCTAATATTGTTTGTCGACATGAATCCATGAGCCATTTACTTGACCTCTCTTTGTCTCTAGAGTCCTCACATTTGCATGAGTTATTACAAGTGGAGCAGACTTAGCACAGGAGGCAGCAGCTAGCACCAGTCAATCCAGGCTAGCAGCAGCCACTGAACTGCAGCAATGCTCAGGCTGAAGGCTGCACAGCCTCTGAGTGAATCGCTTTGTTCTTTACTTTGATCAGCCCTTCTTTACATGGTGTTGACAGACCTTTTTTTTTATCAGCTTTGATGGTCTTTTGTATGCTGACTTTCATGCAAAGCAGCAGATCCTGAGATATACACTTTCGCTATTACAAGTAAATTCTACTGCTGGATTTTTTTTACCTGCAGTTGGTTTCAAACGGAATACCTCATTGTCTTCCAATAACCTAAATATCACAACTCCCATTTTTACTGAACACTAACTTTTCTTCATAAATTCCCCCCAAAAATGTACTTCGGCTTGATTTGCACATCTATTTTAAAGGATAAAATGCAATCTCATAAGAAACATTCTCCAGTCTTTCTTATTTTGCCAAAAAATATTATAGATTTATTTTCAGGAAACTGAAGGTTATTTTCAACCTGTACTATATTGAATGTACAAGATATGTTTGTGCGACTAACTGATTAACACTGAATATACTGATTAGATATTAAATGGCCATCAATGCAATACAGAAAATACTTCAAGTTTGTTTGAAGGTTCCTCCTTACATTTTTCTCCTATCCGCTCCTGAAGATCTGGAGCTTGATTCCACACTGACCACCACTAAGTGCCCAATTGCCATTCGTGTGTGAGCTCTAGACAATTAGTTTTGGCAGGCTATTTGACCACTCAGTCATAGCTTCAGTCAATGTCTGCAGCAGGAGTCACTGAATAGTGATCAAGATTAGAATTTGGCCTGATTTTTTTCCTCTCTCAAGTTCAAGGTGTCCGAGATCAATTGTAGCACATTTGATCTCGGCCACCTGGCTGAGATCAGCTGACTGAGCACAAATCCACAGAATGGGATTCAAACCTAGACCTTGGTCTGTGTTCAGTTCCACCCTTAACAGTGGCTTCAACCAACTGAGCCATTTCACATCATTGCTCATGATTTATGTAGGGAAGGTTAAGGGAAATATTTTCTGCATCTCATGGATGAATGCGTAGTCCATTCTCCTTATATGCTTCTGGTAAATAATTTGAATAATTGAAAAAAAACTTTTGGAGAACTTATTTAAATTTTTGAAACTTAAGTTAATGCTTAATATAAGAATAAATAATCCTTGCATTTGATATAGCGCCTTATCAGGTCTTTGAGATGTCTCAAAGTGTTTCACAGAATATACTGTAAAGTGAATTGACTGTATATTTTGTGGACAAAATTGCGCACAGCAGTTGTCCCGTGAACAGTGACCAATTTTTTTTAAGGGATTATTACTCCCGGAAAATTGATCCGCCAATCGACTAACAACTGGGTTCCTACTTATTGCTAGGTAAACAGAGGTGTGTGTCGGAAGAAAACTTGCCCAACGTTTTGTTTTGCCCTGCCCAGGAATTGAACCCAGGTCTTCTTGCTTGCGAGGTGAGTGTTCTAACCACTAAGCTACAGGCCTCCTAACACTTTCTTGGGCATCACCAAATACGACGTATCCCTAGATCAGAAATGGATAATTTCTATGCTGTTTTGCTATATCACAAATAGTTGGCATTTCTGTTGTATTCACTGGTATTCATCAAAAGTGTAGTAAAAAGAATTGGCAAATTGAAGGATATTATTTGAATCGTGGACCATTTCTATTTGTTTCACAAATCCTTAAAAAAAACAAGATTACATTTTTATAGTGCCTTTCATGTCGGAAGGACGTCCCAAGGCGCTGGACAGTGTACAGCAAAAAAGAAGCGCACTGAAATGTTATATTGCTCTGGAGATAATCAAGTCAACGTTTATGATATTTAGGACATTTTCCATGTTATAATTGTTATCTGCTGATATTCTACCTAATCAAAGCAGCAATTTATAGTCAGCTATTAGCTATTGTTGTGCAGGACACTAAAGACATTCTACCTTTCTTTGTTTGCTTTTATGTTGGACTAGTGGAGGTTATATTTGCTGATTCCATGTGCATTTCCCTCTGCAACAGAGGATCTGAGCACACACTGAGAACCTGCCCTTAACTATTGCTGTTGACTTCATGCTAATAAGTTCATACAAATTTTCATTTCTGAGGCTTCCAAGTGACATTTGCTTTTCTTAATTGCAGAGAGATCGTTTGAAAAGGATCAGCTCTCTAAAGACTGACAAGTCTCCTCAAAGGGAGTGACCTTCATCAGCACAGCCAATTATGGCAAATAATTCACACAAAAAAATTACAGTAAACAAATTTACTTTGGAGGTGAGAGAAGAAAAGAATATAGGATTTGCTGCATGCACAAGAGGCTGCTGTCTGGCAGCTGTGGCCTGACAAGCTCGCACATCACTGAGGAATTTGCAATGCTTCTCAGCAGAGAACACGGGTCTGACTCCGCCTGTGCCTTGAGCCATCTTCCTTCTGCCTGTATTTGCATACATTTCAATGCACATACAGAGAAGGAACATGTGTTCAATGGGAACCATGGCAAAATGAATTACACAGACAGTGTTAGAGATCTAATGATATACATGCACAATGCACTCAAGCAGATGATAGAAATTGGAAAGAGCAGATGAAGACAGCAGCAGAAGAACTGCAAATCTGTGCTTTTCCTTCCTTCTGTTTGGTAGGGAAAGTTTAGCTGGGCATGCAAACTATGCCTCTTATTTTACAATGCACTTTAGGTTAAAAGCTGATCATCAGCACGAGCCAAAGCTGAGCAGCACATGATTTAATACAGGTCTTTAGTTTACTGAAAAACGAGTAGCATTTTTCTCAGTATAATTGCTCTTTATACTTTTACAGTCACATCATCCTTCAATTTGCCAACTCTTTTTTACTACACTTTTGACAATTCTATATATTTGGAACTCCTACAATGTGTTCTTAGTTCATGTTTCCCTAATAGTCAAAGCAAGAAATTGTTTGATATGGATTGAGAACCAAAAAAGTGTCTTTATAATAATAATAATAATCCATGCATTTGATATAGCGCTTTTCACGTCGGGAGGACATCCCAAAGCGCTTCACAGAACACACTGTAAAGTGAATTGACTGTATATTTGTGGGCGAACGCGGCAGCCAATTGCGCACAGCAATGTCCCACAAACAGTCGTAGATTGAAAATGACCAATTTAATTATTGTTTTTAGTTTTTTTGGAGGGATTATTATTAGGCGTGTGGATTAAGGAAACTTGCCCAAGGTTTCGCCCTGCCTGGAATTGAACTCAGGTCTCTCGCTTGCAAAGCGAGTGCTCTAACCACTGACTACAGGACTTTATGCCTTTTTGTCCAATTGACTTCTACATCACATGCTGTTTAAAACTTCTCTAGTGTCAAGAAAAGGGATTGTGCTTTTCTTTGAAAGGCTTATGGACTGTAGCCTCTGTCTTGTGTCACATTATTAAATCCAATTAAATATGTTTTTATCACATCTTCTTCAATTTTTGTTCTGTTCTTTAGCTGTCCCTGTACCACGCATCTATCCCTAAATCTGACGACAGTCAAGTGGCCTATTCCAAAACCTCTAAAACTGTAGCAAGGAAGTGCGTGAGAAAGGCTAACCCTCGCTCCCTTAGGATAATTGTCTCCCCAGAGATCCCAGATTAATTTGTTTGGCAAATCATGGAGGAGAATCTCTATCTGACCACTTCATAAATGTAGGTCCTTTTTTAAAAAAACAATTGAAATTAATTTTCATGCAAACACAAAAAAAATCTTTCTACACTTCACAAGGGGTCCAGTGTACAAGTCCTGATCTTGATGAGATACAATTGTTTTCCATGTTTTGATCTACAAAGTCTACGACTTGCACGTTATTTCTGAAAATCCCCGGTGGTCGTGTTAATGACGCAAATGGAACACTCTTGCACCATTCCAGTCATTAGCAGTTCATTTCCATAATAATGTGGCACACACTTGTGCCAGGTCCCAAATCAGCACAATGGTGCTGAAAATAGCACATTTTGCATGATTGTGCAAAAAAATTGCTGCAGCGGCAGATTTTGTGCTGGTGCAGACATTTAAAAATCATGCCCTTCAGTTTTTGTTAAGGATTCTTACATTAATAATTCACTGTATGTAATCATTAACTGAATCTGTATTTAGCATGTTTCTATATAACATTATAGTCGTCTTTGGTGGGGATTCAAACACGGCCAATTAAACCAATATTTGTGCCTATAGCTGCAATAGCATACAAATTAATTTTCTTGACGTCTGTTCTTGAGCCTTCAGGTGCGCTATTTTGCAGTTCTTTTAGATGCATGTGAGTACCACACACCACACACACGTGATGTCATCATATGTTTCACATGATGATGAAACACCTATCTCTGCTGGCTGCTTCCATTTAGTTGCCTGGAGCCTTGTACATGGTGCGATGGCACCACTGAAGCTGATCGCTGGCTTGTACGTCGCTTCATTTAGTTGACAACAATGCCACCCCAGTCAAGTGCTGGCAGCTCTGTGGCACTGTCATGAGATAAACCTACCATAAATCTTGGGCAAATATAACTTTTCAAAGTAAATTACTATCAACATTTAATACTTTCCAATTTCCTATAGATATACTGGTAAACCCCTCACCATACAATTTCTCCTATAATGAGTTATTCCTCAAGAGTATTATAACAGCATTTGTCACCTTTCTTTGGATTTACAATAATAAAGCACTCAAACAAGCCTAATCTTGCCTCACGAAGACTTCTTTGTTCTGCGTACTAAAATGTCTTGTAATTGTGCTTGGGATGTCCAGATGGCTGGTTGATACTCCAGCTGATAGGATTATACCTTTTACCTCTCCTAGGGCCATCTGTTCCCTTTAACTCACTAAAACCCTGCAGCCTGCATTGAGTTGTGTTTATTGCATAAACCTAACAGCATTACAGACACTTGGCATGCAAATCATTACAGTGCTGCAGGCCTCATATTGGAGTGGGGGGGGGGGCACTGCTGAACATTGAAAGAGTGGTGGTAGAGTAATTTACAAAATTAGTGACAAAAAAGATTAAAATTTGATTCTCCACAATGCTTGAAGGTACAGCCATTGTTTTTCTTTTCCCATCAGCTGTATTCAGCTACTGTAAATAATCTGCATTTTGTAAGCTCTGAAGGATTCAATGGCAGGCTTCCACAGCAGCAGTAGCAACAGCAGCAGCAGGGGGAATTAGTTCTCTTGGAAACGGTCTGTGAGTGTGTATATACTGCTGGTGAATATTAGATGATTGGATAATGAGGTGTTAGCGAAGAGAAGCTGCATTCAGCCACATATCTGCAGTTTTCACAGGGCACTTTCTGATAAAAATGCGTTGCTAATTCAAAGCATACTGTCTGTTCAGAGCACCAAATATTCTGCACTTTGTAGGTATGGAATTACATTTTATAACTGAATATCCTGCTTTAAATTGAGCCATTCATGTGCTTTTTCATACCACCCAGGGAGCAGTGCAAGGGTGAATTTTACAATGATTCCTTTAGTTGAAGGGTGGGTGGTTAGAAAGTCAATGGGATGGAATTAAATTATATTTACAAGTTGCCATCTTCGTATTTTGAACTCGTTCAAATTCTATGTAAATATGTATACATAGTGACCGAGGTGGCAAGTAGGGGTAAGAAGAAAAGATTTTAAAGGTCATAATATTCATGATCTTCTGTACAAAATTGTTCTATTTTATTTCTGTGCAAATGACACTTAACCCAAGCTTTTCTGACTCTTTAGAAAGGTATGAGATTTTGCTTTGCTTCTGCTACTGATGATGGTTTCATTAGAAGACTTAGTATCAAGAGTCGCAAGCATGGTTGCTTTAACCCATAATGTGGCTGGTTCCATCCCAGGGGAGGAATAGTACTGGGTATAGGATTCAGCCTTTTTAATTGAGGGCCTCATTAGTGTTTCGTTGCTAGGCAAAACACACACCTACTTCAATGAATACAATGCAGATAAACAACACGTCACAAGCCACAATGACTCCTCAATTCACTATAATCATTACTTCTGTTCTTCTGAAGTTCTGAAGTACACATTTGTTCAAAAAAAAGCGAGTGCTTCAGGAGATGTAATTACGATAGATTCATAATATACTTGAATTTTATTCAACTAACAAGATCCTAACTAGAATGAGTATTTGTTTATTTTGAAGAGATATTAGTATCTAAAATTTGCATTTTTATACAATTCCTAAAGGTGGTGACTCATGCTGGTGTTGAGTTTCTGTAATTGCTGGTAGCCTTCTGGTACCTTACCCAAGTGATCATTGGGTAAACTAAATGATGGCAGGTGATCAATTTGGGGTACATGAGAAGTAAACCTGATTTGGCACTACCAGACAAGGTCAATGAATAGCAAACTGGAGCAAAAACTCTGATTTGTTTTTCTTTCTAGATCAGCTAATTCAACAAAAAATATCAAAAGCTTGGATCATCCTGGTCCGTGTGGCTCAGTACTATATCACATATTATCTACTCGCTCTGCCATCTACAGATTCATTATTTTCCATTTTACGCTTATTTTTTTTTAAAAAATCATCCGAGATTACCTCGAGTTATTAATTATTGCAAATGTAATTGTCAAACTTTGAGGGTTTTCACTGTGAAAGTATTCATTGATTCGGATACTGAAATGAATAGCATTTTGAGTTGCTCCAGAAAATGTTTGTGCTTTGTCATTACAGTTCAAAACCTGAAGTCTGTAAGCATGCTTTATTTTTTCCAATGTGCTTTCCTTCCCCCACCCCAAAAACATAACCTTCACCAAATGAGACGAACTTGACTTCCTGTTACTTTGCAGTTCCCACGAATTGTACTGTGACTGGAGCAGAAGAGGCTTCAGTATTTTGCTTCACTTTATACTGGATTTCAGCAGTTCTTCAGGTTAAAAGACAATCGTCTGCATTTCTCCACAAGTAACCTTCAGGTTGCAGGCGAACCAAGCAATCAGCTAATCATATGTAATCGGTTGGAAGCAAAGCATTTTCGTGCTGTTATACTCCTACGAGAACACCATAGCTTTCATCTGCAACAGCAGGGCTCAGCAACAGGAAATTGACCTCACAGTAAATTCTTTACAGATTTGATCATGCTTTTTTTACCATCAATTGTAACGTACAAACCTGCAAGTGGAGTTTTGTATTGCTGGATATGGTGAAGGCAGTTGCCAAAAGTAAATACAAGTAATGGGGATAGATGCTTAAAAAACTCCAAAGGAAGATGTTTCAAATACACTAAAGATTTTGTGATTTTAACGGGGAAAGTATAGGGTGACAAAAATGATGGGCAGAAAGTATTAAAAGAAGTAGCATTGACTAATTTGTCTTGTGATTTTTCTCTGACCATTTGAGGTTAAAATGATTTGGCCAAAAGTACAATGTAGAGTTTGTACTGTTGAAAGAATAGAAGTGTGAAATATAAATGGAGAAATCTTCCACAAATCATAAAACTCCATGTAAAATGTATGATGCCTACCATTTTCCAGATAAGAAGTGGCCGTACCTTCTGATGGGTCAAGTCTGCGGGCTCGCCTTCCATGCTTAGAGTTGTTGTGTACAAACATGTTGTCTGAAACAGCCAGCACATGGCCATCAACATTAACTGTTGTTGATATAACAACCTAGAAATAAAGAATACATTAGTTAGGGCACAGTTAGTGTTGTGCAAAAACTCTGCAAAGTGCTGACACCTTAATGAGCTGAAAAGAAATACAAGGGCCTTATTTTACTGTTAAATTAAACTGTCTTTGCCGAGAGCATGGAGTGGTGCCAGAATAAAGATGCTCCTTTCAAGAACAGTTTATGTAGTTGCTATAAATACCTGTCATTCATGTCAGCCTCTGTAAAAGCTTTCTCTTATAATTGTGTCTCTTAAAAACCCGCCACACTAATTACAATTTAATCTGCCTATTATGTTAACAAATGAATGCAATTCATGGGAATATTCCACTCACCATTATCAGGCCCTAAAACACCCCTCAAGCTACTCATTTAAATAGTTGCTGTTTTCATTGATCTATTGATATATTGATTAACTAGTTTATCTAATTAGAACTGCCTCACTTGAGAATGGGTTCACATGAAAGGAGGCAGGGATTTTGAAATTACCACACACTCTTTAATAAATCAGTAGGCTTTCCTGCTTTCTCTTGGTAAATTATCCTAGGTCAATTTTCCACTTGCATTTAATCACTAATAATGAACTTTTTTGCATCTGAAAAGAAAGGGCTGAATATGAATAGTGAAAGTGTTTTCAATCAGTGAAAAATAAGCCCCTCTCAAGTTCATTTTGATGGTGATTGACCCTGGTATGTCAATGGAATTTCCTCCTTTGAGTGAAAGAGTTTCATTCTGCATCCAGGTTCAGGGACTGGCCATAGGATAGATGATGGATAGGCTTCTCTGGCTTCCAGCTGCTTCTTCGTTGGAAGGGAAAGAATACAAAATGCATGACCTTACTTTAGACCCTACTTCTTAACAAATAGAAGTAGAATCTGCTTCTGTCCAATTTCTTACAGAAATCCCATCACTTGCTTAAAAGTTCACGAGGAAAAGGGAAACACCGATTGTATGAACTATTAAAGTCTTTTAAAGTTTGTTCAGAAAGCAACAACCCATTTTTTTTAGTCCATATCCTAACTACAACTATTGTGTGTGTATAAAAAACAGATCTGGAAAGCATTTCCAATAGTCAAAGTGGCAAATGCTGTGTAACTAAGAACATCCAGTTCTAACCCACCTAAATTTGATGAGCTCCAAAACTTTGAATCACTACACTCAAGGAACAAAGGGTGAACATTGTGTTAAGGTCAAACTCTCTAACCTGGGGTTGGCGTGGAGTACGTCCTGGAATGTTCTGACTTCAGTGTGTAAATAATGCTGGCATTATTGCAGAGCTATTGCTGACAGAAGTTATGTAAATCAATTTGCACAAACATTTTCTGTGTTTGTGATTCTTGGAAGGTTTAAGAAAACCCTTTCAATTCATGGATTTAGTTCAAAAATAAAATTCCACCTTTTGATTTTACCATGTACTGTTCTTGCTGCCATTCTTTTATAGACAGCTGAACACTGCTTGCAGTTTACCAAGCTAAATACATGATAATATTACCCTGAATGGATTTGTATGCCAATCACTACATTGTAGTGCACAAATGCACTACAATTAAAAATATATTAGATATATCAACTCGTACATTTAAAATTTCCAGATTATACAATTAGGGTATAATTCGGTGGAATCTCAATATAGACTTGATTTATTTTCAAAAATCATACCTTTTTGCATTAAATAGTTTTGATTTGTGTAATATAGAAGTCAGACTGGGCTATAAAATCCCAACCATTTTACTCTGTCACTATATGTAGGTCATTGGCTGAGGGAAAGATTGCTGTTCAGCACAAAAGAATCTATGTTCCTTCAATCTCCCACAGTGCACCTCAAGAAAGGTGCTGAGGCAGTGAAATCAGTGAAATGATTGTCTGGGGTCTGACACCCAGTTAAGTCCAGTTAAACCTTCTGAGAAGCAGGGAGATTAGCTGAAGAGACCCGTGAAAGTCCTTCCAGTGACTAGTGGCTCCATAGTCGACCACAAGATCGCTGGTGACTGATGCTTCTTTTAGTCATCAGTGAGACAAAGAGGACATTTCCACTCATTTCAGGTTTGACCTTCTGCTCCGCGTGAATGGATCAATATCACCAATGCCACTTGTATCTGAGATGCATGAAAAATGGAAACACTGCTACATTTTTGAAGGGAGAATTTTATCCTGCTATAAACTTCTTCCGTCCAATCATTTTGGCTAACATATTTGGCAGTACTCCAAGTTGGCTACAATGTGTCTCCTTGTTTAGTTAACCACAAATATATTTCTTAAAACTATTTTCAGATAGCATGATTCACGGTTTACTTCTGCTGAATCTGAACATTGACTGAATTCCACCATATTTAGTCACCTACTGACAACATAGTTAAAACTTTCCACTCTGGGAACAATTCTTTTCTTTAAATCAATGGTCTTTTTTAATACATGTCCAAATAGTCATACCGTAATGGTGATTTGCATTATATTACACTCCAAAATAATGGTGTGTAATGATAAAGAAACATGTATTTATAAGAAAAATGCCACCTTATCCAATAAGAAATATAACAAACATAAGTTGGTGTTATTTTGGAGATAAAGGAATTATCCGGGAAATACAAAATAAAGATCATTTCAAATAACCGACTGGTCAAACAGCTTCTGAAAGAGATAGAATGGTTAATGCTAAACATTAAATTAATGTTTCTTCTCACAGATGCTATCAACCCGTTATCTATTCCATTATTTTCTGTTTTTATTGCGTATTAGGTATCATCATGGTTGTTTTGAAAAATTAATTAGTATGTAAAAGGTTTACATTAAATATAAAGTAACTTTCCATTGATACCATATTTTAACTCTACCTATTCCAAGGATAGAGGGTAAACAATGTACAGGCTCTGGATGCCCAGTTAGATGAATAAATCACATTGACAATCTGTCCTGGTCTCCTTATTTTGTGAAGTAAAAAATCTGGAAGCAGTCAAATGGAAATAGCATTTTTAATGACTCAGACAAAATTAATCTGAATGAAGTATTCCTTTCAATCTAATATTTTTAAAATTCTAGAAATCATATATTAACACTAACAATTTTAATAAGATGATACCTTTTTATGATAAAAGATATTATTAAATGAGCATTTTTCGGTTTGCCAAGTTATTAATTGATTTTGTTAACTTCCAATAATTTAAAGAAGGTATGGGTTTACCATTAGCTGTTTGTAGGACATTGCTGTGTGCAAATTGACTGCCATGATTGGCAGTTAGTGTACATTACAGGAAATCCTATGAAGTGCTTTGAGACGTCCTCTCGACATGAAATGTGCTATATCAAATGCAAATATTATTATTACTATTAAGTTATGTTTATTACACCCTCTTCATTTAGAATGTAAACTGTATTTTACCTGAATATGCATTATGACTAAAGTGCGGTCCCTGCCAATATGGATTAAAGTGGTCCATGTTTTTGGTTTGGTACCAAAAAGAATGATTTTGAACTCCCTGGATACACGAGGTGCTTCAGTGTACACCAGGTCATAGATCTGTGCCTCTGACTCTCCACATAAGAGTTTTCGATCTCTGCTATGATGTCAGTGAAGTGCTAAGAGGAGGTAAGGAAAATCGGCAGGTGTGTTAACCAGGGACCCGCTCCTTTACCTACATGTAGCTGGTTAAAGACCATCAATGCCAGAGGCCTGTGGTCAGATCACACGTCCCACCTCTGTCTGAAAATAGTGAAGAGCACAAGGTGCTCTAAAGAAGGGAGGGAATCAAATTTATGAAAAAAATAACTAAGTCATCTATTTTATACCAAGCACTGGATATCCGAAAAATAAATTCCTTCCAGATGTTGTGTTTTTTTTATTAGAAATGTTGCTTGCATTACCTGGAATCTGCGCATATCCCTCGGGTTCCCTGCATTCTTCAAGCAGTTCTGATTGCACTTGAGGAAAAACTTTAAGAAGAATCTGAAATGACACACAGAAGACAAACGTATTAAAAATACATGAAAATGATAAATTGCTGCATTGACTGATGAATAAATTAGATTATCATACACAACAAAAAGGCACACATTTACATGTGCGGCTCACACCCTTTGCATCCTTTATTTTTTTTCATTTGATGTTGTCCACATTATACCTTGTATCTGCATCTGCCTTCCACACAAGTCATTTGATATTCCACCCACCAATTTTTACCAGCAACTACTCTGCAATTAAGCCAAACAAAATCAATACTCAGGTAAATTACACACACCTGTGACCATGCTTCAATTTAACTACATCAGAATAGGACCTAACAAGGTGAGAGCATACAGCAAAGTTATGGTTCTGTCAGGCAATTAGGTTTCACTTCGGGGACATACGCACAGGGCAATTATGCCGCACATTACAACCTGGCTAATCTTCTGAACAAATGTCATCTGTGAGAGACTAGGTGAAGACAGTTCATTTGCTGTCTAAATGTTTCTGCTCTTTAACTGTCACCCTTTTTACGTAGTGTATCATAACGGAACTTTTATTCAATCTGAAATATTTTAAATACATCCTGAAAGGATTTACTCTCTTAAAAAAAACACTATTCACCTTTA
>NW_024704748.1:22289875-22294875 GCF_018977255.1 Callorhinchus milii | reverse complement strand
CACAACAAATCAATGAAGAAACTTTTATTTAGCTGCTGCATAGCAAATTGCAAGATTGGTGCCACTTACCTATCTCTGACCCCACTAACAAAAACATCTTCCTTGTTTCCTAGAACCCCACACTACTAATGGAATAGGATTATACCACCAGTCTGACTAAAGTCTTTTGAATTGGGTTTCGTCTGTTAGGTTTCCTGCAAAAATCTATCTTCAGAATGGCTGAAACAAATAATAACATTGTTCTGTGTACTGCTAGAGTAAGCTAACCTTGTTGAATAGGTATTGTATTTGCGCAGCTACTGATACCTTAGCTTTTGTGGGAGAGAAACAGGTCAGGACTATGACATCATCACAAATACAAGTGGCCCTCTGTCTGTAAATTCAGAAAGAAATGTTTTCTTTGTGGGAAAACTGCACGCAGGCATCAAAAAGTTTGATCTAAATCCGCTCAGAATCATTTGTTTCGAGGAAACACAACTATTTGCTGTATTAGCTTCACGACTGGAATATTGAACGATTTCAATGGCTGTTGAGTACGCCAAATTATGGTAAAAATGGTATCATGGACATTATTCTATTTTACAATGAATTTCAAATCATAAATTACGTACAAAAATAAGCGTCTGGCAAAAATTTTAAAAGACTCACATCTTGCAAAAAAAAATCAGAATTTTTAAAATCCACAGCCAAAACAGCTCTATGCATTGCACTGTGAATATATAGATGGCATAAAGTATGCGTGAGAAGTGACAGCAGAGAAAATGTAAAGAGAAAAGTGTTTCCAAAGGAGCCATACAGCTGATAGATGTTTTGAGGTTAACTGACACCAGTACTTTGGCTTGTCTCCCTCGAACACAAGTTTCAAAGAGTGAAATCTACAAATAATAAGAATCCACACAGACCAGTCATGTTAGCATCCTCAAAACATCTCCTTCCTCCATGGAGAGAACACCAAGATGTCAGCTCAATTTTTGTCAAAATCCTGACACATAAATAGACAAACAGCCTCCTGTGTTCTGGCTAATTTGCAGAAGCATGACTGCAACCCCAGGTCTGTTTCTGTTTAGGCAGGGAAGGACTAAGGAAGCAATAATTATTTTGTAAGCATCGACCAAAGTATTCAGCTGTGACATTTTAATGCTAAAACCTGATCATTTGTGCAATTTAGCTGATTAACATTTTATTTGTAATTCTGATCAGCTCCACCAGAGGGCTTCTTATCTTAATTTGAATCCATTCTCATCGTCAAGATTTGTCAGGTTCTATCTCTTGCATCAACTGAGAGTAATCATTTGTCGAGAAGAATAATGTTCATTGATCACAATTTTGTATGAAGATATCAATTGAATATGCAGTGTAAGAGCGCAGTTTATTTAAAACGTAGCATTTTACATTAAGATGATAAGAATATGATTTTTAGTTCTCAAAAAGCTATAAGCCACCTAGATGAGGGTGAAGTTGTCAACTATGATTGCCAATTGGAAAGAATTAATAATATCGTTAGGCAATTCAGTTGACTGACATGTCATCACATCGACACGAGATGACTTCTGCATTTATTCAAATTGTTCTCCCTCTTTCTTCTCTCCTCTCTTGGAGGGGCTGATGCATGTTGGCATACAGTTCCACCATGAGCCCTCCAGTACCTCACCCAAATGACCAAGGCGTGTTACCAGATTTATCTGCCATAGAGGTATCAAAGCCAAACCTGATCCCATTCTCACTTGATATCCACAAGTACATTTTCCAGCCAAGGTCACTGGCATGAAATGAACCCTTGCTAATGTTTCCCCCATGCCCTAAACCAAAGACACAAAGGTCCATAGCAATGTCTCCAAATGTTTCCCCTACTGAGATCCTATAATCTAGGTTTAGAGCAAATTCACTGCAGATGGACGGCAAGAAAAAAAATCTTAATTTTTCAAACTTTCAGATACTCCAGATTGCTGATTAATAATTAATGTAGATCAGCTCCCTAAATCAGACACCAGGGTTTTGTAAAAGCCGAATGCAACAACAGCAGCTGTTGAAACATTCCACCACACTTTGATAACTATTATTAAAAAAAACTTTAAGCACCCAAAACTTTGGTTTAATCAGATGTCCCATTTATTTTGGTAGTTAAAAATCCTTGTAATTTCTGCTATAAAATGTCTTGAATTTTTGTAAATGTCACCCTGATAAATTTAGGTGGCAATTAGATAAACGGTGCATGATCAGGAAGGTCATGGTTTGATATCTCATTTATGGTGAGTTTGCTGTTCTCAAGACATGGTGGTAAGGTATTAAAATTGGCTTTGATGATCTTGGGTGCAAGGTGGACAAAAATCAGCCAAAGTTCTCACTCCTGATTGTTGTCCTGTATAACTTGCCATCAAGAATGAATGTTTGGATGCTGAGTGAGGATAAGATTGGGCTTCACTCTTGATGTTCCTTTTGTTCACTGTCTTAGTTTGTACATGAGGAATGATCACCCTTGCTAATGTTTCTCCCATTTTCTAACCCAAGGTGCCAAAGAGCCAACTGACGACCACAAAATGTTTTGAAATTTGTGAGGTAATTTTGCCCTCAAGATAAGGGATATCAACAAGGTGGAAGAACACTTTTCCAATTCTGGAAATGTCAAGCTGTTTCCTTTTCTCAGACAACATGCAGGCGTAAAAAGTTGTACTCCTGCTGTCTAAATTGCAATTGGAATTATGGATTGGACTCTGTCTCCCTAGCCCTCTGATGTCAACTGTAGAGTTCCCACCATTGCCTTGCTAGAGATCAGCTCACTGAATAAAAAGTGGAGGATCATGTCTGGAGCGCTCCTGTTCTCCATGACTCATTTCCACACTGGGCATTCATTGCATTTACCAACTGAGCCATCAGCTGATCTTGATCTATGGTTTGGGTTCGTATGGATCTACACTTGATTTTATTCTGTTAAAAACTAGATTTTTATATACCTAATACCAAAATAATAATAAATAATAATCCAGTGTTTTTGTCATGTTGCCATCAGTATAATAATATTTTAACAAGTGTTACTTCTTTAGCTTTACATTTGAAAAAGATGGGTGCCTTTTATTGAGATAGATAGACCAATGCATAGACTTTTTTTTGATATCTTATGAAACTTAAAAATTAAGCTTTAGGGTTAATTTATGATTTAAAATATATTTCAAGATAAAGAAAAGATTGGTCTCAAAGATATTTTTTCAGGAATCTCCTGCAATTGGTAAGAAAAAGGAAAAGCATCAGCTTGTGTACATTCCAGGTTTATTGTTATGAAGAGTCTCTCTTTCCCTTGAGTAAAAAGCCCCATTAATTGCTCATGTAACAGAGGAAACTGTGTAGGTCGCACTTTAATACAGGAGCATTTATCCTGACACTCAGAGACACAGCTGCAGGTCAGGATTCTAACCAATCCTAAGAGAACAAGAGGAACTAAGATAATGAAAATTTC
Organism: Callorhinchus milii; assembly: GCF_018977255.1. Lineage (NCBI taxonomy): Eukaryota > Metazoa > Chordata > Chondrichthyes > Chimaeriformes > Callorhinchidae > Callorhinchus > Callorhinchus milii. Next base: position 22,291,424 of record NW_024704748.1, on the reverse strand, counting down.
TTCATGTATAAAATCCCTAATCAAAAAGCTGGTGGTATCATCTTGTAGTGCAGAGACTGCAACTTAAAATTAATATACAACAGATCCTTTGGCAAAATGAACAGGCCCCTGTTGTCTGCAGGATTCCAAGCTACCACAGCACCACTGTGCGTAAACAACACAGTAGTTGGTACATCTACCGTTTAAACCTTGAAATCGAATGCAACTCACTGGGCTGCAAGTATCAATGGTTGGGCAAATCATGATATAAAAAGTATGCTAAATTAATTTAAAATTCTATGCTCAAATGACTTTTATTTGATTTGGTAACTTTTTATTTAATACACCTATGTCTAAATTGTCAGCCTCACAAGAACGATTACAAAATGTGCTATCACACAGCATGATGACCTACTTGCAGGTATTGTGTTGCCATTGGGAATGTGCAGAGGGAAATGCAGAACCACTTACCAACTTTCCTTAACCATACACAAATTGCTCTGGAAGAGCTATCTAAATATTTGCAAATGTATTTAGCATCCGTAAGATTTGCCAGTGATCCCAAAGTGTTTGCCTTTTGTTGTAAATTGCAATTTTACAACTTCATGCTTGTGATCTATTTCGGCAAAGCTCCACTGGCACTCTGTATTGGCCCCCACAGACAAAATATCTGATACTCCACGAGCCACCAGAGAACTCTCAATTTGTTGTTAGACGGGCTGCTACTTTGCCATCCTCAATCTGCATGGAGGAAGATTAAACATTCAATTTGTTACTTGATAGGCCACAAGGTTCACCACTTACCATACAAATGGAAAACATTACTGTCATTCCTCAACTTGCTTGCCTGAGTATTTTATTATTTGTAATATTTACTTCAGGGAAATTATGATTCATGTCATATTTATCTTCATGAAAAATGTGCATCTAAATGGAAATCACCTTTTGAATGCATGAGGATATACTGCAATACTAATATGCTTCATGAACTATAAAATTTAGTCACAGTGTATGGATATATTATACCATGACTTTAATATTCTCACATCAAGCAAATTTTCACTGTATTAAGCTGATACCCTGAGACCTGATTTCAGTTTGATAATCATCACACTTACATGATGGTACAAGTCACTGCCTGTAGATTTATGTCCCCCCTCAGCTCTTTTGCATTAATCTGTCTCTGAATAAGCTATTTGCACTTCCTCGCTGCATGCAGGAAATTGAAATAAGGTGCAAATTTGTAGGTCTTAAATTTGAACAAGTATGGACAGATATTTTTCACCTGATACCACTCATTTGTTTCAAATAAATACAAGGAAAATTTTATTCAGCTGCAAGTGTCCTGAGGCAGTTCCACTAGTTACCTACTGTTATCTTTTTCCCTTCACATCTGTATGAGTCTTTTACACAGTACTGGCCGGGTGAATTGTTTTGCAATTAGCTCTATTTTATGTCATTATTAACAAATGCACAGATATCCTCAAACTACTTGGCTTACAAATGCAGCGGACATATTTAACAGTCAAGTGTATGTTCCTTTAAAAACATAATTAGAAAAAACGTGTAA
>NW_024704748.1:22262375-22279875 GCF_018977255.1 Callorhinchus milii | reverse complement strand
AGTTGAATCAAGCTATTTACATGAGTCTGATGCACATCATTTTGATTCGCAGCTGGTTTAAAGCTGGCATCAGGAAGTGGGCATTTTTACTATGCAATAACTGTGGGTAAATAAATTTACACCATTTACAATGTAATATTTTAATCTGGAACAGCTGCAAATCCAGTACAAAACTGAATTAGCAGCTGCCGTGTAAAAGGGTATTGGGCAATCATCACTGGTCTGCTTTTGCTTTTTGCACAGTGTTTTATGAGATTGGAAGTAAATGTATGACAGGAACCCCAGTAACCTGAGACCCTGGGTCAGTAATGTATTAAAACAAAACAAGACACACATGGCTTTTGCACTGCAAGAGTTCACTGAGGAATGGGACTCAGAGAAAGAAAAAGACAAAGGCAGAGCTAACAGTTGTAATTATAGCTCCAGTTATGTGAGTCAATCCGTTACTGAATACAGGCCTGACAAATTACTATAAATGCCAAGCCAGAACAACACTGGAGTAATTGAGACCAGTATTAGACAATTTGCCAGTCCAGCAAACTACATTTATACAACCCCCAATTTTTTCATCAATTTTAATGAGACCATAGTTGGGCACTGATTTATATGTTCTTTGCTGTACAGTTCAACAAGGGCACCACAGAGTTCTACTACAGTCTGATATCTTAGAGGTAGGTACTTTTAGGATTACTTATTTATTAAATTAAACAAGCATTTATGAAACGTGCGGGATGAAAATAATTAAGACGCGCAGATATTTTATTGCATTTTTTTTCCGAAGAAAGATATTCTAAGCATTCTTATGTGCGTTTATGCTACACAGTCCAGTCCAGAGCATTGCCTCACATCGAGCAGTATAAATCGATGTTGAGACAGTGCAAATCGCTGTATAAATGCAGTAATAAGAATTGATACCGGCTCCACTCCCCACGGTCGCTTGTAAGTTCTTGTGTGGTTCCCTGGACGACAGAGGAAGTTTCAAGGGATTTTTTTTCTAATGTTATTAAAGAACTGGCCATGTGGCCTGCTCCTCAATAATTTTTTTAAAATTAGGCATTAGTGTTTATCAACTCCCGGTCATTCCAATGTGGAATGGGCTGTATAAATCAGGCTTCACATTTCTCTTACTGCTGAAAGCAAAATCGCTTTGCTTCCACGAGTAGAATCACAGCGTGAGATAATCATGATCTTGCACAGATAGATGTGCAGTCTCACTTTTTTGTTGTCAAAATAGCAATTTTTTTTAGCACAAAATCAAGGTCCTGGAAGCTCCATGAATATTTAAAAGAAAATATCAAGATAGTGGCTTATCTCTTTATACAATAGCTTGTAAGTGTTAAATCTGCAAACATGATATAATGCTTTGCTTTTTTCAAAGGATGTCCCTTCCTTAGGTAGGATCCAGGCAGGTTAGTACTATGTATATTGAATTGAAGGTGCCACACTGGTATTGCCAGGGTTATTCGGTACCTTTAATCCACAGATCAAACACATTTTGTCACATTTTCATGTCCTCAGTATGTGTTAGAGTTTAATTATTTAGACATTTTAAATGCTTTTGTAGAAAAGTTATTGCAAGTACAGTATGATGCAGCAGCATTTTTTTTCATATGATTGATTGCTTCATATGACAAATATCATCATCAGCTTCTGATAGTACCTGTTTTAAGTTCCAGTTGATTCAGATAAAGCATCAATTGAATGGGAAAAATATTCTAATTTACTATACCCCTGCTGTTAACCTTGCTGAAATCTACTTTCACACTGCAATGAACCACATATTATGGACCTGCCACTGTTAGATGTGAATAAAAGATTTCCCACATGGGGCAAGGTTTGTAAAATCATTTAATGCAAGAAAAAATAAAAAAAAATGAATGTACGTAATAAAAAGAGTTCATTAAGGTAAAGAAATTAAGACGTACTTTAGCAACTAACTCATTAGTTTGCCTTGTTTCCTAGACCCACTTTTATGAATTGTTTCTCATTTTATTCTAGAATTAATGCTGATCCGTGGCACAAATCAAATTTTGAAATTATGTAGCAGAGACAATAAATTTGGCCTTATGACGCTTAAAGAAGAATCCCAGGGGGAGTCATTGAGTGAATCTGCAGGGATAGAGAGGTGGCAGTCAGGCTGCTCTTTATCATGACAGATCTCCTTTACACACTAATTTTCTTGTTAAAGAAGAGGGAATAGAGTTAAATCCTAAGAAATCCTTTTACTGCTGGTTTGACTTGGCAGCTGAAAAAAAAAGAGGTTTCGGAGATTCCAACTGCTCCCTTTGAGGCTGTATTCCCAATGGATGTAGCACATAACCCCTTTCCCCCTTCCCCCAAAGAAAATTCAGTTCAGAGAAAATACAAGAACATAACTTTGTTCAGAATCAGAGCATTTTACTGCTACAAACAGATATTTCCCCAGATTACAATTTATTTTGTATTAACTGTCAAGGGTACTTTTGAGAAATATAGATAACAATTCAGACGCAATCGATGAGGAGTGACAGTCGATTTTATAGCTTAATAGAAGACAAGAAAAAATGATTGTAGAAACAACTCTTGAGGAATTTATTTGTTTTCCATAATATTTGTTATGTGAAATTTATTACTGCTTTGAATGGGTGTAACTCATCCAAATAATAAAATTTAAGCATCAAATTGCATTATGAACTACAGTAAAGAAATAATGAATCTAAACGTAAGATCACTTTCAGTGTAAGCAACAAAAAAACATGATTTTATGACTATATTATTCTTGCAATTCAATATTTTCACACTAATATCTTACTTCTACCTTATTTGTATGTTTATCTTCTCTCGGGTTCTGCAGTCTCATTGCGCTACATATCATTTCTCAATAAAAGGAAAGGCAGGGGACCTGTTCTCAAGCTTCTACCAATGATGCTTTAAACAGTCACTAGGCAATACACAAGACTTATACTGTACCACTTTTATGTTATGAGTTTGCCTGCAGGGGCAGATCTGGTTCTGCAGTTAATTCTAAAGCAAAACAGCCGGGGATCTTCCAGCACTGAACTTGGAAAATCCTTTACGGGCACCTTCCACTGCCACCACATCAGAGGAGATCGACTCCGTGATGAAACGTGGCAGTGGTAACGGTGGACAATGACGCTCCCATTATTATGTGAACGTCTGATGTCATCAAGTAAGTAGAGAGATGCGCGTGCGTAAAAGCCATTTGAAATTTATTTTTGCAATCTCCACTAACCAAATAATGGTAGTGAAACCGGAAAAAGGTCCAGGAGCACAAGTCACCTGATATTCAGGCATATCTCCGAGTCTTCGCTAACCAGTATTTATCTTCTCTTAGTTCTGCTGTCTTATTGTGCTACATATCATTTCTCAATAAAAGAAAACGAAGGGGACCCGAAAAAATAAATTAGTAATGGTTTTTGTGCATGCACGAAGGTGTCTGACATCATTGTATTACTTGTGCAATAACAACGGATGTTCAGACATGTGCATAACATCATTTCGCCACAAACAGCAACCACACCCCATCGCTCCTCCGGAAGTATGAAAGAAATGTAAAAGCGATGGATGCAGCGCAAACTGACAGCGTCTCCAGTTTTGTGCTGTAGTACACGCTGCCAGACCCACCTCTGTAGGTTCTTCTCTCTTTCATGCTTCTCTTGGTACCTTCCCAAGTGACCTGAATGATATTTGGAACTCACCTTGTACGGCAGAGTGGAAGCAGAATCTACATCATATTGCTCTATGGCACAGTGTGTCAATGCTCCAGTGTTGCATGCCATTGAGGGTACCCTTTTTTGCCCTTGATTTTCTGAAAGAATTCATTTTTCCTTAGGCAATTTTTTTTTACCTTTTATTTTCAAGCATGCTTTGTTTGCATAAATGAGATAATGAAAACTGACAGAGGTCAGTTTGTATAGAATGACCCTGTTCTTAAATTCCATGGAAATGCAAAGGTTCACCCTCACGCTCTGTTTATATTGCAAGCTACTTCAGAACCAATTCATATAGATCCTCTTCTGAAGTAGCTCAATGCTGTTAGTGCTAGCACCCTTCATGTTTACGCTGGTGGGCAGAACTTAAAGCTGTAAAGGTAACATAGAAAACAAGTTGTGAGTTGCAACTTTTCTTTCTGATCTAGATATTTGTTGCCAAAGTTAGGACTGCTATCAATGACATCACTAGAACATAAACACTCAAGAAACACAGTACAAATTGTTATTGAAGGCAATTGGTCTCTAACATTTGAATAGGACAGATTAGAATAAGAATACTATTTTTGTTGACGCATTTCTTATGGAAACCGCACAAAAATATTTGCCATGCATTCCTACAGACTTTAGAGCGACACTAACACTACTGACGTGCTAAATGAGGATCCATGTAACTTGCTTGGTCTTGCTGAAGCCCTTGTCATAGTTAAAAGAAAGCTTTGGCATTCTGTCAAAATGTAACATGTTTAATCCTGGATTTTAAATTGCAGGATTTAATGTTCCAGTCCTTTGGTGTGCAATGTGAAACTAACATGACATCTAGCAGATAAAGAAAGTCTCACATAAAGAAACTCTCTTAAAAGTTCCTTTTCTTCCCAATGACTACACAGCTTGGCTTCTTCTTAGTAACATGGAAAACTCAAACCCAGCACCGTGGCCAGAAATGAAATGATGAAACTTGCCACTGTTCAAATTTATCCATACTTCTCACTTATGACATGATTGATTTTCTTTCAGAGTGCTCAAATAAGGGATTGTCTTCCTTATCACTGTGGTACGAGCTAATGTATACAGCCTTGGCCAGTCTGGGAATGGCAAGGGGTTGACATGTGGAAGTACCACTGAAATGAATACGGATGAAATTTGAAAGTGCAATTTTCCGTCTGTCAATCACCTTTGAAAAGAACAACTTAACCACCAATCAGAAAGGTCCTCAGTGAGGTCATCTTCATTCAGGGTTACTTTTGAGAGGAAATCTAGCATTATTAAGTAACATATCATGTTTTCATAACAATTTCTATGAAGCAATTTTGTGGGCCTCGTCATGATTCATCATAGCTATTTGAAACATAGGTAATACCGCAAATTAAAGAGTATTTGATGATGTTACGAAAAATCTTGAATGTAAAAGCATTGTTAACATGATATTCTTCGTTCAGCTCACTTCAGAAGAAAATGTGTGGTACTTCAGCATTAATAATGTATAGACACCAAAAACCCATTTTGACCATGGTTTTAAGATGCTTCAAAATACAGCCAATTAAGGTTTATTTAATTATTAAGGTTGAATAAATAACAGCGAAACATGTTAAAAATCTTTCAGTTTCAGTCAATCATAATAAAAAATTAATGAGACTGGATAGAGAGCCATAAAAACTGATAGGCTGCAATCGTGAATTATAAATTGGTATTGATTTTTTTTCTTAGCAATAACACTCTCAGGTAATCGTATGTTGCCACGTGTAAAGTGCACTTTCCTGGTTCAGATTAATATTAACTATCAAATATATATGAGATGGATGCATTTGTGACACATCCGATTTCTAAAACAAAAAGCACAATACAATCTGAGGAATAACAAGGACACAAAACACGGAAACCTAGGGAGTTTATGGGAACAGAAAGGGATCCCACTGTGCTGTGAATTCTTAAGACATAGTTACCTTATTCTTTTCCTGTCAGTGTTTCTGTGATATGTTACCTTGTTAGTATCAGTAGGAAAAACATAAATATTTTTTATTGTTTGTGAATCTCAACCTATCTTGTTAATAGGCAGGCCACACTGAGTCAAAACCATATTATATGACACTGGGCAGAGATAATCATTCAAAAATGTCACTTTTTGCCACCTTGCTTTGTTAAATTCTAAACCCTAAAAATTGCAAGGGATTTTCCTGCATTCTGTTTAATGAAGGAGGAGAGAAACAAATAGGACATTTCCCTAGGCAACCTCAGATAAAGTGGACAATTACTATTGGCATTCTACATGTAAATATTTAACACTTCACAGCTAGTTTGCACCTAAATGCCCATTAGATGTTGCTACAAGCCTGGACACCATTTCCCAACAGGACCACATCAGCCTTCATCTGCAATGTTTATTGGATTACAACAAGCACAAATCTTGTTGTAAATGGAAGTGAAAGAGAACCAGATTTACTGACGGATATGGTGTCCAGGCAAATACCTCACTAGTTGATAGGAAGTAACCTGCTTGAAGCAAATTTGAACAAAAGCAATGCCTGTGATAAAACTGCTCTTTGTCAGGTTAATTGATAAGCTTCTGCTGCAGTTCATTACCCAGACAGATCAGGCTTAACGATTTAGACAAAGAAGTGGATGTTTGTTAGAATATGTTAATTATACTCGAGCACGTCTACCTGCTCTAATTAATCTTATTTTTCTCTGTTTATTTTATGTTGCAGCTGGATATATTTTCAAAAGTCTCAGAAATGGAGAATGCTACTTCATGTTGAACCAACAGATATTTCTTATTCTACAGCCAAGACTGACCCATAATTCATATGGGACCAAGTCTTGAATGCCTTCGACTTCCTTAACTCATGAAGAGAATCAAAAATCATATCAAATAATTCAATAAGTATTAGTGTGCATCATCAATACCATAAGCATTTTAAAAATATATATTTTTGAGTTTCCATTGTAGTGATAGCATAGGTTGACTGATATGGCAATACTTATGCAAATTAAGGTCTCTGCGATTAAAACAAATGTTATGTTGTCAATTTTCATCCACTTAATAAATACTCCATATGCTGTTTTGGCTTTTTACCTTTCCTGCTACCTGTTTTATTCCTTAATATAATATTTTTAAATTCAAACGCAAAGGAAGACTTATTATTGTATGTCATGAAGAATAAAATGCAACCTTTGTCACATTACATAGGCATCTCACTACAAAGCATTTGGTAATGCAATATTCCTGCCCACAAACTACAATTCCCAGTAACAGAATTTTTCACTTCTTTATGACCCTGTCTCTTTGACAATAATATGCTCTTTTTCAGTATAAAATTCTCTTTTTTTGCCCCAAAATGTAATAATAAAAGATTACTGTACATATTCTTTTTTTCAGGATTCCTTTAGTCCAATTTGGCCTAAGTGCATATTGCTGCACTGAACCTGAGACCTCTAGCTACGACCTCTACACATGTATATTTAATGGGCCAGCAGTTGGCAAGGGTGCTGCTCTGATCAAGATTTGAAGAAGTAGCTTTGAACACCCCTGTGTATTGCTGGTTGCACGGCCCCAAGCTGCTAGTAGCAGATGTAGAATGTTGCATCACAGTTTTAGGAAATATTCAACACATCTTTTGTTCTGAAAAATAAACACAAACACATACAAGCCCTGTTCGGCTAAATACAGCATAGCTGCACTTCATGTCAAAATCGCTGGTAATTTGCAATAGCGGTCCATTTTTGACACAATTAGTTTGTAGAAACACTATTGACTGACTAATACTGGTTTGTTCAACGGCTCTCTGTGAGTTACACATATATCTGTCTAATAGAACACTAACAACACTAGCTCTTGATTTCTCAAGAGTGCCTGTACTCATTGACATGTCCCCTGTGCCTTTACTTCTGGGACGCAGACTGCTTTTCCCCACACTGCAACATTCAAATACAAAACAGCAGATACGCAGCCTAAACATTAGTGGCATTTAACTGTTTTTTTCCTCTCAAATGGACAGGTAAAATTGCTTTGTAAATTGGGAATAGTAGTTTCAATGTCCATGACATCAACTCTTCAGGTGCTTTCTTCAGTACCTTACTAACTGAACGCTCAGACTTTTGCTTCGACTACCTCCACCCTCAGTGCTTTGTACCTTGTCTGCAAGCCACCCCAGAATTGAAACCCCTCTCTCTCTCTGCACTGACCTCTCTGTTCTGGAAACAATTACTCCTAGAAGGCCTGTCAATATCATTATTTTTACAAGAAATCAATACGACTCACAGAGTTAATGGGGGATTCAGGCAGCCACCGTTTACCTTCTCACTGTCAGTGGTGCAGCAGGCCGTGCTCTGGCACAGATGACAGATTCGCCCAGACACCAAGCAGACAGTAAGCAATGGGTAAAAAAGAGAAATAGGCTGCAGGCAGGCGTGGAAAACGTCAGCTCTACAGGCATTTATGCTCTAACAAGCCAAAGATGTCAGTATCTTGTAGTGTCCAATTGGGAACAATGCAAAATTCAGAAGGAACTTGTACATGTGGTTTATTCACCAAACTGGATTTTAACATGCATCAGAGTTGTAATGTTCTGTAGCCCTAAATCTTCTGCTGATAAAAGCCTTAGTAGATTAAAAGTATACGTGGACTTGATCAACTTTTAATTGCAGTGTATTATTCTTTTGATGTATTCTTGTAGGATTCTTAATGATCGTGGTATTGATTCTTTGGTTTTTAAAATATATTACTGTAAGTAAAAATGGGATTGTTTCTTCCAATGTAAAATAAATGGTTAAACCATTTAGTCTCAGGATCAGACAAACTTATGATTATAGCTTGTCCCAACTGTCTGCAATTCAGTATTTCTCAATGAAACTAATATGCTGTATAATTATTTAAAAATGTTGATCTTTAACCTCTTCTACATTTCCCATACTTTATACTACCACCCCCAGATGGGCTAGAAGCTGTGCCAGAAGCCCTCTTGTCAGCAACACTGTGAACTATGCGATCATCTGGCATCGAGAGACATGTCTTCATACTAATTTTTTCCTGACCCCACCCCTGTCCTTGTCCTATTCATCATCTACATACATGCTTGTCAGTGCTGTGAGTATAGATCAGGCCAGCTTTCACACATTCCCTTACTTGTAAGGTATCCCGGTGTTCAGGCTTACATAGTGCCATCTAACTTGAAAGAATAAATTATTGTTTTTAAAGAACGGATTGTAATTTAGTGGCTTATTGCAAACCTATGAGGAGTAATGGGTTAAAGTAACAAATAAGACAGAGCCTGAATAGGGTCAAATATTCCTAACCAAACACTCCCTGGGCTGAAATTACCGTAATTGATGACTCCACCACATGGTGGTGAACTGCAGATACTATAAGAGGAATCTTGGAGCTTCTCGCCTACATTCAACAGATTGGAATTTGTACCAGTGTCTCACATCATTAGCTCAGTCGTTCACAGCTTTTTTGGCCCTAATGCAAACCACATGCAGAACAGGGTTGATTACTGAGGCTCATAAACAGATAGGTTCTGATTGGCTGATGTAAGATGGGAAAAAAGGGTCTCAGAGGAAAAAACAACAAACAGATCCCATGTCTACAATGCAGAACTCAAAACATTTTTCATGCTTTGTGGTTTCATTCGAAGCAGCAAGCTGTTTAAAAAATGCCTCGTCCAAATTGAACATTTGCTTGACATGATGGAAAAGTGAGTGCTATTTTCTGTTATATTGCCCTTATTCTACATTTACAAGAATACATTTTTTGCTGCTCCCAACTGATTTCACAGTGGTGAACTCCGTTTATGAATTATCTGACACATCTCCTGCAATTTTTCTGACAACAGTGCTCAGTGGAAATTTCAAGGCCCTCTCTCTGACAAGTAGAAATATCAATATTTGAATAAATTGTGGATTTTAAACTTCTCACTTCGATGCACTGGAGCAGGGAGACTGAATTTTTCTTTTACTGGGTCTAATCCCCTTGAGCCTAAAGAAAGAAATCTGTATGCAGCATTTCATTACAAGAAAGCTGCACTGAGTGACATTTGAAGCACACATCTAAGTCGACCTGATGAAGTTTACTTCCTTCAAACAACAAATAGTAGCTTTGTATTATTTCCCCTTCCCAAGAAAAAAAAGTGAAAGCATGATGGCTGAGCAAAAAACAGAAATGTTGATTCACAAATTGACAGGTCAATCTTTAAACAAATGTGTTTCTTGGGGAAAAAGTGCAGCTTTGTTCTTTGCTGAGAATTTTTTTTGCCTGGCAGAAAAATTCCAAAGCTGATTAGAAGGAACTTGTTAGGATCCTGTCTCAGACACACTGACTCCACACTTTAACAACCATGCAAACAAAACAACATAAAGATAACAAAACATTGTCATTACTTTTTATGTGTGTTGCAGATGTCAATCAATATATAGAATCAAGAACGTAAAAATTCCATTGTGCCACTGCTGAGATCTGCATTGTTTTTTTATTCAAGAACCTACAAAGTGATTAAGAAATTCAAATTAATGAAAATGAGAGCACAAGACTAAATAATTTATGAACTGCTGAAATTTACAGCAGATGTAATAATAGTCAAAACGTCTTGCAAATAAATATGATCGTGGTTTGATTTCATTGCAAGCCCTCGTTACCTCCTCAGGCAAATATTCACTGACAGCTCCACTTCCACCTTTACCACCTTCGGCCTCTTGTCTTATCCACTGAAGCTCTGATGATAGCCTCTTGGTTGCCTTTAGTAGAGGATTCCCTCTGTAATATCGCAAAGGCTGCCATAGATCTGATAGTGCCACTTAATGATAGATTGGCCTAGCCCTCTTTTTTTTCTTAAGGAGAACAACCAATCCGTACAATTTCAGCAATTCAAGAAGCGAGAGAGCACAGCTCTCTTCAGCTTGTGACACTTTTTTGTTTATTCTTCGGGGGGTAAAACTCTACTATGCTATAAACAATTCTTTACGATGATTTCCCAATTTTGGTAAACCTACAAAAACTGATCTGCTAATTCTAAAAAAAAAGCATTGTAAATATCAATAGCTCAAAGCATTTTAAAAACTGATCTTGTTTTTTTTACTTTAAACAAAAGTATAAAACATGCTGCTTGTATCTGGAACACGTTTTATTAACTGACAACATTTGCATGAACTGTTTTCTTGTAGGCCTATTTCAAATAATATTCTTGTGCACACAAAACCCAAGCTGTCATCTATAACTAAGGCCGACATACTCCGCCTGCTCCCTGTTTTAATTTTTAGCATGTTCTGGTGTGGCAATAATACTCTGATGTATTTCACTCTTGACTGGATACAGTGAGATTACTAATCAGGATTACTTGATTCAGTCAACACTGATTTCAATAAAAAGACAAAAAAAATTATCATAAATATAGAGAAAGGTCTGTGGATAGTGACAGGTGATTAAAATCTCATTCACTTGGAATCAGCCTGATTCATGGTGGTCAGATTGAGGAAGTCTTCGTATCAACAGCAGATGATTATCGTCTCACTCACTCTAAGTTATTTCTGATTGCACATGCACTCACAAATTGGTATAAAATACACTCATAAATAGCAAATGATTTTATTAAAAAGTGACCTCTTCAAGCTTTAGCCAATGTTGAGATGATTTCTTAGAAATGAGACCTGTTAAGTAACCAATCTTAATTGCTCAGGCAACAACAGCTGGAAGTCAAGTTTTATGCATTCAGCATTTTGTTGAAAATAAAACTAATATCTTTCCAAACAAATTATGAATCGGATAGCTCTAGTGCACTAAATGGTCTGTCATTGAGACATACAGCAAAGGAAGGTAAGGGGAAACAGACAGGATTCCAGCTTAAAATCACTGATGGAAATGCTCACACTTAGATATCAGGTAGTCAGAATCAGTTAAGTTGGCCCACAGTCAACGAGCTCACTAGTACTAGCTGTCCAAATTCACACAACAACAACTTGCATTGATATAGTGCCCTTTATGCAGGATAGCGTCCCGTTACACACAAAGAATAACCATTTTAATAAGTTACCAGCAAGTGATTACTGTCCATGGAACCATGCCAACAATTCTGGTTTGAGAAGTGAAGGAGAAAAATTTCAAAGAAAGGTTAAAGCTTTAACTTTAACTCAAGCCTTTATGCTACATTAGACGAGTATGATTCCAACTAGAGGAATGGGAACGCAATATTAATGATTTTTCCTCTGTACCTCCGACAACTGTATTATATTATAAAACTAAGATGGGCTTATGTTCAATCTATTATAATTATTCTATCATGTTTATTCTGGATTATTCCTAGGAATGACACCAAATGATGCAGCTAGTAATGAATCAGATACTGGAATAATCTTAAAATTGGGAATGGTAGATTTGATATGCCCAGATTGATTTCTACAGCAAAGACTGCATTGGATACAGTAAAGGATACTCTGACATTACCACACATATGTGTAAAGACATTATCGTACTGTTTCAGGTGCGGTTGTGTTTTTTTACTTGTATCTTAAACATTTCGGTGGTGATATTACTGTTACAGGCCTTTCTGTACTTAGTGCTTACAGATTTCAGTACATCCTTTAAAAACACTACTTGTTTTGTGTCTTTTTCATCACAATATCAGTAATAATTGATTTCTGGATTATGGTTTATGTAATCTTATTCTCATTTTGATGTAAGCAAAGTAGAGAAGGACTGAACACGTTTGAATGTAACTATTTAGCACAAGACTTAAGTTCACCTGGTGATATAAAGTTGATCTGCATTCCTATTAGTTTTACTCTAACTGAAAATATATCTATTTTTATAACAATAATCTTGCATTTGATATAGAATTTATCACGTCATTGCGAGTCTCAAAATGCTTCATATGATATACTGTAAAGTGGAGTCAAGTGTATTTTGTTGGCGAAATACATATATACAAATATAAATACAAATTCATATTTACATAGGGCTTTTCACTCTACTCTGGTTATTCCCAAGGACATCCGAAGGCATTTAATGCTGCTATGGCTCTGGTGCAGAACTGGTACAACTCTGGACAAATATTGTATGGAAGTTTGCAATCTAGTCTCTAGAGAGGAACCCCTAAATGTACCTGTATTAATTAGTAAGTTTACTAACAAAGATTATTTGTGTAACATAGTGTGAGCAACAAATACAACTGCCTTAATCTACATTTTCACTTGTATGGTTGGAACTTTGTTTCAGACTATTGTTTTAACAACTGTAAAATCACACATAGATCCTAGAATTTCAAAATCTGGTTGAAAAGCAGAGTTGCTGTGTAATAGTTTCTAGATACAACATTGATATCTGATGTAAATAGTATGAGCACTGACTTCATAGAGGTCACGTAGTTTATGACACTACAAAATAATTCTCTTCACTCGAGCCTTTTTTCAAAAGAACAAAATTATTCCTTCCTCTTTCCATCAAAGATTAATTGAAAATCAGGAGGCTATATTTACTCTTTATGATGAATTGTGATTTTTTTTATCTTGGGAAATTTCACCTATTTTAATAATATTGCAAATACACTTTTATAATAATCATATGTTAAGCAGTTTACAAAGCTGCTTTGGAAGATTTTTGAACTGACTGTGCAATCAAACACAGTAGCAATGTCTGTGTCAAAGTGCAAGTCAATATCTTAGTTAGAAGTTGTCTAATAGAAATGAATAACAGCAGCTGAAGCTAAGGGAAACACACTTGAAGCTGAGGATCTGGCTTGTGTTCCAAGCAATTAAAGACCGTTGAATCAATGGGGAGAAAGCAAGGCAAGATGTTATTTAGTGTGGTCATGGCTCATAAAGTCAACCTGTTGAAGGGCAGAGACACGGAGATGTTTGGGGTAGTAGTCAGTAAAAGCCCATTTTAAGTTGTCTGGATTCCCTCATTTTGAGAAACAACTGAAGCTGGAGAGTTAAGGAAGTGACCCACTAGTCCTAACACTGAGAGCAGATAATGTTCAATTCCCTGCAGTGTCTGCATCTGATAACCCAATTATCCCCACTCTATTTTTCAAAGCCTTTTTGTAACTCTCCACTTCCAAGCAAATGCATTATTTTTTAAGGAATGGTAGACTTAGCAGCTCTGGCTATTTTATTGTTTCTAACCCGTAGTGAAAGAAGTGCTGAAGTTTAAATAAATAATATTTAGGGTCCCTCTCAGCATAGCTATTGACAGTAATCAAGTGTTCCACCTTAGTAATTTAATCAACACATGCTAGTGACAAAAATCTCCTCTGACTTTCTACCAATCTCTAATACAGTACTTCTAAATTGTACACTAGTCACAATATGAGCTGTGTCAAACGCAAACGCTTGTTCTATTTAATTCTTGATTTTCAAATTAAAGATTCATTTCTAGGCACTATTTTGCGTACGGTAAACACTGGTCAGGAATTTCCAATTCAGACTTGTTGATACCTATCAAATCCCAAGCAGATAATTATGTTTACATTAGACGCTTATCCGCCCAATCAAAAAGCACTGGGAGTTTAATCTGGACAGGAAGGATGGTGAAGAAAATTGAATGTTATGTGGAGCACAGCTGGACTACATCATCTTCCAGGGCTCTTATGCGTTAATGGTGGAAATTGCACTTTGATGAGTCACATGATAAAAGTGGAGAAGCATAAATGAGCATAAAAAAAGGAATCTGTTTGGAAGACAGTAAACGGCTGATAAAGCAAGTCTTATGTTTCTATGTTCTTCAACCACCTTTATCCTGCAAATTAATATGCCATCAAAATTGTTAAGCCAAACTCAACCTGATCTGCTTAATGTTTATATTGTATGAGCACCATGAAATAAAGTTTTGCCTGCATTTGTTCCTGGAATGATACTTGTATGGTTTACTCTGGCAGACAAATGTCAAATTCCAGCAGCACAAAGCACTTAGAATATATAACAGACAATGATGTCATGATATCACACTGGCATCCTTTATTGTCTGAATGCTTATGGCATAAATTAAAAGTCGACTTAAATGTTGCAAGCAGACATGACTGAGCGACAAATCTCCTTCCAAATTGGCAGAATAGGATGATTTCATATATGTTTGGATGTTTCCAAGTGTGCATCAATTTAGCATCGTCCACCAATGTAGCTTGTTAATAATAATGGTAGCTTCCATTTTACTTCATCAAGTGTGATGTCTTTTAATTCTTGAAGTTGGGCTGAAAGGCTGTTTGATACATTGATACATTGGTTCGAGTGGAACGCACAATCAATGTTTTCCCTCAATTTTATGACTCATTTTGTTATATATGGTTCCGTTGGTGTTACTGTATCTTGCACATTTTCCCCCAAAATGAGTGAAAACCAGAATGATTTTCCTCCACTTTAGCCCATTAGGCACTAAAGTCAACTGGAAATGCCCCACTGGGCAGAACGTAATTAAAGACTGAAACAGACTGCCAGGAAGGGTGGTTGAGGCGAGGATACGGGACTCATTTAAAAATAAATAACTTGATCTTTGATGGGAAGACAGTAGGGTGGGTATTCTGGAAGGATGAGATTAAATGGGCCGAAAATCCTTCTTCATCCAAACTAATCTTCTGATCTAAATAAAATGAGATAATTCCGTACTAATTAATGATCAAAGCTGGCTCCTTCCTGATCTACATGGCTCAGAGCCATATAAACTCAAGGCATCTGACTGTGACCTCAAGCTCTACTGCTTGGGATTCCAAGCTACTCTATAAATCTGAGTTTGAATTCAATTGTTTTGCCTCCAGTTTTAAACAGTATGAGGTAGTAGGAGTCTTCCCTCCAGCTTAATGTCATTTTTATATCAGTACACTATATTGTGAATCATAATAGTTGAAAATAATGGCAAACCCAAACAACTAGGTGTTGGTAGTACATACTTTACATGGCAGTTATACTGTGGGTACTGGTATGGAACCAATGCTAGTTTGAAGTGGTGACAAGGGTCAGTGTAGTTATACTGCATGCTTGAACTGCTTCAATAAAGGTTGCCGGTCACATTCCCTGGAGTCTCCTGGGTACACAACCCACGCATTAACGTAGGCACAAATAGCCGGACGTACGTGCATTTATGTGTGTGCAGTTTGACACACTTACTTAAACTTCTTCTTAATTAGACTGATTCCCCATTGCTCCAACTTCATTGTTTGCAGTCTCATTAGAGAACTGACAAGATAAAGAGGTAATCATCCATTTTGCTATTACAGCCAAGGTCTTTTTGGCAATTTGGTTGCTCAGACACATTGGTGGATGCTTTTCTTGCACTGTGTGGTGTATTGTGAACTGGTTTTGTACCAATATCACATTGGCTGGCATATAACTGCAGTTGATGTGCATCGCTAGTAGTGTGGGATGACTTGTTCCAGGTGGTGTGTACTTCATGCCAAACTCCGAATTGACACAAGTTCAGCAGTTACACTGTAATTGTACTGCACATTGCGATTCAATCAAGTGCAAAAAAACAATTCTCACTGCTGCAAAACGCATTCTAATTGGAGATTAAAAGTACCAGAAATGGAAGTATCTGATTCATTGCTGCACAGCGGCAGATATGATTCAAGTTTAATGTCTAAGAACAAAATACTTATGAAATATCTTATAAACATCCTTTTCTAAATTTTTTTTATAATTCCTTAAATAGCAAATTGCCAAGATAATATTCTAACAGTCATCAAGCAATGTCAAGCATGTGATACAGTGAGACTTTAAGGATTGAAACCAGCACACAATACTGGAATGATTGTAAGCAGGTTCAATCCGCTGCTCCACTAAGTGACTGAACTCAACTGTGCTTCACAAGATGAGTGTGAAATGACTGTCAGGCATTTCCCCACAGGATGAAAAGAAATTAGATGGGACTACTCTTGCTCACCTCCTAGGGGCTTGAGAATAGATTAGGATAACAATTGAGGGGACCCATAACTTTAAAAAAGTTGTGGTTCCATTTTTTTTGGAGTGGGGGCTGTCCTTTACAAATCCCTAGACAATTTGCCTCAAAGTTGCACAACAAGTTAATTTACCATTTTATTGAATTCATCTAATTTGCGAATTCTTACATTAACTATAAGAATACAAACATTGCTGCTGTGTAAAAACTAATTTGTCATATATGTGCCATTTACAAGCCTAAACCCTTTCATTCTTAGTCAAGGATATACACTTAAACCTGTTTTCAGCTCCCACTCAAGGGGATTGGACCAAAGTGGCCTTGTATAAGGATGGCCTCTGAGTAAGGGTTCGTTGGTGTGTGTAGAATTTCTAAGTGTATAAAGTGCACATATGAACTCAAATATTTACTTAGTTGTAAGAAATTGACTGTATTTGTGGGCAAAAGTAATGTCAATTATAAAATACAAATTGTTACTATTTCCTCAGGCCAAAGGTTTCAGCAGGCCCACATGTAGACTCCCACTAGACTCCTAGTGTGCGTCAATTCTACGCTGAGCAGCCCACCAGACCAGATCTGGCCTCTGTAGGGGCTACATCAACAGGACTAAAAAAGTGTGGCCATTGGTTACTTAGACATATGGTTGCTGAATAGTGGTGGTTGCTTTAACAGGTCTGACAATATTTGAAACGCCATATGCAGTGCGCTACATACAAAACAACAACAAAAAAGTGTTCATTCTGCCTCTCTAGATTTACATTTCATATTCACCTTTTTTGCATTTGGCTTAATATTGGCTCTGAATAAGTCCTTGGGGGTATTTTCACGTTTAAGGCAACAATCGAACTACAAAAACAAGTTTTAATTTTACATTAAGTCATTGATTAAATCACAAGGAAACTGATCTCTTGTCCAT